>NC_133325.1:426923450-427264283 GCF_042186555.1 Aquarana catesbeiana
TTTTTATTTGAAAAAGGTGTCACAGATTGTCTAGCATATTGATAGCCCCCCTACCCGCAAAGAACTCCAGGTATTGTAACCGGACATCACGGGCATTCAGGGAGGGCAAGCCAGGACGGCCGCTTTCAAGTGCCGTCATTGTTGATGTATTTGGTATTCCGGCCTCAGGCCCAACTGAGCCAGCATAGTTGGCTGAATGTTTTCTTAAAAAATTATGGAGAACACAGCACGCCAGTATAATATGGTTCAGTTTATACTCCGCCATATGGATGGGTGTCAGAAATAGTCGGAACCGGCTGGCCAGGATTCCAAATGTGTTCTCCACCACTCTTCGGGCTCTGGCCAGCCGGTAATTAAAAACCCTCTGTTCCGGGGTGAGGGTCCTCATCGGGAATGGCCGCATCAGGTGGTCCCCCAGCGCAAATGCTTCATCAGCAACGAACACAAATGGGAGACCTTCAACATTGTCCTCTGGAGGTGGCAAGTCCAAACTGCCATTCTGGAGACGCCTGTAGAACTCCGTCTGGGCGATGACTCCACCATCGGACATCCGGCCATTCTTCCCCACGTCCACATACAAGAACTCGTAATTAGCCGACACCACCGCCAACATCACTATACTATTAAACCCCTTGTAATTATAATAGTACGACCCCGAGTTGGGTGGTGGGACGATGTGGACGTGTTTCCCATCAATTGCCCCTCCGCAGTTAGGAAAGTCCCACCGCTGGGCAAAGTGGGAGGCCACAGTCTGCCATTCCTGTGGCGTGGAAGGAAACTGTTGAGGAAAAAACAATAAACATTACTATTTTTTCACATAAACCTGGCAAGCAGATTAGACACAAACATTATGGGTCAACCTCCAGATAGCATTTATTAAGGGGAATTTAACAACAACAAAGTATAAGGTACACCTATCATATTCCCCCTCCCCCCCCTCTCATGGGCCATTTCTAACATTATAGGGGGGGGGGACTCTTGGACAGGTAACCCTCTTCACTTCATTGAGAGATGAATGCCTAAATACAGGGTATTACTTGGAACAGCCCCTCCTTAGTTACACTATTGGCAGACCACTGGACAGGTAAGAAGTGTCATAATACAAAGATATAAATACACACTGTACACATTTGAGCACATTTGGACATTCTGCTATTACCTATCAAGATAATAATAGGATACAAAAACTTTAAACAGTACTATTGGAAAGTATACAGGCAGGCCCTTGCACTACATGCTTTGGGTAATTCAGCCATAAATCTGACCACAAAAGAGATGGGTATAGTGTGTATGGGTTTGGCAAAGTCAGCAGATAGATGATTGAGGATAGAGAATTGGGATCAGCTGACTTAGCAGTTGGGGGAGGGAGGGTTACCAAAAATTTGGGGACACCACAAAAAAAAGCCTCTGGCCCTCTGCCTGAATTTAAATCCAAAATAACATTTCCAAACATTTTAGGGGGTGTTTGGGGTAAAGCACTACTATGGAGCTGATAAAATACATTGTTAAGTGTCTACATGAGGTGAATATAGGGCAGGGGACACCATGCTGGAGAGGTTATTGAAGGGCAAATATGTATGAAGGACATAAAATAATAATTACATAAAAATCCAGCATGCATGAGGACAAAGGGAACATTCACAGCATATTACAATCATGGTAATTAGGGAATGAGGAAAGAAATACAATATATTAGCAAACATTCAATACAATAAAATGTGATATAAAAGGATAAAAATCTTACCTTCATATACTCCTGCAGAACCTGGATGATGGCAGAACAGGTCTCTGGGATGATGATACCCAGAGCCTGGGGGGAGATGCCTGTCGAGAACTTCAAGTCCTGCAGACTTCTCCCTGTGGCCAAATACCGCAAGGTAGCGACCAACCTCTGCTCCGCAGTGATGGCTTGCCTCATGCAGGTATCCTGCCTGCTGATATAGGGGGTCAGCGAAGCCAACAGACGGTGAAACACGGGGTCCGTCATCCTGAGAAAGTTCCTGAAATCATCAGGATTATTCTCACGGATCTCACGGAGCAAAGGCATATGACAGAACTGGTCACGCTGAAGCAACCAATTCTTGGTCCATGAACTCCTCCCCACCCTGTTCATGGACTGGACTTGTGTCAAGGTCAGGACCCCAACACCAAGCCCCCGCACAGCACGAACTCTACGAGGAGTACGCATACGAAACATGGCTAGAAAACGGTCGGCTGCTCAGAACGAAGTAACAGAACGCACTGAAGAACAGCAAGGCCTGTGAAGAGCGACCTGAAAACCAGTAACGAACGAACAAGAATACAGTGACTAAAGTCACGCGGAACTTGCTTGCACGCACTGAAGAGCAGATACAAACCCACAAGCACAAACTGAACGGCAGAAAACGATCTGAAAGCCACGAGTCTGAAAAAGCGCAAATCGTCTCTCACCAAACTTTTACTAACACGAGATTAGCAAAAGGAGCCCAAAGGGTGCTGCGCTTGGTTCTGAACCGGCCTTTTCTAGTCTCGTCGTACGTGCTTGACTTCACCGCGTTCTTGGCGATCGGAAATTCCGACAACTTTGTGCGACCATGTGTAGGCAAAACAAGTTTGAGCCAACATCCGTAGGAAAAAATCCGAGGATTTTGTTGTCGGAATGTCCGATCAATGTCCGACTGTGTGTACGGGGCATTAGAGTCGCTGGTGACGCTAGTTAGGGAGGTAAATATTTAGGTTCGCCGTCAGCGTTTTATAGCTTCAGGAACCCCCATATACTATCTAATAAATGTTTTAACCCCTTGATTGCCCCCTAGTTAACCCTTTCACCACTGATCACCGTATAAGTGTTACGAGTGACGCTGGTTAGTTCGTTTATTTTTTATAGTGTCAGGGCACCCGCCGTTTATTACCAAATAAAGGTTTAGCCCCCTGATCGCCCGGCGGTGATATGCGTCGCCCCAGGCAGCGTCAGATTAGCGCCAGTACCGCTAACACCCACGCACGCAGCATACGCCTCCCTTAGTGGTATAGTATCTGTACGGATCAATATCTGATCTGATCAGATCTATACTAGCGTCCCCAGCAGTTTAGGGTTCCCATAAACGCAGTGTTAGCGGGATCAGCCCAGATACCCGCTAGCACCTGCGTTTTTCCCCTCCGCCCGGCCCAGCCCAGCCCACCCAAGTGCAGTATCGATCGATCACTGTCACTTACAAAACACTAAACAAATAACTGCAGCGTTCGCAGAGTCAGGCCTGATCCCTGCAATCGCTAACAGTTTTCTTGGTAGCGTTTTGGTGAACTGGCAAGCACCAGCCCCAGGCAGCGTCAGGTTAGCGCCAGTACCGCTAACACCCAAGCACGCACCGTACACCTCCCTTAGTGGTATAGTATCTGAACGGATCAATATCTGATCCGATCAGATCTATACTAGCGTCCCCAGCAGTTCAGGGTTCCCAAACACGCAGTGTTAGCGGGATCAGCCCAGATACCTGCTAGCACCTGCGTTTTGCCCCTCCGCCCGGCCCAGCCCAGCCCACCCAAGTGCAGTATCAATCGATCACTGTCACTTACAAAACACTAAACGCATAACTGCAGCGTTCGCAGAGTCAGGCCTGATCCCTGCAATCGCTAACAGTTTTTTTGGTAGTGTTTTGGTGAACTGACAAGCACCAGCCCCAGGCAGCGTCAGGTTAGCGCCAGTACCGCTAACACCCATGCACGCACCGTACACCTCCCTTGGTGGTATAGTATCTGATCGGATCAATATCTGATCTGATCAGATCTATACTAGCGTCCCCAGCAGTTTAGGGTTCCCACAAACGCAGTGTTAGCGGGATCAGCCCAGATACCTGCTAGCACCTGCGTTTTGCCCCTCCACCCGGCCCAGCCCAGCCCACCCAAGTGCAGTATCGATCGATCACTGTCACTTACAAAACACTGAATGCATAATCCCTGATCCCTGCGATCGCTAACAGTATCTTTTTGTAGCGTTTTGGTGAACTGGCAAGCACCAGCGGCCTAGTACACCCCGGTCGTAATCAAACCCGCACTGCAGTAACACTTGGTGACGTGGCGAGTCCCATAAGTGCAGTTCAAGCTGGTGAGGTGGCAAGCACAAGTAGTGTCCCGCTGCCACCAAAAAGACAAACACAGGCCCATCGT
This sequence comes from Aquarana catesbeiana, assembly GCF_042186555.1. Classification (NCBI taxonomy): domain Eukaryota; kingdom Metazoa; phylum Chordata; class Amphibia; order Anura; family Ranidae; genus Aquarana; species Aquarana catesbeiana. The sequence continues at coordinate 426,927,597 of NC_133325.1, forward strand.
GCCCATAATGCCCTTCCTGCTGCATTCGCCAATCCTAATTGGGAACCCACCACTTCTGCAGCGCCCGTACTTCCCCCATTCACATCCCCAACCAAATGCAGTTGGCTGCATGAGAGGCATTTTTATGTCCTCCCGAGTACCCCTACCCAACGAACCCCCCCAAAAAAGATGTCGTGTCTGCAGCAAGCGAGGATATAGGCGTGACACCCGCTATTGTTGTCTCTCCTGTCCTGACAATCCTGGTCTTTGCATTGGTGAATCTTTTGAACGCTACCATTCACTAGTTGAGTATTAGCGTAGGGTACAGCATTGCACAGACTAGGCACACTTTCACAGGGTCTCCCAAGATGCCATCGCATTTTTTTAGAGAGCCGAACCTGGAACCGTTTACAGTTATAAAAGTTAGTTACAAAAAAAAGTGTAAAAAAAAAAAAAAACACAAACAAAAATATAAAATAAAAAATAATAGTTGTCGTTTTATTGTTCTTTCTCTCTCTATTCTCTCTCTATTGTTCTGCTCTTTTTTACTGTATTCTATTCTGCAATGTTTTATTGTTATTATGTTTTATCATGTTTGCTTTTCAGGTATGCAATTTTTTATACTTTACCGTTTACTGTGCTTTATTGTTAACCATTTTTTTGTCTTCAGGTACGCCATTCACGACTTTGAGTGGTTATACCAGAATGATGCCTGCAGGTTTAGGTATCATCTTGGTATCATTCTTTTCAGCCAGCGGTCGGCTTTCATGTAAAAGCAATCCTAGCGGCTAATTAGCCTCTAGACTGCTTTTACAAGCAGTGGGAGGGAATGCCCCCCCCACCGTCTTCCGTGTTTTTCTCTGGCTCTCCTGTCTCAACAGGGAACCTGAGAATGCAGCCGGTGATTCAGCCAGCTGACCATAGAGCTGATCAGAGACCAGAGTGGCTCCAATCATCTCTATGGCCTAAGAAACCAGAAGCTACGAGCATTTTATGACTTAGATTTCGCCGGATGTAAACAGCGCCATTGGGAAATTGGGAAAGCATTTTATCACACCGATCTTGGTGAGGTCAGATGCTTTGAGGGCAGAGGAGAAATCTAGGGTCTAATAGACCCCAATTTTTTCAAAAAAGAGTACCTGTCACTACCTATTGCTATGATAGGGGATATTTACATTCCCTGAGATAACAATAAAAATGATTTAAAAAAAAAAAAAAATGAAAGGAACAGTTTTAAAATAAGATAAAAAAAATAATAATAATAAAGAAAAAAAAAAAAAAAAAAAAAAGCACCCCTGTCCCCCCTGCTCTCGTGCTAAGGCGAACGCAAGCGTCGGTCTGGCGTCAAATGTAAACAGCAATTGCACCATGCATGTGAGGTATCACCGCAAACGTCAGATTGAGGGCAGTAATTTTAGCAGTAGACCTCCTCTGTAAATCTAAAGTGGTAACCTGTAAAGGCTTTTAAAGGCTTTTAAAAATGTATTTAGTTTGTCGCCACTGCACGTTTGTGCGCAATTTTAAAGCATGTCATGTTTGGTATCCATGTACTCGGCCTAAGATCATCTTTTTTATTTCATCAAACATTTGGGCAATATAGTGTGTTTTAGTGCATTAAAATTTAAAAAAGTGTGTTTTTTCCCCAAAAAATGCGTTTGAAAAATCGCTGCGCAAATACTGTGTGAAAAAAAAAAAATGAAACACCCACCATTTTAATATGTAGTGCATTTGCTTTAAAAAAATATATAATGTTTGGGGGTTCAAAGTAATTTTCTTGCAAAAAAAAATTATTTTTTTATGTAATCAAAAAGTGTCAGAAAGGGCTTTGTCTTCAAGTGGTTAGAAGAGTGGGTGATGTGTGACATAAGCTTCTAAATGTTGTGCATAAAATGCCAGGACAGTTCAAAACCCCCCCAAATGACCCCATTTTGGAAAGTAGACACCCCAAGCTATTTGCTGAGAGGCATGTCGAGTCCATGGAATATTTTATATTGTGACACAAGTTGCGGGAAAGAGACAATTTTTTATTTTTTTTATTTTTTTTTGCGCAAAGTTGTCACTAAATGATATATTGCTCAAACATGCCATGGGAATATGTGAAATTACACCCCAAAATGCATTCTGTTGCTTCTCCTGAGTACGGGGATACCACATGTGTGAGACTTTTTGGGAGCCTAGCCGCGTACGGGAAACCAAAAACCAAGCACCGCCTTCAGGCTTTCTAAGGCCGTAAATTTTTGATTTCACTCTTCACTGCCTATCACAGTTTCGGAGGCCATGGAATGCCCAGGTGGCAAAAAACCCCCCCAAATGACCCCATTTTGGAAAGTAGACACCTCAAGCTATTTGATGAGAGGTATAGTGAGTATTTTGCAGACCTCACTTTTTGTCACAAAGTTTTGAAAATTGAAAAAAGAAAAAAAAAATGTTTTTTCTCGTCTTTCTTTATTTTCAAAAACAAATGAGAGCTGCAAAATACTCACCATGCCTCTCAGCAAATAGCTTGGGGTGTCTACTTTCCAAAATGGGGTCATTTGGGGGGGGGGTTTGTGCCACCTGGGCATTCCATGGCCTCCGAAACTGTGATAGGCAGTGAAGAGTGAAATCAAAAATTTACACCCTTAGAAATCCTGAAGGCGGTGATTGGTTTTCGGGGCCCTGTACGCGGCTAGGCTCCCAAAAAGTCCCACACATGTGGTATCCCCGTACTCAGGAGAAGTAGCTAAATGTATTTTGGGGTGCAATTCCACATATGCCCATGGCCTGTGTGAGCAATATATCATTTAGTGACAACTTTGTGCAAAAAAAAAAAAAAAAAAATTTGTCACTTTCCCGCAACTTGTGTCAAAATATAAAACATTCCATGGACTCAACATGCCTCAAAGCAAATAGCTTGGGGTGTCTACTTTCCAAAATGGGGTCATTTGGGGGGGTTTTATGCCATCTGGGCATTTTATGGCCTTCAAAACTGTGATAGGTAATGAGGAGTAAAATCAAAAATGTACGCCCTTAGAAATCCTGAAGGCAGTGATTGGTTTTCGGGGCCCCGTACGCGGCTAGGCTCCCAAAAAGTCCCACACATGTGGTATCCCCATACTCAGAAGAAGCAGCTAAATGTATTTTGGGGTGCAATTCCACATATGCCCATGGCCTGTGTGAGCAATATATCATTTAGTGACAACTTTTTGTAATTTTTTTTTTTTTGTCATTATTCAATCACTTGGGACAAAAAAAATGAATATTCAATGGGCTCAACATGCCTCTCAGCAATTTCCTTGGGGTGTCTACTTTCCAAAATGGGGTCATTTGTGGGGGTTTTGTACTGCCCTGCCATTTTAGCACCTCAAGAAACGACATAGGCAGTCATAAATTAAAGGCTGTGTAAATTCCAGAAAATGTACCCTAGTTTGTAGGCGCTATAACTTTTGCGCAAACCAATAAATATACACTTATTGACATTTTTTTTACCAAAGACATGTGGCCGAATACATTTTGACCTAAATGTATGACTAAAATTGAGTTTATTGGATTTTTTTTAGAACAAAAAGTAGAAAATATCATTTTTTTTCAAAATTTTCGGTCTTTTTCCGTGTATAGAGCAAAAAATAAAAACGGCAGAGGTGATCAAATACCATCAAAAGAAAGCTCTATTTGTGGGAAGAAAAGGACGCAAATTTCGTTTGGGTACAGCATTGCATGACCGCGCAATTAGCAGTTAAAGCGACGCAGTGCCGAATTGTAAAAAGTGCTCTGGTCAGGAAGGGGGTAAAACCTTCCGGGGCTGAAGTGGTTAATTGTAATGTAATTTGTTCAGAAAATACCTAGGAACCTCAAAATATCTCCTCCCACTGTTCTATTTTTCTACCAATATTATAGGGATCTAGAGAAATAAATGTAAGTCAAAATCAGAGTTCAGGCCCCTGGGTTGTAAAGTATCCAGTCAATTTATCCACTGTACTTCCAATCTTTTTAAAATCAATTCCTGATTAACCCCCCCCCCGTCTTTTCAGGGGAACTGCATCAATGACACTGTGTGCCCCATTTCTACATAATGTCTAGCTAATGGCAATTTTTTAAGTTTATCCCTCACTGAATATTTGTCTATCAATTCTATGTTTTACTTTTTGTGTTGTTTCACCAACATATAAAAAGCCGCAAGGACATTTAATAATATATATTACGAAAACGAAGATTTGCATGTGTAATATCCCTTTATATCAATATTATTACCTCTATGTCGATGTGTCAGAAAAGTCCCTTTAATCATTGAGTTACATTTTATACAATTTAAACATGAATTATGATCCATGGTTATGTGGTCCCAAGAAGGTTAAATTGAGTGTTTTTTTGTGGAGAATTGTCAGATCTGATCATTCTACTTTGTATAGTTCTACCTTTGCAATATGAGGGAAATGGAGGATTATAAAATTCAGGGATATGGGTAAAATTCTCTTTTAATATATGCTAATGTTTTTCAAAATTAGTGTGGACGGAATTGGTACACAAATGACAATCTTTTATTCCTCTTATTTGTTCTCCTTTCAATGGCCACATTTTTCCTTTCTTCTTTTACAACCTCGGCAGGATATCCTCTCTGAGTCAGCTTACTTTCCTTTTCATCTAAAGTTTTTCTCAATCTTCATTAACAGTAACAATTCTGTTGACCCTTATTAATTGGCTTTTTGGAATGGATTTAAATAACCCAGGTGTATGGAAACTTTTATTGCATAAAAGTTGGTTACAATCGGTTGGTTTCATATATAAAACACTAATGAGCCTACCATCTTAATACATGTATCCAAAAAAGGATTTTTTTTCTTTACTTAAACTCATATTAAATTCCAAACCAGGTATCAAGTAGTTAATATATGCATTAAATAACGATAGAGTGTTCAAGTCGCCCTCCCATATCGCAAACACGTCATCCGAAAAACGAAACCAGCATTTACAATTTTCTTTAAATAAGATATTATTAAAAATAAAAGATTCTTCCACCATATCAACAAAAAGTGTTTGCATATGGGGGGGGGGGGGCAATATTTGAACCCAACGCCGCACCCCTAAGTTGTAGGTAATATATCTCTTTAAAGAGAAAAACACGCTCTTCTCTAATACAATTTTCAATAATGCATTATCGATTGATATTAGACCATTCACAAAACAATTTGAACCATGATGAAAAACAAGCATTGGCTTGATATAACTATCAAGCCTGCCGACAAGGGCGGATCTATTGTTGTTATGGATACTGTGAAGTATAAAAAAGAAGAAATGAGACAATTATCAGACAATCAAACTTATATTCGTCTTGATGCTAATCCAATATTCAGCATACAAGATCGAATAAAAAAAAGTGGTAAAATGAGCAGTAGATGATAAAATCATAGATGGGGATACACAGTCATATTTAATAGTGGAGTTTCCCATTACACCTGTCATATACATGTTACCCAAGATCCATAAAAATTTGAATGACCCACCCGGTCATCCCATAGTGTCCGATGCTGAGACTCTTACAGCTCCATTGGCTAGATATTTGGACAAGTGTTTTACACCTCTGACCAGACAAATTAAATCATATATACAAGATTCTTATGATTTTTTTTGTCTAAAATTAGGGATTTGACTGTATCTACAGACTCAATTCTGGTCACTTGGGACATTCCAAGTTTATATACAATAATTCCTCATGAATTAGGTATTGAAGCCTGCCGCCGACTCCTAACTACTTAAGGATTATACAATACAAATCAAATCACTTTTTTGATGCAATGATTGAAAATAGTTTTAGAGGAGAGTGTTTTTCTCTTTAAAGAGATATATTACCTACAACTTAGGGGTGCGGCGATGGGTTCAAATGTTGCCCCCCACTTTTGTTTGATATGGTGGAAGAATCTTTTATTTTTAATAATATCTTTTTTAAAGAAAATTGTAAATGCTGGTTTTGTTTTTTGGATGACGTGTTTGCGATATGGGAGGGCAACTTGAACACTCTATCATTATTTCATGCATATATTAACTACTTGATACCTGGCTTGGAATTTAATATGAGTTTAAGTAAAGAAAAAAAATCCTTTTTGGGATATATGTATTAAGATAAATGAAAAAGATATTAAGAAAATGGTAGGCTCATTAGTGATTTATATATGAAACCAACCGATCGTAACCCACATTTTACACTATAAAAATTTTCATCCACCTGAGGTATTTAAATCCAGTCTAAAAAGCCTATTAATAAGGGTCAAAAGAATTGTTACTGATAATGAAGATCGAGAAAAATGTTTAGATGAAATGGAAATAAGCTAACTTAGAGAGGATATCCTGCATTTGTCCTTCCTTCTTTTACAACCTAAGAAGGAAGGACAAATGTGGCCATTAAAAAGAGAACAAATAGGACGAATAAAAGATTACCATTTGTGTCCTAATTCCATCCACACTCATTTTGAATACATAAAATCATCAAAAAACACTGGCATATATTGAAAGAAAAGTTTACCCAAATCCCTGAATTTTATAATCCTCCATTTCCCTCATATCGTAAAGATAGAACTATACACAGTAGATTGATCAGATCTGCCCAATCTCCACAAAAACACTCAATTTAACCTTTTTTGGGACCACATAACCGTGGATCATATCCATGTTTAAATTGTATACAATGTAACTCAATAATTAAATGGACATTTCTGACACATCCACATAGAGGTAATAATATTGAAATAAAGGGATATTAAACATGCCCATCTTTGTATGTGATATATGTTATTAAATGTCCTTGCGGCTTTTTATATGTTGGTGAAACCACACAAAAAGTAAAAGATAGAATTGCTAGGCATAAATATTTTTACAAAATTGCCATTAGCTAGGCATTATGTAGAAATGGGGCACACAGCGTCACAAGTGAAATACATGGTCATCGATGCAGTTCCCCTAAATAGACTGGGGGGGGATATCGAGAATTGATTTTTAAAAGATTGGAAGTACAGTGGATAAATGGACTGGATACTTTACAACCCAGGGGCCTGAACTCTTATTTTGACTTACATTTATTTCTGTAGATCCCTATAATATTGGTATAAAAATAAAATAGTGGGAGGAGATATTTTGAGGTTCATAGGTATTTTCTGAACAAATTACGATTAATAGGATGTTATTTATGTTCATTGGTGTTACCATGCATTTTTTATTTTCTATTTTTATTGTTGATTTAATTTGTGTATATATATTTATATCCTGATATTAGGTTAACCACTTCAGCCTTGGAAGAATTTACCCCCTTCCTGACCAGAGCACTTTTTGCGATTCGGCACTGCAACATTTTAACTGACAATTGCGCGGTTGTGCGACATTGTACCCAAACAAAATTGATGTCCTTTTTTTCCCACAAATAGAGGTTTCCTTTGGTGGTATTTGATTGCCTCTGCGGTTTTTATTTTTTGCGCTACAAACAAAAAAAGAGCAACAATTTTGAAAAAAAATGCATTATTTTTTACTTTTTGTTATAATAAATATCCCCCAAAAATATGTAAAAAAAATATTTTTTTCCTCAGTTTAGGCCAATATGTATTCTTCTACATATTTTTGGTAAAAAAAAAAAAAAATCTCAATAAGCGTATATTGATTGGTTTGCGCAAAAGTTATAGTGTCTACAAAATAGGGGATAGATTTATAGCATTTTTATTATTATTTTTTTTTACTAGTAATGGTGGCGATCTGAGATTTTTATCGTGACTGTGACATTATGGTGGACACTTCGGACAATTTTGACATATTTTTGGAACCATTGACATTAATACAGCAATCGGTGCGATTAAAAATGCATTGATTACTGTAAAAATGTCACAGGCAGTGAAGGGGTTAACACTAGGGGGCGTGAAGGGGTTATCTGTGTTCCCTGGGAGGTAATTCTAACTGAAGGGGGAGGGGCTAACTACAGGAAGTGACAAATTGTGGTTCCTAGCTAATAGGAACACACGATCTGTCACCCCTGTCAGAATAGAACAAGGAAGTGTTTGTTTACACACACTCATCCCTGTGCTGTCTCTCCTCTTCACGATCGCTCGTGGCTGGCGGTCATCGCGGCCGTCGGCCACGAGCACCGGCACCCCTGCTGTGCAGCACGCGCGTGCATACAGTTATGTGGTTTCGTGCAGGGGAGCCAACCTGCCGCAGTAAAACTGTGGCGGCTGGTCCGGAAGCAGTTAAAGGAACATTTTCTGTTTGATTTGGAGGGTGACTGCATCTCCTTCTCTCTGGGATTTCGGATGAAGTAATTCTGACAATTTGTATTGATTAATTGTTAAATTGATACCCAATTGGTTCCTAGTGTGAAATGTATCAATATACAAGGATGTAAGAATGTTGCCATTGTATATCTTGTTCTTACTTGAAGGAGGGCATAAGCTATATAGCATGAAACTGTCGTATTTGGAACAATATGTAATTTATTACATGTGAACTTTATACAACAAATTTTTAAAGGAGAAGTCAAGCCTGAGCTTGTTTGGCTGGGCTTCTCCGATGGGTCACAGGAGTGCAATTCGTTTTGCACTCCTGTGACCCATTTTCAGCCGCTGAGAGGCTGAGACGGGTGTCAGTCCAGGCACCTGGCGGATGCAGACTTTATTGTCGTGATGACGCGGTGCCTGGACCGATTCCAGTGATGTCAGCAGAGAGCGGACTTCAGACCGCTCTCTGCTGAAAATGGGTCACAGGAGTGCAAAACGAATTGCACTCCTGTGACCCATCGGAGAAGCCCAGTCAAACAAGCTCAGGCTTGACTTCTCCTTTAAAAATTTGTTGTAGAAAGTTCACATGTAATAAATTACATATCGTTCCAAATACGACAGTTTCAGGCTATATAGCTTATGCCCTCCTTCAAGTAGGAACAAGATATACAATGGCAACATTCTTACATCCTTGTATATTGTTACATTTCACACCAGGAACCAATTGGGTGTTTAGTTTAGTTTATTTGTATCAATTAACAAAATGGAAAGTGAATGAACAGAAGAGAAATCCAATTCAAATAAATATTTGGTGTGACCACCCTTTGCCTTCAAAACAGCATCAATTCTTCTAGGTACACTTGCACACAGTTTCGATAGAACTAAGCAGGTAGGTTGTTCCAGAGATCTTGGAGGAGAACTAACCACAGATTTTCTGTGGATGTAAGCTGCCCCAAAATCCTTCTCTGTCTTCATGTATTCCAAGACAGACTCGAACAGAATTCAAATGAATGGGCTGCTGTGCCCCTGTAAACCCGGCATGCAGAGCTGCATAACTGTGCATTTAGCATTAGCTTGCAGAAGGGAGGAGGGTAAGAAGAGGGAGGAGCATGGGAGTACCTTGCCATCCTAGGCTACAGGGCTATGTGTTTCTGTTGGTGCACACAGTGTAGGGAGACACATCAGTAATCTCTGCATGCCAGGGTGGCTCCATAGAACACTGCTAGAGAAAGGCTAACACCACATGCAGCCCAGTGCATTTTTTTCTGCATAAAAAAATGCATGGACTGTAAGATTTCAATGGCAAAGTTGACACCATTGTAGTGTGTTTCAGTAGAGTCAACAAAAGTAGAACATGCTGCAATTTTATTCTGCAAGAGACTGCACTGGAACGCATTACAGCAAAAAAACAAACAAACCCCAGGACAGAGAAAACGGCACTGGGACGCATTTAATACGCAAAAAAATGCACAGTGCATGCAGAAATGCATCCTGAACACATCCAGACTGGGTTTCTATGGTTCTATGGAACCAGCCCTAAAACAGGAAATCTGGAACAGGTGGCACCAGCTAAACTTTAGCACAGGCAAGCTTAAAATAATAAAGATGCTGCATACTCAAGAAATGATTAAATCAGCTGTTGAAAATACTTTAAAAAATGGAGGGTTCAATATCTCTTTAAAGAAACTCAATTTAAAGAGAAGTGCAGGAAAAAAAAAACAATCAAATCTACATACCTAGCTAGGTGGATGTTCTGCCTCTCCAATGCTCACTGAAGCACAGGCTGTGTAGGGACGGGAGCAGTTGGCTCAGTCTATCAGTGGTGTGCTGAGAGGCCGAGCCGGCTGATGCTCAGACATCTGGGTGGATCCAGACATTTAAGTTGGGATCCTTGCAGAGCCAGGACTGACTGAGTGACGTCAGAATATGGGTCACAGGAGTGCAAAACTAAGTGCATTCCTGTGACCTACAAGAGAAGTAGGGCCAAAAGAGCTTTGGCACTACCTTTCCTTTAAATCTTTCTAATGTATTATATAGACCACTCTTGTTAATAAAATTATTTGTATAAGTTTTATTGCATTTTGTGTGATGAATTAGTAGTACAATTTACTCCTAGAGAAGTCGCTTGGAATAACAGGTTTTCTGTTCTGTGAGCACAAGTATTAGTATCCTACACATCCCTACAGTATGTTAGGGCTTCAGGAAAGCATGTATATTGTCACAAGTTAAAAGTAAATAGCAATGTACAAGGATGTATGAGTAGGTGAAAGAAGCTTTTTCGCTCATGATAAACTGAATGAGGTAATTACTAGGTTACAGCAGCTCAGTCTAATCACTGTACTAATCACTGTGCCACTGAAGTAAAACCCAACAAAGAACAGTATCAGAAATGAACAGTATTAATAAAGATGAATAAGTCCACGGTAGCTCTTCTGCAATCAATAGTCAGTATCTCAGAGTGCACACTCTGTATATAGATCATCCTACATATAACCTGAAAGAGGTACCACTGGCTATGAGCAACTAATTTCAGGGTCCCTGTGAAGCAGTTGGTAAGTATATGGCTCCTGACTCTCAAACTTCAGCCAGCTAATTAGTGGGCCCAGTCTTTAATGTTGTGTACATCAGTACAGTCCCCCATTAACCCCTTGCCACCTCTACACACTGAAGTGGGCCTTCTTCCGGGAGGCTCCATATATGCGTACATGTGTTTGTGTTGGGAGCACATCACATAGTGCACTCCCATTACAGAAACCAGACTCTCACCAAGAGACCCAGGTCTTCTACTAATAATTGGGAAACAGGAGTCCCAGTTCCTGATCACATAATTGCTGCGATAGCCTCTGATTAGCCAATCTGTTAGTAATCAGTCACCCTGTGTTTTTTTTCTCTCCTCTGAATGGAGGGAAAGATACATTTTATCTTTCTCTCCTTGTTAGGGGAGAAAAATGTAAACATACAAGTGTATATAAAAAAAAAAAACCTAAAAAATATTGTTAAAGCGGAAGTAAACCCATCCATAAAACAGTTTCATTTCCAAAAATTAGTGTGTGTGGTTTAGGCTTCATGCACAGGAGACGCTGGTGCAAACTCTGCTGAACACATGTTTTTAAAAGCTGAAATCGGCATTTAGAAATGCCCGTTTTGCTGCGTTTGCATGCCGCGTTTAGCCGCGTTTAGCCGCGTTTTACCGCATTTGCGTCTATAAGAGTCTGCAGAGCAAAGAATTAAATTTTGCAACCCAAATTTGGGGCCTCGTATCTCAGGGCCACTTGGCGCTAGGAACCCCACAGTGAAACTAACACTATAACATATCCAAAGCTGGGGTTCCTAGCACCAAGTGGCCCCGAGATATGGGGCCCCAAATTTGGGTTGCAAAATGTCATTCTCTGCTGCAGAAAAGTGCTTGACATTTTGCGACCCAATTTTGGGGCCCCGTATCTTGGGGCCACTTGGTGCTAGGAACCTCAACTTTGGATATGTTGTAGAGCTAGTTCGACTGTGTGCATGAGGCCTTAGGGAGAATAAAAAAAAAGCAAATTGCACACCATTGAGTCTGGGCCTTACTACAGGTACAAACAACAAATAACGTACATGTTTGTGGTATCACTGTGATCGTTAGGAGAAGGATAATTTATTTTGGGTTGTTCTTTGGTGGTAAGTTATGGTAACAGCAAGAAATACAGTATACAGCTAATTTTAAAAAAAAATGTATATTATTTTCTTGCTGTTTTGGGACAGTTTTTTCTTTGATAATAAAAAATGATAACATGAAATACGTTTTACCATTTACCCACAAATAAAAGCCCAATCTGTGCTGAAGAAAAAAAAAAAAAAAAAAAAAAAGGTATAACCCACCTGGATAAACAAAGTAGTGATGATATATTTTCAGTTTTACTAACACATGTCAACACTGTGTTCATAATATAATAATAGTGTAGCACTACTAAAAAGTTAAAATAAATCACAAAAGTAGAAAATAAATAACACATCTAAAAAGAAACCAAAAAACAATATAAATTGGCTATGCTAAATATAACCCAGTATGCTAAATATAACCCAGTAGGGGTGTGAGAAAGAATGTCCACAGAAAATCTTAAATGGTATATTCCTCTGGTGAGGGTAATCCCAATTGTGAGATAGTCAGTGTAAGGCTTGTCTGTAGTCAACAACAGCGGAACTCAAGATATAAATGGACCCCAAATGCCATACGACAGAGGGATCAGACAGGCTTGGGATCTTATATTATGTATATCAGATGTTGTTGTATTCATCAGATGTCGCTCCGATACTGGACACAGATGGAAGAACCCGTTCAAGGTGGTATCCTCAGCTCCTGGACCGTGAAGGCTCCAAGTACTCCCCTGTTGAATAGCCGTCTTCAACGATGTTCCGTGAGGGCTCCAGGGAATGGTCATGTTAAGCAGAAGGAAGGAGAAGAACTCCAATGGTGCAGGTCAAAAACCAATGAGGTCTATTAAGAATAAAAGTTCAGATGGTAAACACCAATCAATAAAAGTGATCACAGGAACAGGTAAAAATGAAATAAAAGCAATGTGGGATACAAGAAATGCTAGCATTTCTTGTATCCCACATTGCTTTTATTTCATTTTTACCTGTTCCTGTGATCACTTTTATTGATTGGTGTTTACCATCTGAACTTTTCAGTCTTTGAACGCTGTAAGTAGAACGCGGGAATACTGGAACACGGGAATACTGGAACACGGGAATACTGGAACACGGGAATACTGGAACACGGGAACCTTAGGCAAAACAGGAGAGAATGAACTGACAAAGCCCTCAGTGTTTTATACACAGCTGATTAGGTAACCTGCCTCAGCTGATCCAGGAGTGACAAGTACTGATTGCAAGGAAAGATCCAGAGAAAAGCCCTCAGTACTTCCTACAGAACTAGGCTTGGCTGGAAAGCAGGCAGAATTAAGAACTGAGGAGTGGCTCAGAGGCAAAGCAACAAGAGCACTAAACAGGTAGTCATAGGTTCAATACCTCTTTGAGCCACTAGGGGCCTGGCCGTCTGCATGGCACGGTAGGGACCGTGACAGGATCCACTGACCTCTGCCCATTCTAATGGTCCTGTGCTGGATGTCCAGCTCATCTTTAAGGGTCTGATGGTCCCCTCCTTGGGGGGGGGGGGGTAATATCAGGAGCGTCTAGTACATGTGCTCCTCATTTCAGCATCTGGGATTTGGCAAGCTTTCTCCCTGTCTTTGTCCACGTGCAGGCTGATTAATTTGGTCAGTCTCTGGGTGGAAACTCAAACCTGTTATAAGCCAGCTAAACCCTTATTTGGGTGCTTGTGATAAAGTGTGATATGTGTGTTGTTCCTGAACAAGCTCCCTGTCTGTCTGTCCTGCTCTGCTAGATTGGATTTCCCTATGTATGACTTTGGACTATTCCCTGAATGCAGCCTGCCTTTTACCTGGACTGTCATATAACCACGCTATCTGTCTGCTAACCACAAGTATCTGTTTGCTTTGCTCAGATCGCACTTGCCCTGGCGTTGTGGCCAGGCTGGCACTATAGCATTGTGTATAAGTCCTGGGGGCAACCCAATACCAGTAGGCCTGCTTTCTCTACAGGAAAGGGGGCTGCTATAGGTGAAGAGCACAGTAGCCAGCTATAGTGTCTGAATACCTGCGTTGGGGTAGTAGTGACATTGGGACTCTTTGAGTGCATTCTTTAAATACATTTTTATGAATGGGATCTAAGGTATTAGGGAGTTACACCACACTCCCAATACTTTAAAAATATGCAAAATAGGAAATCTATAAATATATCTTTCTTTCAAATGGAAATATTAGTTTACTAATTTCTTCTAAAACCTAAAGCTGGCCACAGATGGTTCTAGTCTCAGCCGGTTCAGCTGGAACCGTTCGAGATTTGAACCATGTGTGGGCAGGCTGAATGCAACAAGTTGATCAATTGATCAAGTTGGGTACAACCAGCCTGCTGGATTGAAATCAAAATAAAGTGCAGCACTATTCAATATTGCATGTGTAACCAAGCAAAAATGTGCAAATATGCACATAAACATTTGACTAAGCAAATACTGCATATATAAACATAATGTGCAAAAATACAACTAATGAACATATGACTGTGTAAATAAATCGTGCATATAAATGTCATAAATGACCGTTAATAGTGCACTAAGCAGAGAGAATGAATACTCTTAGCGGACTAAGTGGACCCTATGCCAGCGGCAGAGTCAATCAAGCATGAGAACTGGGAATGTAGTCACCCGCAGGGGACAGCATAGAGGATCGACTTCAACACCATCTTATTAACAGATAAAGTCTTGAACTCCACCGTTCATAAAAGAAAGAAGCTGTCACATAGGGTAAAACCATAAACTGAGGGTTTATTATAAAAGGTAGAACAATTACATCAATGATGACAAGTTCAGGCACAGAGAAAATGTGATGACAATTAAATCCAGGAAGCGCAATACCATGGAGCTAGCTCACTACGATTGACACGTTTCGCCCCCTAGGACAACACCCTAGATGATGTCCTGGGGACAAAACGCGTCAGTGTTGTTGAAGTCGATCCTCTACGCTGTCCCCTGCGAGTGACTACATTCACAGTTCTCATGCTTGTTTGACTCTTTGGCGCTGGCATGGGGTCCACTTAGTCCTCTAAGAGTATTCATTCTCTCTGCTTGGTGGTGGATGCATAGTGTACAGTGAATTACATTGGCTGATGGTATACCTAGATGCTGAATACATCTCCAGTTTACATATTCCACATATATACTGTCCAACAAACATTAGAAATTATAGAAAATCAATCAAAATAATTATATATTACAAAACCCAGTCAAACATGTGGACAAAGACCCAAAGGGCCAAAAAATTGGACTCCATGAGCAAATAAACGAAGAAGACAAAAATCAAAACAAGCCTCCAAGGGATCCAGAGAAAAGCTGTGCATAAGGGAGGTACAGCATCACTCATAATAATGGGACACATTCTATTCAACGTTCTAACCACCTGGAATCCGGGTCTGTAAATTGAAAAATCCAAAACACCTCCCTCCTGCGCAGCAACCAAAAAAGGTTCCCTCCTCTAGGAGGGAGTCTTACCTTTTTCACAATCTGTACCAATGCAAAATCCAAGTTACCCCCGTGATATCTATTATAATGTCTAACTACATTAGTTGATTTGTTTAATCTGATATCACTGAGATGCTCCCGGAATCTGTCTCTTGGATGCCTAGTTGCGTGTCCCACATATTGTACCTGGCATGATTTGCATGTGATCACATAGATTACATAATTAGTGTTACCGTTATAAAAATGTTTCAGGTTAAATTCCTTATGGTTAACACTTGATGTAATCCCTTCTCCACCCAAAACATGGAGACAACAAGGACACGCCCTACCCCCACATTTATAATTTCCTCTAAACTAAGTGGTGTTAAGGCTAAGTTTAGAACAGTGGTGGCCCGTGCATTGTGGGCTCATGGGCCGCCGCCCCCCCCCCGACACCTCCGCCGCCCTCCTATTCATGCCTGTCCCCTTTCAGGATGCTGGACACATGAAATACTATGGGGGGGATATGCGGGGGTATGTATTTTGAAGCACGCGATTAGAGCCAGACGCTCTAATAGGCTTCAAAATAGGGTGGGCTTGGGGCGCAGAGCACTGCATCCTGATTCCACCCTGTTGTGTGCCATAGCAAA
Source organism: Aquarana catesbeiana (assembly GCF_042186555.1). NCBI lineage: Eukaryota > Metazoa > Chordata > Amphibia > Anura > Ranidae > Aquarana > Aquarana catesbeiana. The sequence goes on from NC_133325.1 coordinate 426,943,508, forward strand.
TGAATTTTCACTATTTTCACACTAAAGTTCCTCCCTGCCAATCAGCAGGCAGGTCAGTGAGACCTGTCTCCCAATTGGCCAAAGCATTAGGCAATCCTATTGGCAGTGGAGGATTAAGGTGGTCATGGGCCCCTAGGCTACTTTTTGTGTGGCCCCCTCCTAAGCATGCTTTACCAGAAAATAAATTATTTAGTGCCATGTGTAAAAGGGTAGACCTATATTACACGCCTCAAGTGCAACTCTCAGGTCTACAGCCCAAACACATTCAGACATGAGCCTACTATAAACAGCAATGCCACAGAAAAAAAGCATTCAAAATACACCTGCAAGCTGGTAACAGATTTGACCTTTCTAAACCAACAGTTAGGCCAAAAACGTCTGCAGCAGCTCCTGTTTAACTGAGGCAAAATCACAACATCCTGACAGAGACTAATCAAAACACTGTGTAATATTCCAATAGAATAAAAGCCATACAAATACCATAAACAGCAGCAACAGCACATAAAAGCAAGCAATAATCAACAGCAGAACAATCATACGTTCCAACGGCAGGAAGTGCCAGCCTGTCCATCGTACACCACTGCAATCCAGGAAACGGACCAGACTCACTCCCAGGATAGCTTTTGCCAACATGCTTGTTCACTAGGTACTTTGTAAGTATCTTTTTACAGTTTTATTAAACTCCATGTTTTTTACTGCACTTAGAGTGGCGCCTTTTTTTTATCTTCAGAGTGCATATAACACGTACCTTAACATTAAGAGGGAAGTTTCAGGAAAAAAACTTCCCACAGCCCCCTGCACAGTACACAGCCCCATTGCACAATACACAGCTCCCCTGCACAGTACACAGCCCCTCTGCACAGTACACAGACCTCTTTCCCTGCACAGTACACAACCCTCTGCACAGTACACAGACCCCCTGTACAGTACACAGCCCCCTGCACAGTACACAACCCTCTGCACAGTACACAGACCCCCTACACAATACACAGCCCCCCCTGCACAGTACACAGACCCCTTTCCCTGCACAGTACACAACGCTCTGCACAGTACACAGACCCCCTCCACATAACACAGCCCCCTTTCCCTTCACAGTACACAGACATCTGCATAGTACACAGACCCCTTTGCCTGCATATCACACAGGCCTCTTTCATTATAAAGCCCCCCTGCACACCCAGGAGACCCCCAGTCTCCTGGGAAAGAATACTCTAAAGTTGAGAAAACATCACTGCCAGCCCTTTCTCATACACCGCACCTCCTGTGTCACTCATTGTAAATCAAAGCTTCTAAATACCTCAATTAACGCCGTTCTTCGTGACCCGGTCATGTGACTGCTCTCCTCTGCTGTTTCATTGATGGTCACATGACCGCTCTCCTCCTGCAATCAAAGGCTACACTCGGGAAGGAGGTGGAGTGGGAGGAGGAGAGCAGCCAGACAGAGCGGCTTTAATTGAGGTATTAAGACACTTCCATTTACATTGAGAGTGACACACGAGGAGCTGTGCACGAGAAAGGGTTGGCAGTAATGTTTTCTCAACTTTAAAGTATGCTGGCAGCGCTTTCCCAGGGCCAGGAGAGGCAGTACAGCTGGCCTGACACCCCCCCCAATGGGTGGCACCCAGGGCGGACCACCCGATCCCCGCCCCCTGTTGGTAAAAAAACATTTATCGGCGTATTTGTATAACACGCAGGCATGGATTTTATTCTACACATACATAAATATATATAAATTATTAAAAATATCATGGCCAATCGGGGGCCCTTGCACACGTGGGGCCCTAGGCTGCAGCCTAGACCAACCTGTGCATTAATCCGCCCCTGCCTATTGGATGCATAATGCTTTGGTGGAAGAGGAGACACGGCTGGAGGAAGCCTGAGGAGCCGAGTGGACACGGGAGCCGCAGCCGCCACTTCCCACCGAGGAGGAGAGCCTTGTCACTCCAGGAGAGGAGCAGAGCTCCACCACACGAGCGGTAAGTCCTGCGGTACCGGCCGTGGGGAGGTTAGTGAAGTGACAGCCGAGCCGGGGGACGCACCTGGCTGCATATGATGGGCACAAGTGGCTGCATATACTGGGCACTAGTGGCTGCATATGATGGGCGCAAGTGGCTGCATTTGATAGGCACAAGTGGCTGCACAAGTGGCTGCATATGATGGGGCACAAGTGGCTGCATATGATGGGGCACAAGTGGCTGCATTTGACGGGGACAAATGGCTGCATATGATGGGCACAAGTGGCTGCATTTGATTGGCATAAGTGGCTGCATATGATGGGCACAAGTGGCTGCATATGATGGGGCATAAGTGGCTGCATATGATGGGCACAAGTGGCTGCATTTGATTGGCACAAGTGGCTGCATTTGATGGGCACAGTGAGGCTGCATTTTATGGGCACAATGGCTGCATTTGATGGGCACAGTGAGGCTGCAATTGATGAGGGTGTTCAGTATTTTTCAGTTTGCGCCCCTAAAATTTTGAGCACCAGCCGCCACTGGTTTAGAATGAAAAAAAAAACTAGGAGAAAGGCCAGGGAGCTAGCCTTTCTCGGTATGATATTAAAGCAGAGTTCCACCCATAAAATTATCTTTACATGAAACCATAGCATTCTCCATGAGCAACAACATTTGGAGAAATTTTTATTTATTTTTAATCACTCAGTAAGCACTGTTGCTACGGGGTCCCTTCTATTCTGCCACTTCCGGTCTGCGGCGATTGACGTAATTTCCCTTGGCGTTTGTGCTTGCTTGTGCTCCGGGGAGATGTGTGTCATTCTTTTTCAGGAGTCAGTGGGCAGCGCCAGAGGCTAGCATCGCGTTGTTCGGGAGGTGCATGCTGGGTATACAGCATCACCATATCCCGGAAGAGACTGCTAGGTGGCTTCACATGCCCTTAGTAGAAATGGATGCGCTCTGCAGAGTAAATACACACAGTAAGTATGATTAAAAAAACGGGAATTGAGCGGCGATTGGTTTTATGACATGGATTAATCCTGTTTAACGTGTGTAATAGAACGGATTACCTTTAAAAAAAAAATCTGGGTGAAACTCCGCTTTAACCCCTTCAGGTCCGTGCTATAGCTGAATGATGGCTACAGTGCGGATCTACTTTGCCGGGAGGCCGACAATATACATCCTCCCCTTTGCAAACTCCCCGCGCACCCCCTGCAGGGCACGCACGGCACACGCTGTGATCAGAGTCAATGAGACTCGGGTTATCACAGATCGGAGTAAGGGGACGATCCCAGCCCCTTACCACGTAATCAGCTATCAGCCAATGACAGCTGATCACGTGATGTAAACAGGTGATCGGTAATCGTTTATTTTTTCTCCTCACGCTTACAGCGTGAGGAGAAAAAAAAGCAGATCACCGGCTTCTGTGCAAGGGACATCGGTCCCAAAGAGGAAGAGGCGAAGCCGCCTCATCTGTGCCCACCAGTACCGCCTGCCAGTGCCACCTGCCAGTGCCCACACAGTGCCATGAATCAGTGCCCACCAGTGCATAAGCGCCAGCAATAAGTGCCACCTATCAATGCCCACAAGTGGTGCCAATCAGTGCCTCATCAGTGCCACCTAGCAGTGCTGCCTATCAATGTCACCTACCAGTGCCGATCAGTGCCTATCACTGCCTATCACTATCACTGCCCCCTATCAGTGCCCATCAGTGCAAGCTATCAGTGCCACCTATTAGTGCCCTTCAGTGCCACCTATCAATGCCCTTCAATGCCACCTATCAATGCCCTTCAGTGCCACCCATGAGTGCCACCCATCAGTGCCACCTCTCAGTGCCCACCAATGCCACCTATCAGTGCCCACCAGTGCCACCTTATCAGTGCCCACCAGTGCTGCCTATTAGTGCCCATCAGTGCTGCCTATTAGTGCCCATCAGTGCCCATCAATGCAGCCTATCAGTGCCCATAAGTGCAGCCTATCAGTGCGCATCAGTGCAGCCTCATCAGCGTACATCAATGAAGGAGAAAAATTACCTGTTTTCAAAATTTATTAACAAAATATAAAATGGTTTTGTATTTTTTTTTATTTCGGTCTTTTTAAATTTTTTTAACAAAAAATAAAAAACCCAGAGGTGATCAAATACCACCAAAAGAAAGCTCTATTTGTGCCGGGGAGGCTAATTGGTGGATGCTCTTAATAGTACATCTAGAAAGGGAATTTCCTTACATTCTACATGACCCATGAAAGATAAGCCCATATAATTAAGATTCAGAAAGGACAAAAAAGAATCAAAATCTCCCATTCCAGTATCTCAAATGAACAACAGGTCGTTTATATACCGACGGAAAAAGTATATATGATTTCTAAAAGGGTTGAAATCTTGAAAGATGTGGGAGCGTTCCCACCACCCCATAAAGAGGTTAGCGAGTGATGGTGAGAATGTAGCTCCCATAGCCGCCCTACGTCTTTGGAGATAAAGAATACCATCAAAAATGAAAACATTGTGTGTGAGTAAGTAATCCAAAACCTCCAAAAGAAAGAGTCACTGTACCAATGGTAACTCAGTATGATAATCTAAATAAAAAGACACTGCCTTCCTGACCAGTTGGTGTGGTATATTCGAATATAAGCTGTTAACATCGCAGGTCATCCAAAGATACTCTGGCTTCCAATCAAAATCCCCCATAAGATGGAGGAGATGCTTGGTGTCCTTGAGATAACTGGGAAGTGCTCCCACTAGGGGTTGCAATTGTGCATCTAACCATTGTCTAAGGCGTTCATTCAAAGAAACAAAGATGAAGGAAAGTAGGAATGACCAGACATTCAGGGATCAGAGCCTCTGCCTCCCTAACACTAAAGACCCCTAAATAAACTCCTTTGTTAATTAAATTAAATAAAGTTGTGATGTACTTCATAGTAGAGCCTGACTTGTAGGAGGAGACCTCTCTTACAGCCCTGGTTCAGGAGCCACTGGAGTGGGACAGTGGTCTCATGAGCGCAGTGAGGTAGGAGTGCCTGTGGAAGTTGTAGCAGCTGGCACAGTAGTAGGATGATGTCCCTCCAGGAATGGCTGGAACTGCAGACGACAGCAGAGGCAGGAGCAGGTCAGCAACCTAATGAGCTGATAGGTGCAGGATCAGCAGCAAGCTGGAGCTGGGTGAGACAAGCCAGGTCAACACAGGAAAAAAAACCAAGCAAGGCAGCAAGCAGTAGCAGGGTCAGACAGGCCGAGTCAGAATAGGCAATCAGGCAGGTTAATGCAGCAGGCTGAAGCAGGGTCAGATAAACAGGCAGAGGTCGGCAGCAGGTAAACAAGCAGGAGGTATGAGCAGGGTCAGACAAGCCGAGGTCGGGATTGGAGATAGCGGGTAGGTCAACAGAGCCGGGTCGGTACAGATGATCAGCTGGCAGGATAAAGGATACAAGGCACAGAGCTGCAGATCAAACAGCACTGCACAAGCGCAGCTGCTGTTCTTTTGAAAGCCTGTTGGCGCCAAGCAGCGCTTAGCGCACACCCACTGTGCACGCATGCGCACCTGTGGTGCGCACACGGGCATACAGGCACCACTGTATGTGCGTGCACATACCCTACGTCCTGGCAGTTCCCTGACAAAAGTGCTTTTGCATAGCTTTGTGGGATCTCCCCTGAGTTTATTATAGGTGTTCTGATCCAATATCTGTCTGAGGGCTTCTTCGCTATATACATTGGTATCCATAACAACCTTGTCCCTGTATTGATGGAGACAATCATCCCCACATCCCTGGTCTGGTCGGTGTGGCAGTCTGAAAAGGGTAAATTATCGGAATCTGGAAACTCCCTTTAATTTAAAGAGGGCCTCTAGATATCTAGCCGTCCCCCTTACATGAATGAGTAAGGAAAATATAGTTCCTATTGTAATGCCCTGTACACACGATCAGAAATTCTGTCAGAAAAAACTTGGATGGTGTTTCCGACGGAATTCCGCTCAAGCTTGCCTTGCATACACACGGTCACCCAAAAGTTCTCTGAACTTTCGACCGTCAAGAACACGGTGACATACAACACTATGACGAGCCAAGAAAATGAAGTTCAATGCTTCTGAACATGCGTGATTTTTTGCGTGTCCGAATTGCATACAGACAAATGCATTTTCGGATAGGAACTCTTAACAAACAAAAAATAGAGAACATGCTCTCAATCTTTTGCTGGCTGGAATTCTGCCAGCAAAAGTCCGATGGAGCATACACAAGGTCGGAATTTCTGACCAAAAGCTCACACCTGACTTTTGCTGGCAGAATTTCTGATCATGTGTATGGGGCATTACTGTTTCCCCCAAAATAATTATAAATAAAAACACCCACACCTTAGAAAAAGTCACTTATTAAACAAAAAAAGTTTAAAAAAACATTAAAACATTTCTCTAATTCCTCGTCTAAAAGTCAACTTTTCAATCAAAACCACCCCTCCTCACCTGCTGTCACCTATCTGACATGGCACATGCAGCAGGGCAGGCTCAGACTTCAAGTATAAATCAGTTTGTCTTCAGCCAGTTGTACATCCTTGACACCTATATTACTATGAACAGGTGACACTGCTTTACAGCGGGGAAGAAACTACAGTTCCCCAGGAGCCATGCAGCCTGAGGGAGGAGGGGAGATATTCTTAGTGAACTGCAGGGGCAGACTCAGGGCTATCGACACCAGAACTGGGGAAGAGAAAAGACATCTAGGCTAGAGTGCTGAGCCATACAAACACTTGCCCACCAGCTTGGCCTAAGCAGCGGCAGTCACGGTATTCCAGTGAGGGTTTGCTGGAGCTCATGCCATCAACCCATGAGGGGCCCCTCCGCCATCTACATCCATGGCTGGAGCGCAGGATTGGTGAGAGGGTTGTGAACCCATTCATTATACTGTATGGCAGCAATTGAAACTTTATCCCAACAAAGCCTCTTCCTCCTGCTCCCTAGGCATTGCCCTGCCTGTTTAGTCTACCATAGAAAACTATCATAGCATCCATCCAGAAATGCATAGACTTACCTCTACGTTTTTGAACCTGTTCCATTTCTTGCTACAGTTAAAGTGGTCCTAAATGCTAAAGGGTTTTAAAACCTTCCACTGGTAAGTATTCTATTTTTGTTATTTAAAATAAGAAAATTCTACCTTTAACCTCTTACCGCCCGATGTATTGTAAAATGATGGCTGAGCGGGAACACTGTTGTTCTGGGAGGACATCATAGCACATCCTCCGAGGATCGCCCCCCATAGGCCATGCTCAGGCACGATCTGTCTCCTGCCATGTAAACCAGACACGGCCGATGACAAATCATTGTATTTTCCTGCTGCTAGTACCATGTGATTGCTATGGCCAATCACAGCAGATCACATGATATTTGTACACTATGAAAGGCTTTGTTACATGCCTTTCATTGTGTTCTATTGAGATGAGCTCTGTGATTGAAGTTTCCCGATTCTCCACCGTGCCTGTTCGGTGAGAATACTGCTCTGGTACTTGCTTCAGTTACTCACTGTGGTCCCTGGTAAAAGCGATTGGTCCCTTAGTGGCGACAGCTTCCCTTCTACCTCCGACCTCGACAGGTTCCATAACTTTTGGCTGGACTGCAAGCCGCAGTCCCAACCCTGCGCTGCCCTTTTACTCTGGATAGGCCCTCACACAGCCTGGCAGCCTGTTCCCCCTGGGATAGGCCCAATCTCTGGCCTAGCAGCCCAGGGCAGACAACACCCGTCGCCGTCTGGGTGGCGCACAAGAAGAACTTCAGTCACCTGACCTCACCCAAATATATAGGCTTTCCCAGCAGGCCAAGGGATTCAACAAAATCCCTGCCCATTGGCTGAGATACTCCATATACCCATCACCTGACATTGAGTTGTCCTTCTCAATCCCATACCTCCAAGTGCCCGACCACCTGGTGGTAGAAGAGGAAAGTACAACCAGGCCAAACTTAGGGAGAAGTCAATGGTTCCCTAATAATTAACTACTGTAGCTACTTCCGACAAGGAATTTGGCAAGGAGCTCCCTTACTAAACCCCAGGGCACTACAAGTATATACCAATTTTGTGGACTCTATAACTTCCCTACAGGCTAAATAATATACACTGATTTGTGTTTTTTTCACCAAAGAAATGTATCAGTATACATTTTGGCCTAAATCGATGAAAAAAGAATATTTATTTGCAAAATTTTATAACAGAAACAAAGAAACACACATTTATTTTGCAAAAAATAAACAAAATGTGATTAAATGCCACTGAAATAAATCTCCATATGAAAATGATAAAAATTTCATATTGGTACAGTGTTGCATGACTGCGCAATAGTCATTCAAAGTGTGACAGCTGTGAATGATGAAATCGGCCTGGGCAAGAAGGGGGTAAAATTGTCCTGTATTGAAGCATTTAATACCACTTTAAGTTCTTTTGCAAACTAACTCCACTAAATGCCTCCCCAATAGTTTTTTCTTTTTTAATTAAAAGCAGACTGAAGACATTGAACATCACCGGCTGTGCATTGCCATAATGGCCACAACAAAAGCTGGCAGAAATCAAGCATTTTCAAAGTTGGACCGACTTGTGTCCGAACAGTTAAGACGGATCTCATAGCGTTTGTTCAGGGGGCACTCACTCATCCTAACCCCTTTTTTTGACATTGTGGGCTGCGTGATTTCACACGTCATGCGACATGAGCTCCCAATGTTGGAGCGTTTGTCGTACCAGTGTGAACCCGGCCTAAAGATCTTGCCACCCATAGTTCTTGAAAACTGTGTCACCTGTTTTATAGTAAAGTCCTGCAGGCAGACTTGGACCTAGCAGGGTCACGCCAGGGTTTTGGTGACAGCGTAGCCTCCGGGGGTTTATACTATCCTTCATCAAGTTGCCCTTTTGCACTCTTGGTGACCCTGTTATAGTTTAAGTTGGTCAGATTATATGGTAAGACCTGGGCCCGATTACCTTTGGTGTTGCTTTCTATATATAATGTTGGTATAGAACAGTGTTTCTCAACTCCAGTCCTCAAGGCGCCCCAACAGCTCATGTTTTCAGGATTTCTCTCAGATGAAACAGCTATGGTAATTACTAAGGCAGTGAAACTGATCAAATCACCTGAGCAAACTAATGGAAAGCCTGTTGGGGTGCCTTGAGGACTGGAGTTGAGAAACACTGGTATAGAATCACCCTGTATAGGAAGAATGTGTTACTACATTTGGTTACAGTTTGTGTTGCCTTGCTTTTATTTGACCAATCCATTTTCTAATTTACATAGAGGTTTAAAGTGGGCTAAAATATAATTAAGATAAGGTACCTTCATCCCAATATAATGTATAGACAAAGAATATGGAATTGAGGCACTATAGACTTTCATGGTCCATGTTCATGGTGGTACAATAAAAGTCCATAGGACTGAATTCCATATTCTTTGTCTATATAATATGCATTGGGGTTGATTCATTAAAACTGGAGAGTGCAAAATCTGGTGCAGCTCCACATAGAAACCGATCAGCTCATCATATTGGAGGGGATGAGTGGTAGAGGTGGTATTCTAATCAGTTGGGAAAGAAACCAGTTTCAGAGTACTTTTCAAACTAACGGCTCCTACACCTGTGTGGTCACATACTGTAAATGGGTCTGTGGGGATCGGTGCAGACATACAAAGCTATGTAACTTCCCTGCACTGTTCTGTATATGGGGGGGGGCACTTCAGAAGGATACTTATGTTCATAGACAGGTCTTGCAAATTCCTGCAAGAGAAAAACACTTTTAATATAGAAGATGCTGAAATAAAGAGTCTCTGGTGTAGTATCGAAAGTATTAAGTGATCTGTTTGCTTAATCAATATTCCATAAAAGCCATATGTTCTGAGTCTCTTATTTATTTTTTATGTGGAATTACCAGTGAATTCTAGCTCAGCATATATCATTAGACCAGAAATATTATACTCTCAATTTTTAATCGCAACAGCATCCTTTGTGCAATCAATCTATAGTGACAGCTGGCTGAGATGCACATCCATCAGTATATTTTCTGTGCTGCTTGGGTGAAAGGTGTGCTCCCTGCAGCCACTGACATCACACCTTGGGTGTTAGTTTTCTGGAGAAACATATGTTAAGTCCACAGTCTGTTCCAGCTTGGGTTACTGGCTAATTTTTGAAAACCTTCAACCTGTAAAGGCTCGTGATGAGATCCACATCTGTGACAAGTGAATAACAGCCACAATGATTGACAAAGCAATCATATTTCATTGGCAGTCAATGTGTTATAGAAGGATGTTACCATCCATTAAGACACAAGAATATGATCTGGCAAAATTACTATTTTATATGAATGTTATAGTTAAACACAGAGTGTTTCTAAAAGGCACATGTAGTGGTATTACACATCATTTCTTTATTTACTATTGTCAGGAAAAAAATGTATTTGGTAAATATGAATATAATTTCTTATATGAGGCTGAAAAAAGAGACAAGTCCATCAAGTCCAACCAGTGTGTGTGATTATATGTCAGTATTACATTGTATATCCCTGTATGTTGCGGTCATTCAATCTAATAGTTACTTAAAACTATCAATGCCCCCCCCAGCGCTGAGACCACCGCCTGTGGAAGGGAAATCCGCATCCTTGCTGCTCTTACAGTAAAAAACCCTCTACGTAGTTTAAAGTTAAACCTCTTTTCTTCTAATTTTAATGAGTGGCTACAAGTCTTGTTAAACTCCCATCTGCGATAAAGTTGTCTCCCTATTGTGGGATCACCAATAGGGATGAGCCGAACACCCCCCGGTTCGGTTCGCACCAGAACCTGCGAACGGACCGAAAATTCGCACGAACGTTAGAACCCCATTGACGTCTATGGGACTCGAACGTTCAAAATCAAAAGTGCTCATTTTAAAGGCTAATTTGCATGGTATTGTCCTAAAAAGGGTTTGGGGACCCGGGTCCTGCCCCAGGGGACATGTATCAATGCAAAAAAAACTTTTAAAAACGGCCGTTTTTTCGGGAGGAGTGATTTTAATGATGCTTAAAGTAAAAAAAAAAAAAAGTGAAATATTCCTTTAACTATCGTTCTTGGGGGGTGTCTATAGTATGCCTGTAAAGTGGGGCATGTTTCCCATGCTTAGAACAGTCCCTGCACAAAATGTCATTTTTAAAGGAAAAAAAGTCATTTAAAACTGCTTGCGGCTTTAATGTAATGTCGGGTCCTGGCAATATGGATGAAAATCAGTGAGACAAACGGCATGGGTACCCCCTAGTCCATTACCAGGCCCTTTGGGTCTTGTATGGATATTAAGGGGAACCCCGCACCCAAATTAAAAAAGGAAATAGCAGTATACAGGCTCTGTACTCTGAACAGCAGTATACAGGCAGTGCAAACAAGATAGGGACTATAGGTTTGTTGTTAAGCAGAATCTGTTTGTAATTCTGAACTGGTACATTTTTAGCGTGTTTAGCTCCAGCCAAAAAATCTATTTTAAGCTTTTTGGAAAACATAGGGAAGGGTTATCACCCCTGTGACATTTGTTTTGCTGCCTGTGCTCCTCTTCAGAAAATTTCACCTCACTTTTTGTCCCAATGACAAATGTTTTTTGAAAATTTGGGTTTTTTTGTGAAACAAGGATTGGTGATAAAGCATCAGTGGAAAGGAGAAATGTTTTTCCCATATTAACTCTTACAGGAGAGAATTTCCCTTCCTAGGGGTAGATTTCATCTCACTTCCTGTTATCTCCTTCTGTTTGCAAGTAGGAGTTTTTTGTAAGTTGGATGTTTGAAAGTAGGGGCCTGCCCTATATACTCAGCAGAAATTTGGGCCTTAGGTGTTGTGGCCACAACACTGTAAGCCCTCACAGGGCCCTGCTGTGAAATATTAGATCAAGAATTGTAATTACATGTCCAACAGGGGCAGAAAAATTGGGCCTTTGGTGGTGGTGGTGGTTCTGGTGCCACAACACTGTAAGTCCTCACTCGCTCTTGGTGGGTGCAGAAACAGGCCCTGCTGTGAAATATTAGATCAAGAATTGTAATTACATGCCCAACAGGGGCAGAAAAATTGGGCCTTTGGTGGTGGTGGTGGTGCTGGTGCTACAACACTGTAAGTCCTCACTCGCTCTTGGCGGGAGCAGAAACGGGCCCTGCTGTGAAATATTAGATCAAAAATTGTAATTACACGCCCCTGTTAGACAGGGGCTGAAAAATTGGGCCTTAGGCACTGGTGCTGGTGCCACAACACTGCAACCCCTCACAGATACTCTAGTTGGAACGCAGGAACGAGCCCTGCTGCAAAGTATTGCATTAAAAATTGTAATTACACGCCCCTGTTAAACAGGGGCTGAAAAATTGGGCCTTAGGCACTGGTGGCGGCGCCCAGAGCCAAAAATGTTCTTACAAGCTATCAGCGTGATCATTGAGGAGGAAGAGGATAATTAGGCAGTCTTTGAGGGGATTTGAGATTTTAAAAAAAATTATTCGGTTACATCAGCATCAGGTGCTTGGTAGCTGGTGGTGATCCAAGGTCAGATGGCCACCTTTTCCATGGCTCCTCCTTTGACTGACCGAAGCCTCAGCAACACTTTGTCCAGAAACAGGAGTTTGTAACCTCCCAGTCTCTGTGAACGAGTTGCACAGACCTTTCTGCAAGGCCTCCCGAAGATGTTTCATCCTCTGCTCCCTCTGCGATGGCAAGATAAGGTCCGCAACCTTACCCTTGTAACGTGGATCAAGGAGGGTTGCCAGCCAGTATTGGTCCTTCTCCTTGATACCACGAATACGAGGATCCTTACGCAGGCTTTGCAGGATCAGGGAGGCCTTGCATCGTAGGCTTGCTGAGGCATTCGGTCCGGAGTCCTCTGGGTCACTAAGGACGACATGGTCCGCAGCCACCTCCTCCCAGCCACGTACAAGTCCATGTGTTTCTTGGGACTGATCCCTTAAAGACTGCTGCTGATGCTGAGTGCCAGGCTCCACCTCCATACTGACACAATCCTTCTCCTCCTCCTCGTCCTCTTCCTGTGTGATCGGCGGGCACGCAGGAACACTGTCTGGATAAAGGGGGCCTTGAGAGCTAAGGAAGTCCATTATTCCACGCAGCGTGTGCTCCGACAGGTGGACAAGGGGGACAGTGTCACTGATGCATGCACTGTCACTGCTCACCATCCTCGTGGCCTCCTCAAATGGTAACAGGACAGTGCATGCATCCCTGATCATGGCCCACTGGCGTGGGGAAAAAAAACAAGCTCCCCTGACCCTGTCCTGGTGCCATAGTCGCACAGGTTGCCATTGATGGCCCTCTGCTGCATGCGCAGCCACCGCAGCATGGCCAACGTTGAGTTCCACCTGGTGGGCATGTCACAGATTAGGCAGTTCTTGGGCAGGTTAAACTCCTTTTGGAGGTCTGCCAGCTGAGCACTGGCATTATATGACCGGCGGAAATGCACACAGACTTTCCTGGCCAGCCTCAGGACATCCTGTAAGCCTGAGCCAAACAGGGCACATAGGTAAGTTGTCCCTGTTGCTGTCCTTCTTGGGCACCCGCTCTGTCTGTGCTCACGTTACTGCCTTCATCTAGCTCAGTATCATCATCAGAGCCTTCTAAACGCTGGGCATCCTCCTGGAGCATGTACCCAACACTGTGGTCAAACAGTTCGAGGGACTCCTCAGGAGGACATGGTGGGGCTAGGGAAGGAGTCACTGATGCCATTGAGCCGAGGGAAGAGGCCACGTTGGCAGCTGCTTTGCCAGACAAAGTACCCTGAGCATGGGTGAGAGAGGATGAGGAGGATGAGGACTGCTTGGTCATCCACTCGACCAAGTCTTCCGCATGTTGCGGCTCAACACGGCTAGCTGCCGAAAAAAAGGCCAAGCGTGTCCCATGGCCACATGCTGATGAGGATACACTGTCTCCACGACCAGCACTGTTGCCTCTAGACACAGAGCCTGCTTGCCCTCTTTTATTGGCTTGTGACTGTCTGCCTCTCCTTGTTGGCCTTCCAGACATACTAATGGCCTGTAGCTGCACTAAGCTGGGATATATATATATATATATATACTGATACTGCAGCTAGCAAAATCAACTGCCTGCCTGTAGTATGAGAACACCACCAACCTTCTACAGGTATCTTTAGCTGAACACTGTGCAGAGCTTGCAAAAAACTAACTTGTAGCTTATTTAGCTGCCTGCGGTAGTGATAGGATCAGGAAAACACCACCAACCTTCAATAGGTAGCTTTAGGTGAACACTGTGCAGAGCTCGCAAAAAACTAATTTGTAGCTTATTTAGCTGCCTGCGGTAGTGATAGGATCAGGAAAACACCACCAACCTTCTACAGGTATCTTTAGCTGAACACTGTGCAGAGCTCGCAAAAAACTAACTTGTAGCTTATTTAGCTGCCTGCGGTAGTGATAGGATCAGGAAAACACCACCAACCTTCGATAGGTAGCTTTAGCTGAACACTGTGCAGAGCTCGCACTACACTAACTTGTAGCTTTAGCTGAACACTGTTCAGAAGATGCACTACACTAACTTGTAGTTTTAGCTGAACACTGTGCAGAGGACGCACTACACTAACGTGTAGCTTTAGCTGAATACTGTGCAGAGGTCGCACTACACTAATTTGAAGTTTTAGCTGAACACTGTTCAGAGGACGCACTACACTAACTTGTAGCTTTAGCTGAACACTGTGCAGAGGTCGCACTACACTAACTTGTAGTTTTAGCTGAACACTGTGAGGAGAACGCACTACACCAACTTGTAGCTTTAGCTGAACACTGTGAGGAGGACGCACTACCCTAACTTGTAGCTTTAGCTGAACACTGTGCAGAGGTCACACTAAACTAACTTGTGACTTTAGCTGAACACTGTGAGGAGGACGCACTACCCTAACTTGTAGCTTTAGCTGAACACTGTGCAGAGGTCACACTAAACTAACTTGTAGCTTTAGCTGAACACTGTGAGGAGGATGCACTACCCTAACTTGTAGCTTTAGCTGAACACTGTGCTGAGGTCACACTAAACTAAATTGTAGCTTTAGCTGAACACTGTGAGGAGGATGCACTACCCTAACTTGTAGCCTCAGCTGAACACTGTGCAGAGGTCACACTAAACTAACTTGTAGCTTCAGGTGAACACTGTGAGGAGGACGCGCTACACTAACTTGCAGTTTTAGCTGAACACTGTGAGGAGTACGCACTACACTAACTTGTAGTTTTAGCTGAACACTGTTCAGAGGACGCACTACACTAACTTGTAGCTTTAGCTGAACACTGTGCAGAGGTCGCACTACACTAACTTGTAGTTTTAGCTGAACACTGTGAGGAGGACGCACTACACTAACTTGTAGCTTTAGCTGAACACTGTGCAGAGGTCGCACTACAATAACTTGTAGTTTTAGCTGAACACTGTGAGGAGGACACACTACACTGACTTGTAGCTTTAGCTGAATACTGTGCAGAGGTCGCACTACACTAACTTGTAGTTTTAGCTGAACACTGTGAGGAGGACGCACTGCACTAACTTGTAGCTTTAGCTGAACACTGTGCAGAGGTCGCACTACACTAACTTGTAGTTTTAGCTGAACACTGTGAGGAGGACGCACTACACTAACTTGTAGCTTTAGCTGAACACTGTTCAGAGGACGCACTACACTAACTTGTAGCTTTAGCTGAACACTGTGCAGAGATCGCACTACACTAACTTGCAGTTTTAGCTGAACACTGTGCAGAGGTCGCTCTACACTAATCTGAAGTTTTAGCTGAACACTGTTCAGAGGACGCACTACACTAACTTGTAGCTTTAGCTGAACACTGTGCAGAGGTCGCACTACACTAACTTGTAGTTTTAGCTGAACACTGTGAGAATGACGCACTACACTAACTTGTAGCTTTAGCTGAACACTGTGCAGAGGTCGCACTACACTAACTTGTAGTTTTATCTGAACACTGTGAGGAGGACGCACTACACTAACTTGTAGCTTTAGCTGAACACTGTGAGGAGGACGCACTGCCCTAACTTGTAGCTTTAGTTGAACACTGCGCAGAGATCACACTAAACTAACTTGTGGCTTTAGCTGAACACTGTGAGGAGGACGCACTACCCTAACTTGTAGCTTTAGCTGAACACTGTGCAGAGGTCACACTAAACTAACTTGTAGCTTTAGCTGAACACTGTGAGGAGGACGCACTACCCTAACTTGTAGCTTTAGCTGAACACTGTGCAGAGGTCACACTAAACTAACTTGTAGTTTTAGCTGAACACTGTGAGGGGGACGCACTACACTAACTTGTAGTTTTAGCTGAACACTGTGAGGAGGATGCACTACACTAACTTGTACCTTTAGCTGAACACTGTGCAGAGGTCGCACTACACTAACTTGTAGTTTTAGTTGAACACTGTGAGGAGGACGTACTACAATAACTTGTAGCTTTAGCTTAACACTGTGCAGAGGATGCACTACACTAACTTGTAGCTTTAGCTGAACACTGTGCAGAGGTCACACTACACTAACTTGTCGTTTTAGCTGAACACTGTGAGGAGGACGTACTACACCAACTTGTAGCTTTAGCTGAACACTGTGCAGAGGTCACACAAAACTAACTTGTAGCTTATTTAGCTGCCTGCGGTAGTGATAGGATCAGGAAAACACCACCAACCTTCTACAGGTAGCTTTAGCTGAACACTGTGCAGAGCTCGCACTACAGTAACTTGTAGTTTTAGCTGAACACTGTGAGGAGGATGCACTACACTAACTTGTAGCTTTAGCTGAACACTGTTCAGAGGATGCACTACACTAACTTGTAGTTTTAGCTGAACACTGTGCAGAGGACGCACTACACTAACGTGTAGCTTTAGCTGAATACTGTGCAGAGGTCGCACTACACTAATTTGAAGTTTTAGCTGAACACTGTTCAGAGGACGCACTACACTAACTTGTAGCTTTAGCTGAACACTGTGCAGAGGTTGCACTACACTAACTTGTAGTTTTAGCTGAACACTGTGAGGAGAATGCACTACACCAACTTGTAGCTTTAGCTGAACACTGTGAGGAGGACGCACTACCCTAACTTGTAGCTTTAGCTGAACACTGTGCAGAGGTCACACTAAATTAACTTGTGGATTTAGCTGAACACTGTGAGGAGGACGCACTACCCTAACTTGTATCTTTAGCTGAACACTGTGCAGAGGTCACACTAAACTAACTTGTAGCTTTAGCTGAACACTGTGAGGAGGACGCACTACCCTAACTTGTAGCTTTACCTGAACACTGTGCAGAGGTCACACTAAACTAAATTGTAGCTTTAGCTGAACACTGTGAGGAGGATGCACTACCCTAACTTGTAGCTTTAGCTGAACACTGTGCAGAGGTCACACTAAACTAACTTGTAGCTTCAGGTGAACACTGTGAGGAGGACGTGCTACACTAACTTGTAGTTTTAGCTGAACACTGTGAGGAGGACGCACTACACTAACTTGTAGTTTTAGCTGAACACTGTGAGGAGGACGCACTACACTGACTTGTAGCTTTAGCTGAACACTGTGCAGAGGTCGCACTACACTAACTTGTAGTTTTGGCTGAACACTGTGAGGAGGACGCACTGCACTAACTTGTAGCTTTAGCTGAACACTGTGCAGAGGTCGCACTACACTAACTTGTAGTTTTAGCTGAACACTGTGAGGAGGACGCACTACACTAACTTATAGCTTTAGCTGAACACTGTTCAGAGGACGCACTGCACTAACTTGTAGCTTTAGCTGAACACTGTGCAGAGGTCACACTACACTAACTTGCAGTTTTAGCTGAACACTGTGCAGAGGACGCACTACACTAACTTGTAGCTTTAGCTGAACACTGTGCAGAGGTCGCTCTACACTAATCTGAAGTTTTAGCTGAACACTGTTCAGAGGACGCACTACACTAACTTGTAGCTTTAGCTGAACACTGTGCAGAGGTCGCTCTACACTAATCTGAAGTTTTAGCTGAACACTGTTCAGAGGACGCACTACACTAACTTGTAGCTTTAGCTGAACACTGTGCAGAGGTCGCACTACACTAACTTGTAGTTTTAGCTGAACACTGTGAGAATGACGCACTACACTAACTTGTAGCTTTAGCTGAACACTGTGCAGAGGTCGCACAACACTAACTTGTAGTTTTATCTGAACACTGTGAGGAGAACGCACTACACCAACTTGTAGCTTTAGCTGAACACTGTGAGGAGGACGCACTGCCCTAACTTGTAGCTTTAGCTGAACACTGCGCAGAGGTCACACTAAACTAACTTGTGGCTTTAGCTGAACACTGTGAGGAGGACGCACTACCCTAACTTGTAGCTTTAGCTGAACACTGTGCAGAGGTCACACTAAACCAACTTGTAGCTTTAGCTGAACACTGTGAGGAGGACGCACTACCCTAACTTGTAGCTTTAGCTGAACACTGTGCAGAGGTCACACAAAACTAACTTGGAGCTTTAGCTGAACACTGTGAGGAGGATGCACTACCCTAACTTGTAGCTTTAGCTGAACACGTTACATTAAGGCGTATTCTTTATTATTAGGAGCCTGTTGCACTAAGGGTATTGTTTGTATTTGGTACACCACAGCCCCTGTCACGTATTGTTCACACACATCACCTCTTTTACAAGTATTTCCGTTTTATTTTTCAAAGAAGTTTAACATTCTTCTATGCACATATAGCTGGACAGCGCCAATTCCCCTGCTTAGATTATTATCCATTTTTAGATATCACCTCGGTGATATTAATTTATTAGGGGGGCAGCAGTCCCTTTTCTTCTTATTCCTAAGCGCGGAATTACTGTCATATATATTGCTGTTGCTACATTGCAGGAAATTTTTTCTTAAATCATAATGCACTGTGTCACCTTTAAACTATGGCCAGCAGGCCTGTAAGGGCCAATAAAGGGGCCTTTGGTTAAGCCAGCTCCCTCACTATGAACTAAAGAGGGGAGGAGGGCACAGAGAAGCCATAGTGCCCATAAATTGGGAAAACATAGGAAAATTTGATAAACTGAACAGGGAGAGATTAGGTCCATTACAACTTGTACTTCAAAGGATAAGTTCACTTTAGAAAAACAAACAAACACATAATACATGCACATTTTTTTGAAGGTGTAAAAATGTGCATTTTTAATTTTTTTCTTAGGAGCCTGCAGAACATTGGACCCGCAATCAGCAGATCGAAATGTGAAGTGTCAGGTTCCTGCAGACTCCCAGTACAGCTGTCTGTACCTCCCAAACTGACAGACAGTTACTGAAGAGCAGGAAGAATCAATGAACTATGAAGGCTCTCACCAGCATGCTCGCAGTTCAATCAAGAACTACAAGTCTGCAAGTCTGCTGCAGTGGAAGACAGGACTTGTAGTGCATACATAACAGATCTCCCCCACGACTGCACTGTTGTTCAATTGTGACTGCCAATGCAAGGAGAGGATCCCCCGCCTGCTGTAACAGTGAAGGATTGGGATGGGCGGGGAGGGTTACACCATGAATATGAGTGTAACATGTTACTAAAGGAGAACTTAGCCTTTAATTATGGTTGCTTGCTCTTTGGGCAGTTAACCACTTTTCTGCCATTTTTGGCTGCTGTTCTGCTTCAAGTTGATTTTCCTACAAGGGTTTTTTGTTTAGTGGATTGGTATTTTGGGGTTTTTATTCATTTTTGGGATATGTTGGTTTTAGTTTTCTGTTAATAGGGACTTTATCTTAGGTTAATACATTTTTATTTTTATTTTGGGGTGCCCAAAAAGATGCATTTGCTTGTTATTGACCATCTGTTGTTGAAGCTGCCTTTTGTACATAGCATACTGCTGCAACATTTGAAAGAAAAAAAATATGTGCAGGAACAATGTTCACCTAAAACACCTCCATATATCACTCACATATATCACTCACATTCACTACACCCCACTATTTTCATAGATAAAATAAAAGTAAGGCGTACACCTGCTTGACCTACTGTCAGGTCACCTAGAGGCTGATTGACAGATGCACACCATTGGGATCAGGAGTGCACCACAAGGCAGTGGACCCTACGGCTGACTGCTGCGGATGGGAGTCCCGGTGGTAAGGAAGGCAGGGCCGGTGGAACACCAACACGGATCCCACCGGGGTTAGAGCGTAGGATTCCCTGGGGCGCAGAGTCTAAGAGCGAGCAGATGTTCACCAGAGTAGTGGTGAGGATGGACTGGGCTGCAACTGGCTCCAGGACGTGACCCCCAGGGTCCCCCAGCTCACACCCACAGTAGGCAACAGGAGGATAGGGATAGTAAAAGAATAAGCCAAGGTCAGGGCCACAAGCAGACAAGGACAACAGAGTTCACGCCAAGGTTCAGGGTCCCAGGCAAACAGGGATAGTCAGGGACATGCCAGAGGTCAGGGTCATGAGCAGACAGGAATAGTAGAGGACACGCCAAGGTCAGTAACAGAAACAAACGTAGAGCACACGGCAGGCAGGAACAGGAAGCCAAACACACAAAGGTTGATCAGCAGGGCTGGCCTGCAGTGCAGAGGTTAATATAGAGTTCTCTGATAGGAGCTGGGGTGGAGCCATGCTAGAGGAGAGTTAATAAAAGCAGTCAAGTGAGAGTCAGCTGGTCTTTAGAGATGAACACATGGAGACAGGTAAGCTGATAGGTTATTGCATAACCATGACACCTGCTGTCTCCTATTAAAACTGTTCTGCTGATGCCCTGTTGGAAGGTAGATCAAGTGTGTGGCCCCCAAAATCAGCGTGGGAGCACAATAGCTGTATCATCTCACATGAGACACTTACTTAGAGTGGTGTTACCTCCTTCAGACCAGACAACAGATTACACTCACAACATCACTCCCTTACAGAAGGACTGCATCCTTCTCATTATTTCTCTAGTTGATGACATGATCTGTTCCTACCTGTACTGACAATATAGTCCAAAGCATTTTTGAAAAAGTATTACTGAGCAAGTACTAAACTCCATAAGCTTGTCTCAGATCTTTACCATGCATCTTGGCACTTTATTACACCCTTGGGCATAGAGGAAAGCTACCATACTTCACTCCACAAGGCCTTGTACACTGTGGCTCCAGGCTTGGTCCCTAGGCAGGCTCTGTACTGCAGCGTTCTCCAATATGCAGACTATGCTACTACTGTCACTGTTTCCTCTGCCAGCTGGCTGCTTCTTTCTGCACACTATTTTGTTCATGACCTCAAGAATTAACTGACACCGTACAGTTCACTCTTGACTATAACCTGTAGGGTTAAATATATCTTTATTCCCAGATCCCAGTTCTTTGTGATACTCCATGACTTCACCCTTATTATACTCATTAATCCCATCTTCCCCAGTAATTTACACATACAACGTCTCCTTTGAACAGAAACTCCATTTACTGAACAGTCAAGTATTTACATTTGAAGTAGTACATTACGATGCAGAATGACATTTTCACATATTTCACTGTACATGACATTCAATTTGTTGTGAATGATTTGGCTGTGCTGTTACCCTGTGGTGCTATTGCCTTGTGGTGCTGCCATACCTTAAAGTAGGAAATCCATAAAACAAAGTCCATGCTCGTGGTTACCCTTACAAACGGGTCCCATTTGAGAGGAATGCAGACAGCAAAGTGGAACACCTGGTATACTGCTCCTCTTGACAAACTCCTCACAAAACACATTAATCACTTACATACCTCAGCCATAAATTAAAGCCACAAAACACAATAACATAATATAAAGTAGGTACCTGCCTACAGGCCAGTTTTACACGACTGTATTCCTTGCAGTATCTTAATTTGTGTAATAAAACCAGCCTCTGCTCTTTGTCTCTAGGATATGACCCCAGTATGCACATTAAAATTGTTTTGCTGCTGGTTAATTTTACTTTATTGTATCATCTGTGGTCTCTTGATTCTTGTATGTAAACCCTTGCCTGTACTCTTTGTCTCTAGTACATTTTGACCCTGATTAAAACTGTCTTGCTACTGGTCAATTTTGCACTGCTGTATTTTCTGCAGTATCTTGATTCTTGCAAGGCCCCAGTAAATTCTCCCTCATTAAAATGTCCTGCTCCTGGGCAGTTTTGCACTCTTGTATCATCTGTTGTCTCTTAATTCTTAAAGTGATATTAAACCCTTAGTGAGAACAGGCAGGGACAGCCATAGCAAACTATCTACCAATTTCTTCTGCTCCAATTACATCTTCTACTATTTGATGAAAAAGCATGTGCCTCTGCCAAAGCAATGTAAAAAAAAAAAAAAAAAAAAAAAAAGTAAAAGAAAAAAATCAACTCTACAGCCAACTATGCTCTTCTAGTGTACCTTGTCACTGAGACTGTCCTTGAGAATTGCTCCATTCTGTTACACCATGTATAGCTTTATGGCACCCCCAAGCATTGTATTTTTAATGGTGCCTTCAAAGCTGCTCTCAAGTTTTCTTTGCATTAGCACATTTTCTCTGGCAATGCCAAACTCCCCACTCCTTTTTTTTTTAACCATAGTTTGCACTCAAAATGGCCAGAATTTAACAAGATTCCTCCCAATATACAGTATTTCAATGTTCTTTGCCCCTAAGTCCGGGTTTGCCAAATTTCCTACAAAATTTGCCAAAACCTTGGTGAATAAACTCAGCCTCACTATACCATATATAAATATGCAAATGTTCCTTCTTGTTGTCATCTTACTTTTGCTATGTAAAAAAAAA
This sequence comes from Aquarana catesbeiana, assembly GCF_042186555.1. Lineage (NCBI taxonomy): Eukaryota > Metazoa > Chordata > Amphibia > Anura > Ranidae > Aquarana > Aquarana catesbeiana. The sequence goes on from NC_133325.1 coordinate 426,966,129, forward strand.
AAAATATTAAGTATAAAGTAGGTACCTAGAACTACTTTCGGCAGCCTGCAGTCCCATCCTTAAGCCTAAATCCTAGGGCATTCTGATCAGCTCCCTCACTTCATAGTAGTGTTGCAGCTTACCTGTTTCTACCACCCACACCATTAGAAAACTGGGGTGGACAATCTTTGACACTACAATGCCAAACCGGTGTGGACTTACAGGCTGCTGCATGCATGCATTACTCAACCGTTTGCCGAAGGTATACTGTATATATATATATATATATATATATATATATATATATAGCAGCAAGGCAGCTCTCCTACGCTGATTGGGGGTGCGCAGGCACGCGCTGACAGCCGCTCCCGATGTGCTTATTCACAGACTCAATGTCCGCCGGCAACCGCTGATTATTCGTTACACAGACAGAAAGGCAGTCTGTCTATATAGACAAAGCAGATTGCCATTCTGTCAGTGGGGAAGACATTGATCCTGTGTTCCTGATAAGCAGGAACACGGATCTCTGTCTTCCCCTAGTACAAGCACCTCCCACAGTTTAGTAAAGCAAAGGGTGGAAATACATTAACCCCTTGATCACCCCTGATGTTAACCTCTTCCCAGCCAGTGTCATTAGTACAGTGACAGTGCATATATTTAGCACTGATCACTGTATTGGTGTCGCTGATCCCCAAAATGTGTCAGTTAGTGCCTCAGCTATCGGCCGCAATATCGCAATTCTGCTATAAGTCACTGATCACCGCCATTACTAGTAAAATAATATGCTTATTGAGATTTTTTTTACCAAAAATATATAGCAGAATACATATTGGCCTAAATTGATGAAGAAATGAGATTATTTAAATTGTTTTATTGTTCGTCTGTTTTTGTTTATAGCGCAAAAAATAAAAACTGCAGAGGTGATCAAATACCACCAAAAGAAAGCTCTATTTGTGGGGGGAAAAAAGGTCAAAAAATTTTGGGTACAGCATCGCACGACTGCGCAATTGTCAGTTATAGTAACACAGTGCCGTATTGCTTGGTCATGAAGGGGGGTAAATCTTCTGGAGCTGAAGTAGTTAATCGCTTTAACGACTGATGGCTTGAACTCAAGAAGCCCAATACATAGTCTGTTGTTTTTACCGAGCTCAGACTGGCCCATAGATTGCATTGAAGTGTAGAGGTATTAAAATGTTTTCATGCAACATTACTAGGCAAGAAGAGGAAAATGCATACATAATGAGCAAAGACTGCTGCCCCATATACAGTTATATTTATAAATGAAACACGGTAACAAGCTTTTAAAGCAGTTATACTCAACGGAGCCACATATTTTGTGTTCTGTGCATCATATAAAATGTAGCACAAGCCTATAAAAGAATTAAGATCATGGCGTGTGACTCCACTGTTATCTTAGTATATCATCATTCAGTCTTTAGTCTTCTATTACTTTGTGTGTATAACAGAATTTTGCAAAGTATGATGAGACTCTTTCCAGTAAACTTGTAACCCTCTTTTTCTGAGACTGACCTGGTCTCTTGGCACATCTCTTCTTCTGAAATATGCTCACTTTATGCTCTTTATAGCATTTTCTTAATGCATTCACTTTTTAAGAACACATGAATGACATTTTTGTCCTTTTAATGAGAACATTGCCAAATTTGGAGTAATTTTGAATTACTCAATATTACACCAAGGTCATTTGAAACGTAATCATATTCAGTGACTGAACAGATGACCATCACAAATAATATATACTCAACAAATGATAAAAGCTTGCTTTTATGTCCAAGAAAGACTATACCTTAGTTCTTTATTTTATTGAATTCTTTGGTAGTATCATAATTGAATGCATATCTACCGCTTCTTCTTTGTGTAGGCCTCTTAAAGTTAAGATGTACCTAGCTACTAGGGCTAGATGGTTGTCGTATGTGTATAATGTAAAAGTTGAAACTTTATACATATCTTAAGGCTCCACACATGAGATGTGCATATAGAGGCTTACCATTTTGAACCACAGGTTTAGTGTGTAAATCCCCTCCTATTGCTAATAGAACCAAATAAGTATGCCCAGATAACAAGGATAACTTGCCACAAATTTGTGGCGGTGGTGAATTGTAAGTCTTTCAACTTGCTGCACATTTTCACTTGCAAGTTGTACACTTGCAGAGCACTTGGAGCACAAGTTCTTGTTGACACTTTTCCAATTTGTAGAAAATTTGCGTGGCAAGTCTCTAGCAAGAGCAAAGTTGCAGTAGTTAGTCGATAGCAAGAGCTCTGCAAGTCCATAGCGTGAAAATTCAGCCACAGTGACCCCTGTGATGGGATGACTATTGCACAACATAACTGACCAGAACTTGCAGCAGACTTGCAGAATGTTTGCGAAGAAAGTTGATCTGAAGTCATGCAATGTGGACTTGCTGCAATTGTGCAACAAACTTGTGAAGCCTGGCGAGTCTAACAATAGCTTAGCAAGTCATTTTCAAGCTTGCAGCACAATTGCTTGCTATCTGGGTGGCAGCTTGGGCTCCATCCAGTTGTGTAGCTGCAGCCCAGCCCTGCTCTTGCTGTGCCCACATGACTCGTTGGATCTTTGACTTTCCCTGTAAAAGATCTCAATTCATTAATTTACACCATTACCTTTCTATTTTCTGCTTATAAGTAGTGATGATCAAACAAGGAGAATTCAGACAAATCAATATTTGATTTGTCTGAACATTTCCGAAAGGATTTATCTTGATTTAGAGTCTCATGAAATCAGTAGTCCAAACAATCAACTTTTGTTGTATGATTTTCTACAGAATGGCCTTCTGGCTCATATGTAGAGAATACTGCACGTTTTCAATATGCCTGAATGGTAGATGTCTGTGCATAATGAAGTCCAGATATTGTTTAACAGCCAGATTATTCACTGACATCCGGCTACTGTCAATGCCTATGGAATCTAGATAAAAACAAAAGTCTTATGGAATGTACACTACTTTAGGATCTTAACAAAAAAAAAAAACCTATTTAGAAACAAAACTATAAAAAAAAAAAAATCTAGAGGCAGTTAGCATCAGCTACCATGTGGTTGCTTTAAGCAATTGTTTTGAACGTTATCCGCCAAAAAGACAATGGTAGTGCTAGCTTCCTAACAAAAGAAAGTCAAATTATATAAGAAAGATATATGGCTGGAAGGCATTTATTTGAGGTTACTGCTTATATGCCAGCTTGTAGAGGGGTAAATGAAAAAACAAGACTTTCTGCTAGTGAGAATATGCTTTCAAACCTATAGCACAAAATGGTCGGCATGATGAATGTTCTTCTGCAACTTTCTCACTTATGCTCTCCCATTTCTTCACATCTTCATCTCCTTCCCATCATGCTGTTCCTTTTCCCCTAGGTGAACATGAAGATTTATTGACCAAAGTTGTAAACAGTGACAGAGTCAAAGCTAAGGTCAATATTTCCCCCGAGAGACGATGCATCTTAATGATTACTGGAGCAGAAGTCAATACATCTTGTTACATACTGTTAGGTGAATCATATGAAAGGGACTAATAAGCTGGGTGGACACCCAGCAAGATAATACAAAATAGTGTAGGCCTGTGGTTACTATGAGCTAAATGATGCAAGCAAAAAAAAAAAAAAAAGCCTCCAAAGGATTATTGAGGAATGTTGTAAGAAGCAATATCTATACCTACAGTATATAGTGCAAAGAGAAGTCATAATCATGTTGAGATCATAGTTTCATCCATTGATGCACATAGAGATAATTCCAACCATTTTTGACCTCTATACATGTTGCTTATTGTGACATGTAAACTCACTTAGTCGCTTACTAAGCAGACTGTATATAAACTGAGATTTTAGCCTCTGCATACCAATGAAAAAAAAATGGACAGATTGCTTTGTCTTTTTTTTCCTGATCCCTTTTTTTATTGCCTTCCATTTTCTTTTCGCCTCACAGTGCTAAATAGTGCTGTTACATATATGCGAATTTCGATTTTTGTTTTTTTTCAAAGTCAGCAGCCTAAAGCTTAGCACACACTAGCCGAATGTTGGGGCGATATTCGGCCATGTGTATGGCAGCCGGTCCGACAAAAGCTGGCCATTCAACTGGCTTCTGTCGGACGATCATGCTGGAAAACCAGCAGCCGACTGACTCCCGATCAGTGTTCTCAGCCAATGGCAGAGAGTGCTGACCGGAGTGTTCTAGCGGTGGACCGTTGCCCTGTCAGAACACAATAGAAAAGCAGGGGAGATCGATGTACTAACATCGGATTGTTAGTACAGTGGCTCCGACCGGAGCTGACAGTTTTTTTCTTCAACCCTGTTGGGTTGAACGGAAAAAAAAAACTAGTGGTGTGTACTAGGCTTAGCTTGAGTGCTCACATATGTAAAGAGTAGTGACACATAATAGGTGGCTAAATAGGTCTGGATCTTAAAACATTAAAGTGGGCATAGCAGCCAGGCAACATTTTTAGAAGGGAAGGTCAGATACAATACAGTATATCCTCACAGATTCCTTTAAGCATACAGATGAGTAAATTTGTCTATTTGGGGTTTGGTGTGTGTCATTAAAAAAAGTCTTTACATTAACTTTATTCAAAATTAAAAACCCATACCCACTTTTCAACAAAGTTGAAAAACATTCCACCTAGTCTATGTTAGTCCTTTTTACTAATGGATATTTGATGGGAGTGATAGCATGTAAACCAGAGTTTAACCAGCCCTGTTTCTTAACAACCAGCTTTCACTAAGCCCTGATCGGGCAAATCATTGTCCAATTGGGGCTTCGAATGCACTGTGCAGCGTGCAGTGCATTGTGGGGGGCTCGGCAGGCAAACAACCCCCTGAGCTCCCCGCAAATTCGAATGTTTGCCCCAAACAGGCGATATTCGGGCCAAACTTTTGCTCTAACTGATTGAACACTAGTCATTACGGAATCACTAGACATGTTTTTTTTTTTTTAGAATGATAATTCTTATTAGGGTGCCTTAAAATTGATTTAAAATATATTCAAACACAAATAAAGTTGCAAATGGCTGATCATGCTTGAAATTACTAATTTATCATTATTGTTTTCATATAAATCCAGTGTCTACTGAGTTCTCGCGGGTGTAGGACACCACCTGGCATGGCTACTTTTATTACTAGTATCCCCCAACTTGTTCACAGATTGTGTTACATGACTAGAAGGAGAGAACACAGGAAGCCCCACCTGAGTGTAGTATTAGGGCACAGTTTAATGGCAAGGTAAGTAATGCACTTACAAGATAAAAGATAAAATAGGGCTCATCTGTGTGTGGCTATGGAGGGTAATGCCCCATACACACGGTCGGATTTTCTGACGGAAAATGTGTGATAGGACCTTGTTGTCGGAAATTCCGACCGTGTGTAGGCTCCATCACACATTTTCCATCGGATTTTCCGACACACAAAGTTTGAGAGCAGGATATAAAATTTTCCGACAACAAAATCCGTTGTCGGAAATTCCGATCGTGTGTACACAAATCCGATGGACAAAGTGCCACGCATGCTCAGAATAAATAAAGAGATGAAAGCTATTGGCCACTGCCCCGTTTATAGTCCCGACGTACGTGTTTTACATCACTTCGTTTAGAACGATCGGATTTTCCGACAACTTTGTGTGACCGTGTGTATGCAAGACAAGTTTGAGCCAACATCCATCGGAAAAAATACTAGGATTTTGTTGTCGGAATGTCCGAACAAAGTCTGACCGTGTGTACAGGGCATAACTCTCCCAGCGTCCAAGACAGACATCCACGGTCTGTAGAAGGAGCTGATGCTCCAAGCACGTAGCCTTGCCTATTCTGACTATCTAGCCGTTCTCTCCCTGATGTTCCTCCGCTTTCGGTGACGTAATTTCCCTGCATTCCACGCTGGTTCCGGCCGACTTCCTGGTGGCCACTGGACGGATCACAGTTATCCTGTCATCTCTTCACATGCGTGGATGCCTGTCTCGGACGCCGGGAGAGTTACGCCACACACAGATGAGCCTTATTTTATCTTTTATCTTGTAAGTGCATTACTTACCTTGCCATTAAACTGTGCCCTAATACTACACTCAGGTGGCGCTTCCTGTGTTCTCTCCTTCTCTTCATCCTCTTTACAGATCTGTTTTCTCTAAGGACAGCTGCCGCCTTCTATTTTTAGAACTGACCCGCGTGGACTAATGAACTAACATTATTTATTGGTTTATTGCTAAAGTCACACTGTCTTTTGCACTTACAGTTATCTTTCTTTTATTAGTCTTACACGACTAGATGGATCATATTTTTGATCAGCCAGCGGGATATAATTTATTAATATACAAAATGATTAAAAAAAACTGATTCCCCCATCCACATATTCGAGATGTATAGAGGAATCTTGCCCACTTCGATATTGTATTCTGATAGCAGGGATTCCTGCTCTGTCAGAATACACTGATCAGCGCTGAAGCTAATAGGCTGCTGTGCTAATCGTAGGGAAATTTGCCAATATTCCTGTCCGAGAGAAACCGATCATTAAATCGACTTCTCTCGAGCTAGAAGAGCCATAGATGGATTGAATTTTTCAATTTTTTATTCATCAATGTCCAGCTTTACTAATATGTGTTTAGGATATGATTTAATATTGTACAAAATGATAACTGGCTAACTTGAACTTGAAAGGTATGGAGTATTGGAAACATTAGAGCATGGAATATGCTATATAAAAAAAAAAATAAAAAAATAAAATAAAAATAATGTACAGAGAAGCAGTATTGGTTATACAATACAATTTAGTACATACAGCAGAACAGGGTAAAATACATTATATGTAAATATGTATTCCTAACTCAAAAACATACCTTCTATTACTCTCCCCCCAAATTGCCAAACTCCTTTTTTGTGATCTGATTCCTTTTTAGAGAGTGGCTAGGTTTGTTGTCCATGATCCCACTGTATGGAGGTTCGTAGCCACCCTTTAGGCTGCTTTCACACTGAGGCACTTTACAGGCGATATAGCGCTAAAAATAGCGCCCACATAGCGCCTGTAAATAGCCTCTCCTGTCTCTCCAGTGTGAAAGCCCGAGTGCTTTCACACTGGAGCGGTGCATTAAAAAAAATCCTGCATGCAGCATCTTTGCAGCGATGTAGGAGTGGTGTATACACCGCTCCTAAAGTACCCCTGCCCATTGAAATCAATGGGCAGCGCATCCGAACAGCTGGCAAAGCGCCCCGCTAGCGGCCGAATAGCGCCGCTAAAATGATGGTAAAGCACCCCCAACACCCCAGTGTGAGAGAAGCCTTATGGACCATAGTATTTATAGTGTGCATAGAGTGCACATATCTGCAACTAACATGCACTGCTTGATACAAGCAAACAGAAGTGAGAAGAAAAAGAGAGGTTCAGGAGCTCACTGGGGACGCTAAAAAGAGTCAGAAAAACACAGAAAGAAATTATATTAATGAAAAAATTGATTTTAGGGCTATTAAGTAGTGAATGTGTATGGATTATTTTTGGAGAATAAGAATATCTATTAGTGTCACTTCAAGTAGAAAATACAGTTCACATGTATGTTTCAGGTAACATTTACAATGCTACAGCACCTTTATTTCTGTGAACGTTTTTTGACTTGTTTTTCGACTTGTAATTCTGTTTATAGAACATAGTAAATCAGAATATTTTTCAAGAAGTGCTTGTAGTAAGTAGGTGGCACTGTCGGTGTTCAAATGAAATAACTTCCTGGCCCACGTTACACTGGATGTCTTACAGCTGCAAAATATCAGCTCTGTAAGTCAAACCTGGGCAGCCAAGGTGGTTATTAGTTCTTAATGCCCTAAGAACATTAACTCGTTTTTGTGTGGGTTTGATCACTGGATGTATGCTATGCTTAGGTGTGAAATATGATTCATGACTCTTGAGTAAGACATAGGGTGTGTATGTGAATATCAAAGCTTCTTAAAAGGTAAGGGAGTTTTTGATTTGTATCACCAACCTGGAGGGTGGAGATTCTTGTAGAAAGCTCTGAGATAAAGGATTAGAAACACAAAGGAGGATAATAATGATCCAGTTTTCTTTTATTACTGTAACTGGCACTGACTTTGACTGAAACATTCATGATATACACATTTTCGGCTTCAAGAGTATTTAATGCAATAAAAGTGTTATATAAAAGGTGGTACTCTCGCGCTGTCAGCTGGAGCTTGGTAACGTAAAGAGACAACCTACTGCGGCAAACACTGTTCTGCTGATCCGTAGTAGATAAATGGAAAGTGTCAAAATGGTGGTGCTGCGCTGTAAGATGACTAATGAAAATATCTAAGTGACACAATGGGGGGTTATTTAATAAACCTGGAGGGTGCAAAATCTATTGCAGCTCTGCCTAGAAACCAATCAGCTTCCAAGTTTTATTATCAAAGCTTAATTAAACAAGCTGAAATTAGAAGCTGATTGGCTATCATGCACAGCTGCATTGGATTCTGAGTGCTCCAGTTTTAGTAAATCTCCCCCAATATGTTCAGTTTAAGGTGCAAGTGCAAATAACATTAATGTGCTAATGATACACACTAAACGAAATGATGAAACTGAGGAATCACAAACATAATAAACAAATATAGAGTAAATTGATGAGAATCATAATGTGCAAAAAGAGCAAATAGTTGAAACAGTACGATTAAATGAAAGTGCAATATGACAAATGTCCAATGTGCCAGCCTAGGCACAAATAACAATCAAAAAGTGAAAATACAAAAATGTCCGATGTGCCAACCTAGGCACAAATACCAAACAAGTGAAAATGCAAACATTTTCCTAGTTATATGCTGTTACCTTACAGAAGTAAGGTGAGAGGCTAGTGTACACTGAGGTATAATCACATTGGATTGGCTAGGCATCAGCCACTTATTCACTGTCCATGGTGAAGGGAATCATCACTCATTCATCAACTTTAGGCACATCCGACATTTTAGCATTTTCACTTTTTATTGTTATTTGTGCCTAGGATGGTACATTGGACATTTATCATATTGCACTTTCATTTTATTGCACATTTATTGTTTCAACTATTTACTCTTTTTTGCACATTATGATTCTCATCAATTTACTCTATATTTGTTTATTATGTTTGTGATTCCTCCATTTCATCATTTCATTTAGTGTGGATCATTTGCACATTAATGTTATTTGCACTTTAAACTAAAATTGTTATAAAAATGTGTATTATTAATGCTATAAAAAAAAATCCTGATGACCTACAAATTCATATTTTACTGAGGGGAACAAAAAATACAAGCTAAAAAAGATTGTCAGGATTATCGGGCTTAAAGCGATATTAAATGCAAAAGCAGCTTATCAACTCTTAGATGTGATGGCTGCATTTGTTTTCTTTTTAGGCTTTCTTTTTCTTATTTTCACTTGATGATCTGGTCAGTAAGTCTGTTGTTTTTTTTTTAACATAACAAGCTGTCCTGCAGCTGTTGCAGTTAGAGGGTTCAGACAAATCATTTATCAATGACAGCTGTGCTTACAAAAGTCAGCTTTTATTTATTCATGTAAAACCTTTACATGAATAAATAAAATGTGCTGGCTGTTTATCTTACTAGTCATAACATTATTAATGATATTGACCTGTTCTTTATGGAAGAATAACAAGAAGAAAGCCATTGTTGAAAGAAAGCCATAAGAAGTCCCATTTGCAGTTTGCGAGAAGCCATGTGAGGGACACAGCAAACATGTGGAAACAGGTGTTCTAGTCAGAGGAGACCAAAATTGAACCTTTTGGCCTAAAAGCAAAACGCTATGTTTGGCAGAACTAACACTGCACATCACCCTGAACACACCATCCCCACCATAAAACATGGTGGTGGCAGCATTATGTTGTGGGGATGCTTTTCTTCAGTAGGGACAGGGAAGCCAGTCAGAGTTAATGGGAAGATAGATCGAACCAAATACAGGGCAGTCTTAGAAGAAAACATGTTGCAGCTTTTATTTATTCATGTAAAACCTTTATCCCAAAAGGAAAAAAATGGTTACTGTAACTGCTTGTAAAGTGTGACCCGGCATTTGGCTTCAGTTTGTTAGTGTATTTAAATCTTTTAGCCCATCTAACATTTCCCACCCCCTAGACTGACAATGCTGTTATCCAAATGTGCCTCCTGTGCACCTTCCTTTGGGTGCACTCAAATACAGGGGGTGTGTTACTGGCCAGATCACCAGGTAAAAACAGCCACCACATCTAATGATTGGTAAGCTGCAATGGAATACATTTTTTGTTTTGGGTTTAACACCGCTTTAACAAGCAGAAAAGTGCAGTAACCCATAGTAAGCAAAAGGAATTTTTATGTATTTTTACAGATTGAAGTTCTTTGTCACCGGTATAAAAAGTTTGTAGGTTTAAATCAATATAATTGATGTATGTCAGTGATAGTCATAGCTGGCATTAGTTCAAAGAAGAGGAGGCTGTATCGGTCTTAAAGTGGTTGTCAACCCACTTCTTTCAAATCCTCCCATCCCCTCTGTACCATAGTAAGTGTCCCTGTGCCTGTGTAACGTAAAAAATCTGCAAGATTGTACCTATATAAGCTCGGCTCCCAGCGCTCATTTGACTTGTCAGCTCTCTTCTCTCTCTGGTTCACAGATCCAGTGGGCGGGGTCGAGCCCTCCCACTGACGTCAGCCGGGGAGGAGGTGAAGAGAGGAGAGAGAGAGCCGACAGTCAGCTGAGCGGTCATATAGGTACAGCTCGGAAGATTTTTTACATTACACAGGCCCCGGGGCGCTTATTATTATAGTACAGAGGATAGGAGGATTTAGCTTCAGATATGAGAGCTGCAGGAGCGGGGCGGGCACTGGTACGAGCCGACAGGGAGGGGGGATGAGGACAGAGAAGACACAGGAGAGCAGGGCATCAGCCAGGTTTTTCAGGTGTTACAGAGGGCCAAATTACACAGCACAAGCACTGTGCTGTATAACATGCTTTATGGGTACAGGATACGTTTTTTTTTGTTTTGTTTTTTTGCTTTAAGCGTCACTAACCCATTATATATATATATATATATATAGAGAGAGAGAGAGAGAGAGAGAGAGAGAGAGAGAGAGAGAGAGAGAGAGAGAGAGAGAGAGAGAGAGAGAGAGAGAGAGAGAGAGAGAGAGAGAGAGAGAGAGAGAGAGAGAGAACAATAAGTACGTCACCATTTTTATAGGTAAAAATATTTCTTATACCCCTTTCACACTAAGGCGGTTTTCAGACATTTTAGCTCTAGAAATAGCCTCTAAATAGTGCCTGAAAACTGCCTCCCATTCACTCTGCAGTGTGTCTTTTCACACTGGAGCTGTGTACTTGTGGGACGTTAGGAAAAGTCCCCCAAGAAGCATCTTTGAGGTGGTTAGCTCTCCCAAAATGCCCTGCCCATTGAAATGAATGGGCAGCACTTCTAAAGCGCCTAAAATGTGTTTCGGAAGCTCCGCAACATGGGCGTTTCTAACCCCTTCTTTGGGATTAAAAGCGCCCCGCTAGCGGCCCGAAAATCGCTGCTTAAACAGTGCTAAATCGCCGCTAAATTGAGCAGCGCTTTAAAGCGTGTAAAAGGGGTCTAAAGGTGCTATTGCCATGAAATTTTCACCACATGTCGGTAACAATCCATGCAATCCATACATACAAAGAAACCAAAACAAATGAGTTCAGAAATTAAGTTATGTGTAATAAAATGGAATGACACGTGGAAAAAGTATTGAACACATAAAAAAAAGGGAGGTGCAAAGAGGCATAGAAAGCCAAGACACCAGCTGAAATTTATCAGTAATTTTGAAAGCAATCCTGCCCCTTGTCAGTGAAAACTAATATCATCTGGTTCAGTCTCAACTGATGGCCTATAAAAAGGTGTCTCATTACCAAGGTGCCACACAAGAAACATCTCATGATGGGTAAAAGCAAAGAGTTCTCTCAAGACCTTTGCAACCTTATTGTTGCAAAATGTACTGATTATTTGGGCTACACAAGGATTTCTAAACTTCTGAATGTTCCAGTGAGCACTGTTGGGGCCATAATCCAGAAGTGGAAAGAACATCATTTCACCATAAACTGACCATACCCAGGTGCTCCTCGCAATATTTCTGACAGAGTAGTGAAAATAATTATCAGAAGAGTTGTCAAAGAGCCATGGACCATTTGTGGAAAGCTTCAGAAAGACTTGAAATGAGTAGGTACAATTGTTTCAAAGAAAACAATAAGCAACGCACTCAACTGCCACGGCCTGTATGCACGCTCACCACGCAAGACTCTATTGCTGAAGAAAAAGCATGTTGAAGCTTGTTTAGAGTTTGGTGCACAACATTTAGACATGCCTGTAAAATACTGGGAGAATATGGTCTGGTCAGAGAGACTAAAATGTAACTCTTTGGATGCCATAATACACACCATTTTTGGAGGTCAAATGGCACTGCACATCACCCCAAACCACCCCCATACCAACAGTGAAGTTTGGAGGTGGGAACATCATGGTGTGGGGCTGTTTTTCAGTATACGGTACTGGCAAACTTCATATCATTGAAGGAATGATGAATGGAAAAATGTACCAAGACAGTCTTGATAAAAATCTGCTTCCATTTCCCTGGATGATGAAGATGAAATGAGGGTGGACATTTCAGCAAGACAATGATCCCAAATACAAATCCAAGGGAACTCTCTGTTTGTTTCAAAAAAAGAAAATAAAGCTGCTAGAATGGCCCAGACTTGAATCCAATAGAAAATCTATGGAAAGAACTAAAGATCAGAGTTTATAGAAGAGACCCACTGAACCTTCAATATTTGAAGACTGCGTGGAAGAATGGGCCAAAATTACCGTGAACAATGCATGTGACTAGTTTCTTCATACAGGAGGCATCTTGAAGCTGTCATTACCAACAAAGGATTTTGTACGAAGTATTAAATGAATTTCAGTGAGCGCGTTTAATACTTTTTCCCTGTGTTATTCCATTTTATTAAACATAACTTAATTTCTGAACTTATTTGTTTTGGTTTCTTTGTATGTATGGATTGCACAGGTTGTCAATGGCAAGTGGTGAAAATGTCATGTCAATAGCACCTTTTGAAATATATTTACCTAGAAAAAAGATGACGTGTTCGATATGTATTTTACCCGTTATATATACAGTGCCTTGAAAAAGTATTCATACCCCTTGGAATTTCCCACATTTTGTCATGTTACAGCCAAAAAAGTAAATGTATTATATCGGGATTGTATGTGATAGACCAACACAAAGTGGCACATAGTTGTGGAGTGGAAGGAAAATGATAAATGGTTTTCAATTTTTTTTACAAATAAATATGTGAAAAGTATGGCATGCATTTGTATTCAACCTCCTTCAACCCCCTTTACTCTGATACCCCTAACTAAAATCTAGTGGAACCAATTGCACTCAGAAGCCACCTAATTAGTAAATAGAGTCCATAGGTCAGGGATAAAGTTGTGGAGAAGCAGGGTTAGGTTATAAAAAAAATCCCAAGCTTTGAACATCTCACGGAGTAATGTTCAATCCATCATCTGAAAATGGAAAGAGCATGGCACAACTGCAAACCTACAAAGACATGGCCGTCCACCTAAACTGATAGGCTGGGCAAGTAGAGCATTCATCAGAGAAGTAGCCAAGAGGCCCATGGTAACTCTGGAGGAGCTGCAGAGATCCCCAGCTCAGGTGGGGGAATCTGTCCACAGAGAACTATTAGTCGTGCACTCCACAAATCTGACGAAATCCTGTTGTATGAAACATGTCAGGTGGGCTGACACTAGCAGGCAGAGAGACGCGGACATCATGATGTGCGTTTTCCTATACCAAAATGTAAGTTGCTACGAATACATTTTTATATTACCATACGGGCTTCACTATTGGCTGCTTTATTTCTTCATTGGGTACCGCTGGCCGTTTGGTTGGCTGTTTCAACATCTCATATTGGAGTTCAAGAGAACTTGGTTGTATGAGAGTGCCTGATGCTAGTTGCATTCCTGGCTTGGATTCTACATACCCACTATTCATAGCTGGAGAGCGGAGCTGTGGTCTTGGTCTGTCTATTACATGCCTACTTTTTACAGCTGTCTGGTAAGCAGATTGGATTTCCACGTGGTGTGGTGTGCTTTCCCATACACATTAAAGCTGGTGATGGGTTTATCAACTCTCCCTTCTTGGATCTACTGTTCGCCGAATGTGGACTTTTATTTACTTTTATTTTGCTGATCAAAAAAATGTGCCGGCTGTTTATCTTACTAGTCATAACATTATTAATGATATTGACCTGTTCTTTATAGAAGAGTGACAAGAAGAAAGCCATTGTTTAAAGAAAGCCATAAGAAGTCCCTTTTGCAGTTTGCGAGAAGCCATGTGAGGGACACAGCAAACATGTGGAAACAGCTGTTCTAGTCAGAGGAGACCAAAATTGAACCTTTTGGCCTAAAAGCAAAACGCTATGTGTGGCAGAACTAACACTGCACATCAACCTGTACACACCATCCCCACCATAAAACATGGTGGTGGCAGCATCATGTTGTGGGGATGCTTTTGTTCAGTAGGGACAGGGAAGCCAGTCAGAGTTGATGGGAAGATGGATCGAACTAAATACAGGGCAATCTTAGAAGAAAACATGTTGAGTCTGCAAAAGACTTGAGACTGGGGCAGAGGTTCACCTTCCAGCAGGACAACGACCCTAAACATACAGCCAGAGCTACAATGGAATGGTTTAGATCAGGGATCTCCAAACTATGGCACTCCAGCTGTTGCGGAACTACATGTCCCATGAGGAATTGTAAACTCTGACATTCATAGACATGACTAGGAATGATGGGAATTTCAGTTCCTGAACAACTGGAGGACCATATTTTGGAGACCCCTGGTTTAGATCAAAGGATATTCATGTGTTAGAATGGTCCAGTCAAAGTCCAGACCTAAATTCAAATGAGAATCTGTGGCATGCCTTGAAAGTTGCTGTTCACTGACGCTCTCGATCCAATCTGACAGAGCTTGAGCTATTTTGCAAAGAAGAATGGGCAAAAATGTCACTCTCTAGATGTGCAAAGCTGGTAGAGACATCCACAAAAAGACCTGCAGCTGTAATTGCAGTGAAATGTGGTTCTACAAAGTATTGACTCAGGGGGACTGAATACAAATGCACTCCACACTTTTCACATATTTACTTGTAAAAATTGTTGAAAAACATTTATAATTTTCCTTCCACTTCATAATTATGTGCCACTTTGAGTCGGTTTATCACATAAAATCCCAATAAAATACATTTACGTTTTTGGTTGTAACATGACAAAATGTGGAACATTTCAATGGGTATGAATACTTTTCCAAGGCACTGTGTATATGTGTGTATATATATATATATATATATATATATATATATATATATATATATATATATATATATATATCTCACAATAGTGAGGTGAGTACACCCCTCACATTTTTGTAAATATTTTATTACATGAGTGCTGCCAGCACTGGGGAGCTACAGTTCATTAAGGGAATCATGAATGCCAACTTGTACTGTGACATACTCAAGCAAAGCATGATCCCCTCCCTTCGGAGACTGGACTGGGCCACATGGCAGTATTCCGACATGATAACGACCCCAACACACCTCCAAGATGACCACTGCCTTGTTAAAAAGCTGAGGGTAAAGGTGATGGACAGGCCAAGCAAGTCTGCCCTATTGAGCATCTGTGGGGCATCCCCAAACAGAAGGTGGAGGAGAGCAAGGTCTCTAACATCCACCAGCTCCGTGATGTCATCATGGAGGAGTGGAAGAGGACTCCAGTGGCAACCTGTAAAGCTCTGGTGAAGTCCATGCCCAAGAGGGTTAAGGCAGTGCTAGAAAAGAATGGTGGCCACAAAATATTGACACTTTGGGCCCAATTTGGAAATTTTCACTTAGGGATGTACTCACTTTTGTTGACAGCAGTTTAAACATTAATGGCTGTGTGTTGAGTTATTTTGAGGGGACAGCAAATTTACACTGTAATACAGGGCTTTTTTTCAGCTGGAACTTGGTGGAACTCAGTTCCACCACCTCTGGCTTAGGCTCTCTGCTCACCACTATTACTTGAAAACACAAAAGTCCAGCTTCTATGCTTACAAGTGACAGCTTGTTCCCCAACAGCTCCTACAGGTCAGATCTCCTGGGGACAAGGGAGATGCATTTGCCCGGAATGCAGTACAAATGCCAATATCACCACTGGATGATCTCCCCGCAAGTGAGAGGCAGAGCCAACTACAGTATGTGGGGAGGTAGTAGAGCCAACTGGGTGTTTCAGCTTAATACAGCAACAAAAATAAGACATGTGGAAGATGGTGGAGCTTTTAAGGAGATGGGGAGAAGATGGGGGCAGTCGAGGGGGGTTGTATGCAGAAGTAAGAGCTGAAGAGGGGTGAAAGTGAGATGTGGATGGTGGATGCAAAGGTAAGCAGCTGTGGAAGAAGGCTGACACCTGCACTCTGTGTATAGCACACCCCTAAACTCTGCAGCGCACTATTTACGTAGCTCACCCCGAACTCTGCAGTCTGTGTGAAACCCCCTCCCCGAACTCTGCACTCTACATAATGCACTTCTGGTAATTAATGTCCCTGTTAAGACCCTCCCACTGTCAGTGAAATTTTACCACACCCACTATTTGATGCTGTTTCGAGGGTGTGTGTGGGGGGGGTCATGATCGAGTTCCTGTACCTATTTTCGGAGAAAAAAAGCCCTGCTGTTTTACAAGCTGTACACTCACTACTTTACATTGTAGCAAAGTGTCATTTCTTCAGTGTTGTCACATGAATAGGTATAATAAAATATTTACAAAAATGTGAGGGGTGTACTCACTTTTGTGAGATACTGTGTATATATACACTGTATATATGTATTATATACCACTTTTATCTTTATTCCTTCTAATAGCGGTGTTAAACAGCATATCCCCAAAATGACAGTCTTTTTGAAGGGTGACTACGCTTGTTGTATATAATCCCACTACATGTGGGAAACTAGCCACCCTGTTTGGCATGCTCCAAGATGGTCTACAATGTACAATATATGCAGACGCAGCCAATGTTGGGCTATACATCGGGCATCATATTTTAAAAGCATATTTAACCTCCCACTGATAAGATTGCCACCAATACAGCACCCTCCGCAGGTTTCAAAGTGACAGCGGGGCAAGTGGTATAGCAAAGTTAGGTTTTTATCACTATTTTTTATTTCCTATGAAATTTTCTCCATGAGATTTTGGATAGGAGGTAATATTATGCCTGATAATATGTCTGACATTTATGTTGTCTGTAAATAATTCTTGTCTGATTCAATCTCATATTTTGACTATGAGTATGCGTGCATTGTCGCTGTTGTCTTTGCATATATATGCACTGGTGTTTGTGACTTTGTGAGATTTTTTAGGCTTACATTAATGGGTGATTTAACCCCTTCCCGACCGGCGCACGCGGATGTACATCGGCAGAATGGCATGGCTGGGCAAATGGGCGCACCCATATGTCCCTTTGAATTTGCCACCGTGCCATTGCGTGCACGACACCGGCTGGGAGCTCCATGAGTCAGGTCGCAGGTCCTGTGGACTCGATCGCCGTGGGATACCCGCGATCGCCTCACAGAGAGGACGAACGGGGAGATGCTAATGTAAACAAGCATCTCCCCATTCTGCCTAGTGACAGTGTCACTGATCTCTGCTCCCTGTGATGGAGAGCAGAGATCAGTCACGTGTCACACGTAGCCATGCCCCCCCACAGTTAGTAACACTCCATAGGACATACTTAACCCCTCCCTAGCCCCCTAGTGGTTAACCCCTCCACTGACAGTGTCATTTACACAGGAATCAGTGCATTTGTAGAGCATTGATTGCTGTATAAATGACAATGGTCACAAAAATGTGTCAAAAATGTCCGATGTGTCTGCCATAATGTCCCAGTCATGATAAAAATCACTGATCATCGCCATTACTAGTAAAAAAAAAATTAATAATAAAAATGCCATAAAACTATCCCCTATTTTTTAAATGCTATAACTTTTGTGCAAACCAATCAATAAATGCTTATAGTTTCTTTTTTTTACCAAAAATATGTAGAAGAATATGTATTGGCCTAAACTGAGGAAAAAAGATGTTTTTTTAAATATTTTTGGGGGATATTTATTATAGCAAAAAGTAAAAAATAATGCGTTTTTTTTTTCAAAATTGTCGCTATTTTTTTGTTTATAGTGCAAAAAATAAAAATTGCAGAGACGATCAAATACCACCAAAAGAAAGCTCTTTTTGTGGGGAAAAAAGGACGTCAATTTTGTTTGGGAGCCACGTCGCATGGCCACGCAATTGTCAGTTAAAGCGACGCAGTGCCGAAACGCAAAAAGTGCTCTGATCGGGAAGGGGGTAAATTCTTCCGGGGCTGAAGCGGTTAATAGCTTCTTTGTGGTCTACAGTTTAGGGAGGTAACATCACATAGAGTATCATTCTTTTTAAACATTAAAGCCTAGTACACAGGGGCTGAATATCAGCTGATATCAGCCGGTTCAACAGAAACAAGCCGACGTTTGATCTGTGTGTATGGCAGCTTGTCCGACAGAGGCCGGCCGAACGCCTGGCTTCTGTTGAAGGGCCATGCCCGAAAAATGGCATTGTAAGAGTCCGGTTAGCAAACACACATTGGCGCACATGCTTGGGCACACCAGCATGTGCACAAAAAGAAACATGTATTGGCACATTCGCACGTACGTACTGGCGCCAGACAGCCTATTTAAACTGAGCAATGACACATACACATTGCTGAGTGATCTTTCAGCTTGTTCCTCTTGACCTGTGCCCTGATCTGTTCCAGTTTACCTGTGTTTTACCCAGCTTCACCTATACCCTCCTCTGGACTTGCGCCTGCCTACCTGTGACCTTGGCTTGTGTTTGACTCTGCTCCTGTCTCATGCTCCTGTACCTTGCTGCCTGATTGTGTACCAAACCCGGCTTGTATCCTGTCTTGGCTCCAGTCTCACGTTCCTGTACCTGCTCTGCCCGGCTGTTGACGACCCCCTGGCTTATGTTCCAGCTACACTTCTGCTTGCTGATCCAGCAACACAGAGTTCCAGTTCCCAGTGCCTGTCCAGTGATCTACGGCCATCAGATTCCTGTCAAGCCTCAGCTGGTGCCATCTTCTATACTGGCCCTCGTACCACTCTATATCCTAAAGTCCCTGTCATCTCTATCAGGGGCGTTGGACAGAAGGTGCAAGAGAAGCCCTCTCTATAGCTCAATCTCCACCAGGTACATGACAGTACCACTCAGCCAGATGTCGGAGATCAAGAGAGGGGCTTCACCTCTGGAGACGCTATGCCAGCAACTTGCCTCTCTTACCCAGGCAGCCAGCACCCTGCAAGAAAGCTGCCTCCAGCTAGAGGGTCACATCCAAACCATGACCTCTACCTCAGTAACCTCTGCACCTGCTATAGCACCTGGCCACTCCACGTCTGAACAGACTTTACCCGCATCCACAGGAACTATACCGCCACCAGAACCACGAGTTCCTGCACCAGAGTGAATTTCAGGGGATCGGCACAAGTTCTGAGCATTTAACCACTTGTCACCCAGGCCAATTCTGACATTTCTCTCCTACATGTAAAAATCATCATTTTTTTGCTAGAAAATTACATAGAACCCCCAAAAATTATATATTTTTTTTTAGCAAAGACCCTAGAGAATACAATGGCATTCATTGCAACTTTTTATCTCGCACGGTATTTGCGCAGCAATTTTTTGAACAGTAAAAAAAACAGTAAAGTTAGCCCAGTTTTTTTGCAAAATGTGAAAGATGAAGTTACACTGAGTAAATAGACACCTAACATGTCATGCTTCAAAATTGCACACGCTCGTGGAATGGCGCCAAACTTCGGTACTTAAAAATCCCCATAGGCGATGCTTTAAACATTTTTACTGGTTACATGTTTGGAATTACAGAGGAGGTCTAGGGCTAAAATTATTGCTCTCACTCTAACGTTCATGGTGATACCTCACATGTGTGGTTTGAACACCGTTTTTATATGTAGGCGGGACTTATGTATGCGTTCGCTTCTGCGTGCAAACACATGGGGACAGGGGCGCTTAAAATTTTTATTCTATTTTTTTATTGTTAATTTTACTTTTTTTTTAGTTTGACACTTTGATCAAAATTTTTTTTTTTTTACTTTTATTCCAATTACAAGAAATGTAAACATCCCTTGTAATAGGAATATGGCATGATCGTTCCTCTTTACAGTGATATGTGGGGTCAATAAGACCCCACATCTCACCTCTAGGCTGGGAAGCCTGAAATAATAAAAAAACAACCTTGGCTTCCCAGCCGAGGCAGCGCTGTTTGTTTGTTTGAATGCAGAGGCCTCCGAGTGATCATAGAGACTTTGGCTTCCATCTGGTTCGGAAATCTCTATGGTAAAAATCTGGGGCCGGCGGATCCTGTCTCCGACTCACCGATGGTAGAAGCACCGGAGGGCGGCGGGGGGGGGACATCCCCTCTCACCGTCCCTAAGAACATTCAAGTGGCAGAACTGCTGCTATGATTGTTCTTATGGTGTAGGGAATTGCCAGCTGAAAAAAAAGGATATTTGAATGATGCCTGTAGCTGCAGGCATCATTCAGATATACCCACTCAAAGTCAAGGACGTCATATGATGGCCGACGGCCAGGAAGTGGTCAAGAACTCTTGTGAACTTTACTTTGTCCTGCAACAAAGAACTTTCTAACTTGAAACCAACAAGGTGGGCTTTGCCATATCCCTGCTTCTCAGAGAACCACGGTCATGGGCCCATCAGCTCCTGGAATGGAACAGTACAATCTTTGACTCTCTCTCTTCATTTTTTGAAGCAAGACATTACCTTCAAAACTGTGAGGCCCACAAAGACCAAGACCATTCCCTTTACTTACCTTGCTAACTGTTCTGTGGAAAAGGGGTCTGCTCATATCACCCTGTTCCTGTAACTTCAGATCCCCGGGAAAAACATCCAGTACCAGCCATAATCGATTCTGGAGCTTGCAGCTGCTTCATTGACAAGGACATTGCCCAACATCATCAAGTCCCTTTGCCAGCAAAGATGCACCAGTTGTCTATCCATCTGGCCGATGGATCCCGTCTCAGGTCTGGGCCTGTAACGCACAAGACCTGCCCGCTGCCGGCTGTCTCTGATACCGGTCATCGGGAATATTTACGTTTGGACATTATTCCTTCTCCTCTGTTTCCCTGTTATCCTGGGCATCCCCTGGTTACAAGCCCACAATCCACAGATAAACTGGGGATCAGGGGAAATTACTTTTCCATCCACCTACTGCCAGCAGTCCTGCCTTCACCCCATTCCTATGGGACCTGCATTCCTTCTGGGCATACATACTGACTCTCCTGTGTCATAGCTCATACCTGGAGCTTATCATGAATTCCTGGAGGTCTTTGATAAACAGAAAGCAGACATCCTGCCACCTCACCGCCCGTATGACTGCCCAATTGAACTTTTACCGGGCGCTGAAATACCTTTCGGGGGCATCTTTCCCCTCTCTGAACTGGAACTTAAAGCATTACGTCAGTAAATTGATGAAAACTTGGAGAAGGGCTTCATCCGGCCTTCCACGTCCCCCCATGGGCACTGGAATCTTCTTTGTAGAAAAAAAGGACCATACCCTGCCTCCCTGTGTTGATTACCAGGAATTAAATAAAGTCACCGTCAAGAACAGATATTCTTTGCCCCTGGTTCGAGAACTATTTCAACATTTCAAAATATCCACTGTATTTACGAAGCTTGATTTACGAGGCGCATATAATCTAGTGCAGATCCGCAAAGGGGAAGAATGGAAGACGACCTTCCGCACTAGATTCGGACATTATGAGTACCTCGTTATGCCCTTTGGGTTGTGCAATGCTCCGGCAACATTCCAGCATTTCGTCAACAACATTTTCAAAGACTTCCTTGACCTATTCCTGATTGTATACCTGGACAACATCCTTATCCTTTTTTAATTCCATCTAAGGAAAATCGCAAATGCGTGAATAAAGGTTCTCAGCCGATTAAGAGACCATGGACTGTACGCAAAGGCCGAGAAGTGTGAATTTTGAAAAAGAAACAATCCAATTCTTGGGACTTATTTCCACTTCAGGCATCTCCATGGATCCCTAAAAAGTCAAATCTATCCTCGAATGGCCCACTCCTACAAACAGAAAGAGCACACAGAGGTTCATAGGATTTGCCAACTTTTATCGCAAGTTTATTAAAAATTTCTCTGCCATCATCCCTCCTGTTACCCAACTGACAAAACAGAATACCCATTTTTAGTGGACACCTGCAGCACAAGCAGCATTTGATCAGACAAAGACTCTGTTTACCACAGCACCTATTTTGCAACATCCAGATCCTGCATCACCATACGCCCTTGAAGTGGATGCTTCGGAGAATGCCATGGGCTCCATCCTGTCACAGCGCCAGGGAATGAAATCTCTGTTACACCCCATTGCCTTCTTTTCTATCAAACTCAGCCCCGCAGAAAGGAATTATGATGTGGGAGTGCGGAAGTTATTAGCCATAAAGACAGCCCTAGAAGAATGGCGTTACTTGCTGGAAGGAGCAGCTCACCCCACTTTGATCTTTACCAATTACAAAAATCTTGAATACCTCAGAACAACCAAACGATTAAGACCTCGTCAAGCCAGATGGGCACTATTCTTTTGCTGTTTCTCCTTCCACATCACCAAGCCGACACAGTCTTGCCGACCTGAAGTTTTCTGCTACTACAAGTAGATCTGATCACCCAGCTTAAACAGCCATCCACACGGGATGTTTTACCACCAGGTGTTTGCTTTAAGGAACAAGAGGGGTTATTCCTGCACAACCAAAAAGTGTTTGTACCCCCAAGTCTGCGGCGCAAGATCCTTAGCCTGTGTCATGATCATGCCTTGGTGGGACATTTTGGGGTAACCAAGACAGTGGAACCAAATGGTCCTTTTGGTGGCCAGGTTTAGGGTCCAATTACAAGGATTATATTGGTACCTGTGGGGTCTGCACCCGAAACAAGAATGATAAAATCAAATCCTGTTAAGGCCTTTACCTATTCCCAAGAGACCCTGGGAAATTATCAATATGGACTTTATTGTTGAGCTTCCGCCATCTGAAAGATTCACTACCATATTTGTGATAGCTGACAGATTAACAAAGATGGCCCATTTAGTTCCTATGCTAGTATCCCCCTCAGCAACAGAGGCCGCTTGTACCTTCATCAAGGAAGTGGTTAGACTCCACGGGGTACCCAGCACCATCACCTCCAATCGAGGGGTACAATTTACATCCAGGTTCTGGAAAGATCTTAGCAGAATACTAAAGATTAGGGATGAGCCGAACACCCCCCTGTTCGGTTCGCACCAGAACTTGCGAACAGGCAAAAAATTTGTTAGAACACGCGAACACCGTTAAAGTTTATGGGACACGAACATGAATAATCAAAAGTGCTAATTTTAAAGGCTTATATGCAAGTTATTGTCATAAAAAGTGTTTGGGGACCTGGGTCCTGCCCCAGGGGACATGGATCAATGCAAAAAAAAGTTTTAAAAATGGCCGTTTTTTCGGGAGCAGTGATTTTAATAATGTTTAAAGTGAAACAATAAAAGTGTAATATTCCTTTAAATTTCGTACCTGGGAGGTGTCTATAGTATGCCTGTAAAGGGGCACATGTTTCCCGTGTTTTCAACAGTCTGACAGCAAAATGACATTTCAAAGGAAAAAAAGTCATTTAAAACTACTCGCGGCTATTAATGAATTGCCGGTCTGACAATACACATAAAAGTTCATTGATAAAAACGGCATTGGAATTCCCCACAGGGGAACCCCAAACCAAAATTTAAAAAAAAAAATGACGTGGGGGGGGTCCCCCTAAATTCCATACCAGGCCCTTCAGAAGAAAGAAGAAAGAAGAAGCATTTAAATAAAGGAATTGTCAAAAACTGTCTCTTGTCATTTTTAACATTTTTGACAGTTTTTTTGTGAAATGGTAGGGGTACTTTTGTACCCCCTTATCATTTCACACAGGGGGGAGGGCCGGGATCTGGGGGTCCCCTTGTAAAAGGGGGCTTCCATATTCCGATAAGCCCCCCACCTGCAGACCCCCACAACCACCGGGCAAGGGTTGTGGGGATGAGGCCCTTGTCCCCATCAACATGGGGACAAGGTGTTTTGGCGGGCTAGCCCAAAGCACCCACCCAATGTTGAGGGCATGGGGCCTGGTACAGTTCAGGAGGGGGGGCACTCTCTCATCCCCCCCTCTTTTTCTGCGGCCTGCCAGGTTGCGTGCTCGGATAAGGGTCTGGTATGGATTTTTGGGGAGACCCCACGCCATTTTTTTAAAAAATTTTGGCACGGGGTTCCCCTTAAAATCCATACCAGACCTGAAGGGCCTGTATGGAATTCAGGGGGACCCCCCACGTCATTTTTTTTTAAAATTTTGGTTCAGGGTTCCCCTGTGGGGAATTCCCATGCCGTTTTTATCAATGAACTTTTATGTGTATTGTCGGACCGGCAATTCATTAATAACCACGAGTAGTTTTAAATGACTTTTTTTCCTTTGAAATGTCATTTTGCTGTCAGACTGTTCTAAACACGGGAAACATGCGCCCCTTTACAGGCATACTATAGACACACCCCCGAAGGTACGAATTTTAAAGGAATATTACACTTTTATTGTTTCACTTTAAGCATTATTAAAATCACTGCTCTCGAAAAAACAGCCGTTTTTAAAACTTTTTTTTTTGCATTGATACATGTCCCCTGGGGCAGAACCCAGGTCCCCAAACACTTTTTATGACAATAACTTGCATATAAGCCTTTAAAATTAGCACTTTTGATTTCTCCCATAGACTTTTAAAGGGTGTTCCGCGGCTTTCGAATTTGCCGCGAACACCCCAAATTGTTCGCTGTTCGGCGAACGGGCGAACGGGCGAACAGCCAATGTTCCAGTTGAACATGAGTTCGACTCGAACTCGAAGCTCATCCCTACTAAAGATCAAAACTTGTTTCTCATCAGCCTATCACCCACAGACAAATGGCCAAACAGAACAAACAAATCAGACTCTGGAACAATACCTTTGGTGCTTCTCATCCTTTGCCAAGATGGCTGGGCATCACTTTTACCCCTGGCAGAATTCACATACAATGATGCAGTTTACTCACCTACAGGACAAGCCCCGTTTTTTGTAAATTATGGGTACTTCTCAGTCTTCCTACCCGACATCTTGCCTGATTCCTCGGTTCCTGCAGTCCAAGAAAGGCTCTTCATTCTAACAACAAGGTATTGCAAGATGCCATTTCTAAAGCACAACAAGACAATAAAAAACTATTTGACAGGAAAAGAAGAGGAGATCTAAAACTTCAAATAGGAGACAAGGTCTGGTTATCCACTGCCAATTTAAAATTGTCATGTCCATCCAAGAAGCTCGGACCTAGATATATCAGTCCATTTCCTGTCAAGAGGCTGATTAATCCAGCAGCCTACGAAGTTTCACTCCCAGAGACTTACAAACTTCACCCTGTCTTTCACGTGTCCTTGCTAAAAACTGCAAAGTTAGACCCATTCCCTGGTCGTGAGTCAGGTCCACCAGCACCTACAATAATCTATGGCAACGAGGAATATGAGGTTGATACAATTGTGGATTGTAGAAAAACAAGGGACGCTATCAAGTTTTTAATTGAATGGAAAGGCTATGGACCAGAAGACAACTCATGGGAACCAGTATCAAAAAGGGGGGGGGGAGTTTGGGACTTTAAATGAGGCACATTATATGTACCTCCATCCCGAGTATGAGTATGTAATCAAAAAAGAGGGATGTGGGACTTTAAATGAGGCAATTGACTTGTGGGGTTAGAGTGGTTGGTAAACATTATTTATTTGTAACAATAATATAAAACAGATAAAAAAGTATTTTCATATATCTGCACATACACATGGTATAAATGTAATAGATACATATATGTCAACTTGGCAGCACATAAGAGATAGTACTGTAGGTAATAATAGAGTATAATATAAGGTATTTCCTATTAACAGGCATTGGTAACCCATATGCAACAGAGCTGCTGTAAGATAAATGCACAAACACACGAGCGGTTACATACTACAATGAATTTTAAATGTATAAAAGATATATATGGGCCAATGAATAGGTAGTAAGCCAGGCTTGACTGAGCACCCCATGGAAACTCAACACGTTTCATGGCTATCTGCCATTCATCAGGAGTTGGGTACAGAAGTACACTGTAAATACAAATGGATATGTAATATTAATTAATATGTCCTACCTCTTTAAGGGGAGGAAAGACCTCATGGGGAGAAAGAAATCTATACTCACAGGTCGGCTATAACACTGTACTTGGCTGGTAGTGAGGAAGATGGGACCCCAAATGGTTGTCTGTTCTACGGCTGAGGCAAGGGACCCCACCCCAGACAGGAAACCACCCACATGGCATGCTTGACTGCCACAACACATTCCACATGTGTGGGGAGGATTACAAATATTGTGTTCTGGAAAAAATATGTAAAGAAATGTGAAAAACATGTGTGAGAAAATATAAAAGGTGAAAAAATGTGAAAAGTGAAAAAAAAGTGTAAGTGAAAATAAAAAAAAAAATATATATGATGATATGTGTATATTCTAATGAATATTATGTGTGTATAAATATACATACACAATGGTACATGGGTGTATTAAATGTGTCAAAAAAGGGAAAAAAAAGGACTGAAGTAAGAAAAAGAAAAAATTGTGCATACCTTACTTGTATGTGTATCAGTGAAGGGGCTGTGTGTGTTGCCTGCCTGGTGTGAAATACATAGTGAAATGGTAAGGCAATCAAGCTCACCTGCTTAAGTAATCCAGGTATGGGGCGGGTCCCCGACCAACGTCATGCCCAACGTTGAATGAGAATCGGAGTTGGCAGTGAAATCCACCACATCCGCCAAAGTGGAGCCCTGCCAACCCCATCTCCGGTTTGAGATGGACCAAGGATGTCCCTGTATTGCGGCGTCAAAGGACGCAGCAAACAGGTTGTATCCTGATGCGCAGGAGGGCCCTCCTGCCAATATCTCAAAAGAGACTCAGAAGGGAAACACTGCTGCACATCGCAGCTCCGGAATAAAGACAAGAAAAAGGGGCACCCCATCCCCGACCAGCCTCAGTGTGGATAGAGTCATATAGAACAACAGAGGCCCAGTAGAAAAATATTTTTGATATATAAATAATTCGAAAAAATGGGCATGGTATCAATTAGTATATCTAATACAGATATTGCATATGTCATTACTATATGTTATATAAACGTTTTGTTGATAAAATTGAATTATACTTATAGTACAATGTTAGGTATATTGCCAAGTGCCGTAGACATGTCATAATAGATGTCTCGAGAGTGTGGACCCTATATAAGGTGCACTACCAACCAAAACAGACCTCACACATGGACGGCAGGGGAACACTGCCAATAAAACTCTTGGGAACCAGAATCCAAGCTTCATGCCAAGAGATTGATACAGGCATTCTTCCAGGCTCACCCCAAAAAGAGGTTACAAATGGGCAACCGGAGGTTGCCCATTGGGTGGGACAATGTAAAAGAAGTTCGGTTAGCAAATGCACATTGGAGCGCAGTCACGGGCACACCAGCGTGTGCACAAAGAGAAACATGTATTGGCGTGCACACATGCCACACGTGCACGTACTGGGCACCAGACAGCCATTTAAACTGAGCAATGACACATACACATTGCTGAGTGGTCTTTCAGCTTGTTCCTGTTGACCTGTGCCCTGATCTGCTCCAGTTTACCTGTGTTTAACCCGGCTTCACCTGTACCCTCCTCTGGACTTCCACCTGCCTACCTGTGACCTTGGCTTGTGTTTGACTCTGCTCCTGTCTCATGCTCCTGTACCTTGCTGCCTAATTGTGTACTGAAGCCGGCTTGTAACCTGTCTTGGCTCCAGTCGCACGTTCCTGTACCTGCTCTGCCTGCCTGTCCGGTGATCTACGGCCATCAGGTTCCTGTCAAGCCTCAGCTGGTGCCACCTGCTATACCGGCCTACACTCCCTGTGATCTCTATCAGGGGCATTGAACAAGAGGTGCAAGAGAAGCCCTCTCTACAGCTCGATCTCTACCAGGCACTTGGCATCCAATCAGCGCTCGCATCCATTGGCAGTGTGTTCTGGCGGGGGGAGCTCCTCAATTTTTTTTTTGTTCAGCCCGCTGACTCCAGGCTGTGCCAGCTGACAGGGGAAGCTCTGTGGTTGCCACGACAATGCATTAAGGTCCTGAAGAAGGAGGCCACGCCCTCTGAAGTGCGTTGTCCTGGCAATCATTCCCTGTCATCTGGCACATCCTGGAGTCACGTGATCGCGGAGTTGGGACCTGCGTCCCTTTGGACTCAGGATCCCTGGTCTGAATGAGCAGCTCGCACGCAGCCTGCTCGCTGCTGCATGCTGGATTCCACTTCTCTCAGCCTCTGTTCTCCCACCGTCCAGATGATCTCACTCTGTATGCTAGCCTGGCATATCTACACGAACGCTCAGCTTTACATTACATTTGTGAGTGTAACTTGTTTTTATCTCTTATTTACTCAATAAAACTGTATTGCACAAGGAGCCCGTGCACTCTATTTTCTCTTTGCCTATAGTAAAACATGATCTTTGCATGCCTATAGGAAATTCTATTGAGAACGTAAGTTACAGCTTTTTTGCCACAAATGTTGTGGAGATCACACTTGCAGTGCTTTGTTTGGAGAGGCAGAATAGTAACGGAAATATTTATAGTAGTGGTCTCCAAATTGCGGTCCTTTGCTAACCTTTATCCGGCCCTTGGGGCACTATCCTTCTCACTGGTATGAGACACTATACTGCCAGCTGACACCAACAATGGGGCACCATTTCTCCTACTAACTTCAGTAATGGGGTACTATTCCTCCCAATAATACCAACGATGGGACACTATTCCTCCCCCTAACACCAAATGTGCTTCTATGTTTATGATTCCTGGAAAATGTACACTGCTGCTGGCCACTAGAGATGGGCAAATGGTTCGGCCAGAGCATGAGTTTGGGCCAAACAATGGCTGTTCACCCGTTCGACGAATACACACATTAACGGGGCGTTCGACGGTTTGTTCGGCCCGCCAAATGACCACAATGCACTCCACTGTCGCACAGTGCATTGGAAGCCCTGATTGGCTGAAGAAATGAAAGCTTTGTCCAATCAAGGCACAGAGCACTGTCAGAGCCATGACTGGAGAAAGTAATGATGGCTCTATCCAATCATGGCTCATTGCTCTTAGTCCCGCCCCACACTATAAAAGTATTCTTTCAATAGCAGCCATTTGTAATGTGATATTGGCATGGAGAGAGATAGAACAGGTCTCTGTTCAGTGCTACTAGAGGGTTTGTTAATCTTATTGTCAGTGTAGAATATCAGTTTAGTGTGAATCTAGTGATAGTTCAGTCAGTGTGAGTGTAGTGATCATTGATTTGGTCAGGGCAGGTTTCCTGCAGAATAGTTCAGTGTGTTAGTGCACGTTTAATGCAGTATATTTCTGTGCGTTACTGCACATTTAAAGCAGTATATTTCAGTGCATTACGTGCCGTTTAACACAGTATATTTCAGTGCGTTAGTCCACGATTAACACAAATTGGCAGTCATGTTCCCCCAGCCACAGCGTATTGCCAAGTTGTCTCCAGTGATAATGAGGATGGAGGAGATGATGATGATGAGGTCACTGGCGCAACTTGGGTGCTGGATAGAGCAGAGGAGGAAAGTGAGGGTGAGGCACAACCCCAATGGCAGTCATCATGGAAGAGTAGAGAGCAGCCACCCTATTCCATCACATTGTGAAGCTGTTATCTCCCGGCCCACTTTCCAAAGCTCAGCTGTCTAGTCCTTTTTTTTAATCACATGTGCAGCCGATCGCACTGTTGCAATTTTCAAACTCTGTCTCAAGCATATCAAGCGTGGTAAAAACACCAGCCTTTTGGGTTCCACATGCTTGACAAGGCATTTACCCTCCCACCACTCAGCTTTTTGGCAAGAGCACCTGAAAGCCACACAAAAGGGATGCAATTCTGTTCCTCCACTTTACTCACCTCAGTCTACCCCCGCTATACCTCATGTAGGTTAATTGGCTTTTGTCTAAAATTGGCCCCAGTATATAAATGTGAGTTATGGACCTTAGATTGTAAGCTCCTTGAGCGTAGGGACTGATGTAAATGTTCAATGTATATGCAAAATTGTTGCGTAAATCGACAGTGCTATATAAGTACCTTAAATAATAATAATTATAATAATAACCTCTCTACAGCCTCCACTGACAAGGATGAAGGAATAGCGCAGGGTGTCCCAGGTCCTTGTAGCACATCTCCCAGTAGCACCCCACCGGCTGTAGCTTATAGCCAGCAAATTTCTGTGCCCCATCTGCTGCAGCAAAAAAAAAAAATACAGCCATGGCCACCCACATGCCCAGCATCTAAATGCAACCTTGTCAAAGCTGCTGGCTTTACAGCTCCTGACTTTCCGCCTGGTGGATTCTACCCCCTTCTGTGAATTTTCAAAATGTGCTGTACCACAATGGCAGGTTCTCAGTCTCTATTTAATTTTAAGTATGGCCATTCCAGCTCTCTACCATCACGTGAAAGGCAATGTTGCAGCACGTTGGGCAAGGCAGTCAGCCGCAAAGTCCACATTACTGCTGACATGTGGTCCAGCATGCTTGATCAGGGATGATATAGTTCATTCACAGCATACTTTGTAATTCTGCTTGCAACTCGGAGTCGGAAGAATGCAGGACAGGGCTCAGTGCTGCAGCTAGTTGTGCCGCCACATCTCCATACAGCTAGCGGTGATGATGCAAGATTTGTCACCTCCACCCCCTACTCCTCCTCTTCCTCCATGCCCTCCTCTGCTGAATTGTCCCATGAATAGGGATGAGCTTCGAGTTCGAGTCGAACTCATGTTCGACTCGAACATTGGCTGTTCGCAAGTTCACCGAACAGCGAACAATTTGGGGTGTTCGCGGCAAATTCGAATGCCGCGGAACACCCTTTAAAAGTCTATGGGAGAAATCAAAAGTGCTAATTTTAAAGGCTAATATGCAAGTTATTGTCATAAAAAGTGTTTGGGGACCTGGGTCCTGCCCCAGGGGACATGGATCAATGCAAAAAAAAGTTTTAAAAACGGCCGTTTTTTCAGGAGCAGTGATTTTAATAATGCTTAAAGTCAATCAATAAAAGTGTAATATCCCTTTAAATTTCGTACCTGGGGGGTGTCTATAGTGTGCCTGTAAAGGGGCGCATGTTTCCTGTGTTTAGAACAGTCTGACAGCAAAATGACATTTTGAAGGAAAAAACTCATTTAAAACTACTCGCGGCTATTGCATTGCCGACAATACACATAGAAGTTCATTGATAAAAACGGCATGGGAATTCCCCAAAGGGGAACCCCGAACCAAAATTAAAAAAAAAAATGACGTGGGAGTCCCCCTAAATTCCATACCAGGCCCTTCAGGTCTGGTATGGATTTTAAGGGGAACCCCGCGCTAAAAAAAAAAAAAAAAAACGGCGTGGGGTCCCCCCAAAAATCCATACCAGACCCTTATCCGAGCACGCAACCTGGCAGGCCGCAGGAAAAGAGGGGGGGACGAGAGTGCGGCCCCCCCTCCCTCCTGAACCGTACCAGGCCACATGCCCTCAACATTGGGAGGGTGCTTTGGGGTAGCCCCCCAAAACACCTTGTCCCCATGTTGATGAGGACAAGGGCCTCATCCCCACAACCCTGGCCGGTGGTTGTGGGGGTCTGCGGGCGGAGGGCTTATCAGAATCTGGAAGCCCCCTTTAACAAGGTGACCCCCAGATCCCGGCCCCCCCCCTGTGTGAAATGGTAAGGGGGTACATAAGTACCCCTACCATTTCACGAAAAAAGTGTCAAAAATGTTAAAAATGACAAGAGACAGTTTTTGACAATTCCTTTATTTAAATGCTTCTTCTTTCTTCTATCTTCCTTCATCTTCTGGTTCTTCTGGTTCTTCTGGCTCTTCTGGTTCTTCCTCCGGCGTTCTCGTCCAGCATCTCCTCCGCGGCGTCTTCTATCTTCTTCTCCTCGGGCCGCTCCGCACCCATGGCATGGGGGGGAGGCTCCCGCTCTTCTCTTCTTCTTTTCTTCTCTTCTTCTCTTCTTCTTTTCTTCTTTTCTCCTCCGGGCCGCTCCGCAATCCATGCTGGCATGGAGGGAGGCTCCCGCTGTGTGACGGCGCTCCTCGTCTGACAGTTCTTAAATAACGGGGGTAGGCGGGGCCACCCGGTGACCCCGCCCCCCTCTGACGCACGGTGACTTGACGGGACTTCCCTGTGACGTCACGGGGAATGCCACAGGGAAGTCCCGTCAAGTCACCGTGCGTCAGAGGGGGGCGGGGTCACCGGGTGGCCCCGCCCCCCGTTATTTAAGAACTGTCAGACGAGGAGCACCGTCACACAGCGGGAGCCTCCCTCCATGCCAGCATGGATTGCGGAGCGGCCCGGAGAAGAAAATGAAGAAGAGAAGAAGAGAAGAAAAGAAGAAGAGAAGAGCGGGAGCCTCCCCCCCATGCCATGGGTGCGGAGCGGCCCGAGGAGAAGAAGACAGAAGACGCCGCGGAGGAGATGCTGGACGAGAACGCCGGAGGAAGAACCAGAAGAGCCAGAAGAACCAGAAGATGAAGGAAGATAGAAGAAAGAAGAAGCATTTAAATAAAGGAATTGTCAAAAACTGTCTCTTGTCATTTTTAACATTTTTGACACTTTCTTCGTGAAATGGTAGGGGTACTTATGTACCCCCTTACCATTTCACACAGGGGGGGGGCTGGGATCTGGGGGTCACCTTGTTAAAGGGGGCTTCCAGATTCCGATAAGCCCCCCGCCCGCAGACCCCCACAACCACCGGCCAGGGTTGTGGGGATGAGGCCCTTGTCCTCATCAACATGGGGACAAGGTGTTTTGGGGGGCTACCCCAAAGCACCCTCCCAATGTTGAGGGCATGTGGCCTGGTACGGTTCAGGAGGGAGGGGGGGCCGCACTCTCGTCCCCCCCTCTTTTCCTGCGGCCTGCCAGGTTGCGTGCTCGGATAAGGGTCTGGTATGGATTTTTGGGGGGACCCCACGCCGTTTTTTTTTTTTTTTTTGGCGCGGGGTTCCCCTTAAAATCCATACCAGACCTGAAGGGTCTGGTATGGAATTTAGGGGGAACCCCACGTCATTTTTTTTTTTAAATTTTGGCCGGGGTTCCCCTTAATATCCATACCAGACCTGAAGGGCCTGGTATGGAATTTAGGAGGACTCCCACGTCATTTTTTTTTTTTTTAATTTTGGTTCGGGGTTCCCCTTTGGGGAATTCCCATGCCGTTTTTATCAATGAACTTCTATGTGTATTGTCGGCAATGCAATAGCCGCGAGTAGTTTTAAATGAGTTTTTTCCTTCAAAATGTCATTTTGCTGTCAGACTGTTCTAAACACAGGAAACATGCGCCCCTTTACAGGCATACTATAGACACCCCCCAGCTACGAAATTTAAAGGGATATTACACTTTTATTGTTTGACTTTAAGCATTATTAAAATCACTGCTCCTGAAAAAACGGCCGTTTTTAAAACTTTTTTTTGCATTGATCCATGTCCCCTGGGGCAGGACCCAGGTCCCCAAACACTTTTTATGACAATAACTTTCATATAAGCCTTTAAAATTAGCACTTTTGATTATTCATGTTCGTGTCCCATAGACTTTAACGGTGTTCGCATGTTCGAACGAACTTTTTTCCTGTTCGCATGTTCTGGTGCGAACCGAACAGGGGGGTGTTCGGCTCATCCCTACCCATGAACCACAAGTACCCCTAAGCTTTTAAGGAGCTATTCAATGAGTCAGGCTAAAAGGGGCCATGCAGTGCTTCAGCTGGTGTGTCTAGGGGACAGGAACCACACTGGAGTAGAGATTCTTGCAGCTCTGCAGGGGCAGGCCCAGAGGTGGTTCACGTCACGCCAGCCGAAGCCAGGAATGTTGGGGTGCGATAATGTCACAAACCTCCTGTCTGCCCTTAGACAGGGAAAGTTGACACATGTGCCATGCCTGGCACATGTCCTCAGTTTGGTGGTGCAGTGTTTCTTAAATAGGTACCCAGGGTTGGAAGATCTGCTAAAGCAGACCAGAAGAGTCTGTAACCATTTCAGGTGGTCATACACAGTCAGTGCTCGGTTGGCTGAAATTCAGCGGGAATTCCACCTGCCTATAAACCACCTAATTTGTCACATGCCCACCAGGTGGAACTCAACTTTGGCAATGCTGCAGTGGCTGCACATGCAGCAGAGGGCCGTCAATGAGTACCTGTGTGAGTATGGCACAGTGACACGCTCAGGTTGGCCCCAAGGATGATGAGCCGTGACAATGCATGCATCAGTGACACAATCCCTGTTGTGTTCCTGCTGGAGCAGACTCTGAATGGCATTATGGACAAGGCACTCAAGGCAGAGTAGCAGGAGAAAGAGGAGGACTTCCTTTCTTCTCAAGGCCCGCTTTGTACAAACACCATTCTTCCTATGCCACAGAATACACAAAAGGAGAGGGAAGAGGAGGATTCTGGCAGTTTTGGAGGCATAGAAGCAGACGAAGACCTACATCAAACTCTAAGAGATGGTTTTCCATCCCCAGAACCCTTGAGAATAGCACGTGGCTGGGAAGAGGCAGTTCCAGATACTGTAATCCTCAGTGACCTCGAGGAGTCTGCTTCTCATGCCTCCACAAACTTGCGGTGCATGGGTACCCTCATGCTTCAAAGCCTGTGAAAGAACCCAAGAATACCTGGCATCAAGATGAAGGATCACTATTGGTTGACAACCCTCCTTGACCACTGTTACAAGGGGAAAGTCTCAGAACTCATCCCGTTCCCATAGAGGGTGCAGAAGATGATTAAAGAGGAATTTATCTAATGCTTTTCCCGACTCTGGTAGGTTACAGTTTTGTGGAAAATTTAGTTTTGAGGCTTCTGGAGTGGTGGAGAAAGGGGTCGTCTAAGTGTTGAATTTCACAATTTTTTTTAGTCCTCACCACCCAAGGCTGTCAGCTTCTACATCCTATCGGCAGCATCTGCATCATATGGTGGACGATTATCTAGGGGCAAAAACAGATGGAGAGCTTTCCAGTTGACAATCCACTGGGTTACTGGGTTATGAGAATAGACCACTGGCCTGAAATTGCCCAGTATGCAATTGAGCTGCTGGGCTGCCCTGCATCCAGCGTGCTTTCCAAACGTGCATTCAGTGCTGCTGGAGGTTTTGTTACTGATAGTAGAGCGTGTCTGTCCACAGACTTCGTGGACCTCTAACATTTATCAAAATGATTTAGTCCTGGATTACCAACAGCTATGAAGCCCCTGATGCCGATGTCTCTGATTAAGTGTTTTTGGGATGTGGAATCTCTGCAAGACTTCTAGGCTGTCTTGCGTTGTGTTGCTTTCATCTGGAAGAATTTTTTTGGTGTAGGTTTAATAGGCACAATTAACACATAAAGACCAATTTTTCCTCACCTGTTTGACAGATACATATCATTTACATTTTTGACAGCAAGGGCAATTCTTGCTTTCATCAAGAGTACCTCTATAGGCTTATGTTGTGAAGGTGCCACCAACACCCAAAGACCAATTTTTTCACACCTGTATGACAGATGCATATCATTTCAATTTTTGACAGCAAGGCCAATTCTTGCTTTCATCAAGAGTACCTCTATAGGCTTATGTTGTGAAGGCACCACCAATACCCAAAAAACAATTTTTTGGCACCTGTTTGACAGATGCATATGATTTCAATTTTTGACAGCAAGGGCAATTTTTGCTTTCATCAAGAGTACCTCTATAGGGTTACAGTGTGAAGGCACCTCCGACACCCAAAGACCAATTTTTCCACACCCATTACTTCTATCCAAAGTCTGCGGAGGAGACACCAAAATGTATGCAAAAAATCTCTAATCTTGTTCCCAATGCATAACATTGTGGCCCCATCATACAGACTGGCTCCCCAAGCAGTTGTTTACAAAATAAAGAAAGCTTGCAGGAAAAATGTCATTTTTTGGCTTTATAAATGCAATTATTGCTGCAGCAGCTTTTATATACAGTACAGGTATGCCACCTTACAGGTAGACTAAGGGGACCCCCCAGACACTATATTGAAAGGAATTTTTAATTTGTATATTTATTTCTCATGTTTATGCTTTCACTTTAATCATTAGTAAATCACTGCTCATTTAAAAATGAAGTTTATTACAAACTTTTTTTCATTGATTCATGTCCCCCCAGGACAGTACCCGGACCCCCATAACCATTGTATGCCCAATTGCTTGCATATAAGCCTTCAAAATGGGCACTCATGATTTTTCCAGTTCGGGTCCCATAGACTTCAATGGGGTTCCTTTTTCAGTTCCGAACTTTTACAATGTTCTAAAGTTCTGGTGCGAACCAAACAAGGGGTCGTTCAGCCCATCCCTACTGGCCAGTGGCCACAGACCAGCCCTCCTATAATCTGAAGGACAATAAAACGGATCCTTTGTTTAGAAAGTTTGGAGACCCCTGATTTATAGTAATGATTTATAATGCAAGCTTATTTATGTTTTTGGTACTGTAGCCTTGATTGTGTTGAATTTATAATTTAGCTGAAATCTTCAAAATAAAATCACTTGACACCCATATTTAGATAACTGTGATCTTAGAGTACAGAATAGCAGGGTTCTAAATCTATGGGTTTGTATGTACTGTTTTTTTTATTTGGGGTGAGTTTCCTTTGGATGAGTTAGCTTTCTCTGACAATCCAAAAATATACCGCTAAGTAGTTTCCTACTTGCTAAATTGACCCTGGAGAGTGTGCTTGCTTGCATGACTATTTTATGGAAATTAGATTGTGAGCTCTGTTGGAGTCTGACTGGGGATGGTTGTGCGTGGAATATGTTAAGTTATATAAATTAGCATAATAAATAAAATTTGTACAGCATGCTAAATGCTTTGGATGTATATCTGTGATGACTTTCAAATGAGGTCAGGATTTCCCATAAGCAGCTAGGTTTTGCAGATATAGGCTATGGATTTTAAATTGTTTTCATAGTGATGTGTGTAAGTATGTTGTAATGAAGATAATCATCTTTATGCATGTTTATTAGCTACAAGTGTTTATTGGGCAAGCTCTGTTTACAATATTTTAGCTTGTAATTTGTATCACTCATACCCTCCTAAACTGAAAACATATGTAGAAAAGAAAAGCAGCATTTAATAAAAAATAAAATAACTAAAAAAAATAAATAAATGAAAAACTGCATTGACATATTGCAAGTATGAAATATTGAGTTGATATTATAATCAGTAAATTTTTACACATAAATAGGGATGGGCCGAACACCCCCCCGGTTCGGTTTGTACCAGAACACCTAGAACAAGCAAAAAGTTCTAGTGAACATGTTTACCCTATTAAAGTCTATGGGACACGAACATGAAAAATCAAAAGTTCTCATTCGAAAGGCTTATATGCAAGTTATTGCCATAAAAAGTGTATGGGGACCCGGGTACTACCCTAGGGGACATGTACCAATGCAAAAAAAAGTTGGAGCAGTGATCTTAATGATGCTTAAAGTGAAACAATAAAAATTAAATATTCCTATAAATATTGTGCCTAGGGGAACCCTTAGTCTGCATGTAAAGTGGAACATCTGTACAATGTATAGAACATGCTGCAGCAATATTGACATTTCTAAGTGAAAAAAATGTAATTAAAACTTACTCGCGGCTGTAATGTATTGCTGTTTCCCGGCAATATAGATGAAAATTGAAAAAAAACAACAGTCCATACCAGGCCCTTCGGGTATAGTATGGATTTTGAGGATAACCCCACGCCAACATTGGGCGTGGGGTCCCCCCCAAAATCCATACCAGACCCTTATCCGAGCATGCAGCCTGGCAGGCCAGAAAAGGGGGGGGCGAGCGAATGCTCCCCCTCGAACCATACCAGGCTGCTTTCCCTCAACATGGGGAGGGTGCTTTGGGGTGCCCCCCAAAGCACCTTGTCCTCATGTTGATGAGGATGAGGGCCTCTTCCCGACAACCTGGCTGGTGGTTGTCGGGGTCTGCGGGCGGGGGGGCTTATCAGAATCTGGAAGCCCCCTTTAACAAAGGGTCCTCCAGATCCCAGCCCCCCCCCTATGTGAATGGGTATCGGGTACATCGTACCCCTACCCATTCACCAAAATAGTGTAAAAAAAAGTAAAAAACCACAAGAGACAGTTTTTGACAAAATCCTTTATTAAAAAAAAAAAAGTGTCCCGCAATGAAAATCCACCATCAATCACGCCGCCCGACTCACCCGAAAAATAGTAAAAATGAAATCGCTTCGCCTCTATGGGAGGCCTCCCGCCGACTGCTCTCTCTTCACTTTGACAGCTCTTATATAGGCAAGGGCGGGGCCACCCAATGATGTAACCGGGTGACCCCGCCCTCTTCTGATGTCATGTGATGTTGCGTGACATCAGAAGAGGGCAGGTTACATCACCCGGTGGCCCCGCCCTTGCCTATATAAGAGCTGTCAAAGCGAAGAGAGAGCAGTCAGCAGGAGGCCTCCCATGGAGGCAGAGCTTTTTAATTTTTGCTATTTTTCGGGTCCATCAGGCGGCATGATTGACGGTGGATTTACATTGTGGGACACTTTTTTTTCTTTTTTAATAAAAGATTTGTCAGAAACTGTCTCTTGTGATATTTACTTTTTTGACACTTTTTTGGTGAATGGGAATGGGTACGATGCACCAATACCCATTCACATAGGGGGGGCTGGGATCTGGGGGACCCCTTGTTAAAGGGGGCTTCCTGATTCTGATAAGTCCCCTGCCCGCAGACCCCAACAACCTCCAGCCAGGGTTGTCGTGAAGAGGCCCTTGTCCCCATCAGCATGAGGGCACGGTGCTTTGGGGGGCACCCCAAAGCACGCTCCCCATGTTGAGGACATGTGGCCTGCTATGGTTCAGGAGGGGGTGCTTGCTCGTCCCCCCCTTTTCCTGGCCTGCCAGGCTGCTTGCTCGGATAAGGGCCTGGTATAGATTTTGGGGGGACCCCATGCCATTTTGTTTCCTAATTCTATCATAGGGTTCCCCTTGACCACTTCAATACACTGTATAACAGTATCTCACAAAAGTGAGTACACCCCTCACATTTTTTCAAATATTTTATTATATCTTTTCATGTGACAACACTAAAGAAATGACACTTTGCTACAATGTAAGGTAGTGAGTGTACAGCTTGTATTACAGTGTAAGGCTTCATTCACACAAGGCGGATCCGCTCCGTTGATCTCCGCTGAGCCAGCGGATGACAGGTCCGTCTCTGTTCACTGAGTGGGGAGGGGCCTCTCAGCACGCCGCTGATTCCTGTGGAGGGATGTCCGTTTTCAGCAGATCTTATCCGATCTGCCAGGACGGATGCGAACATATCGCCATACGTCTGATTTTAGCGGATCGCATGTCAGCGGACATGGTCACCGCTGACATCCATCACTCCATAGACCTGCCTAAAAAACTGACAGGCGGACCTGAACGGTCTGTCCGTGTGAAAGTGGTCTACATTTGCTGTCCCCTCAAAATAACTCAACACACAGCCATTAATGTCTAAACTGCTGGCAACAAAAGTGAGTACACCCCTAATTGAAAGTGTCCAAATTGGACCCAAAGTGTCAATATTTTGTGTGGCCACCATTATCTTCCAGCATTGCCCTAACCCTCTTGGGCATGGAGTTCACCAGAGCTTTACAGGTTGCCACTGGAGTCCTCTTCCACTCCTCCATGATGACATCACGGAGCTGGTGGATGTTAGAGACCTTGCTCTCCTCCACCTTCTGTTTGAGGATGCCCCAAGATGCTCAATTGGGTTTAAGTCTGGAGACATGCTTGGCCAGTCTATCACCTTAACCCTTAGCTTCTTTAGCAGGGCAGTGGTCGTCTTGGAGGTGTGTTTGGGGTTGTTATGTTGGAATACTGCCCGGCAGCCCAGTCTCTGAAGGGAGGGAATCATGCTTGTCTTCAGTATGTCACAGTACATGTTGGCATTCATGGTTCCCTCAATGAACTGAAGCTCCTCAGTGCCGGCAGCACTAATGCAGTCACAGACCATGAAACTCCCACCACAACACTTGACTGTAGACAAGACACGCTTGTCTTTGTACTCTTCTCCTGGTTGCTGCCACACATGCTTGACATCATCTGAACCAAACCAAATAAGTTTATCCGACCATGGTCCCAGTAATCCATGTCCTTAGTCTGCTTGTCTTCAGCAAACTGTTTGCGGGCTTTCTTGTGCATCATATTTAGAAGAGGCTTCCTTCTGGGACGACAGCCATGCAGACCAATTTGATTCAGTGTGCGGCGTATGGTCTGAGCACTGACAGGCTAACCCCCCCACCCCTTCAACCTCTGCATCAATGCTGGCAGCACTCATACGTCTTTTTCCTAAAGACAACCTCTGGATATGACTCTGAGCACATGTACTCAACTTCTTTGGTCGACCATGGCGAGGCCTGTTCTGAGTGGAACCTGTCATGTTAAACCATTGTATGGTCTTGGCCACCGTGCTGCAGCTCAGTTTCAGGGCCTAGGCCATCTTTATGTAGATCCATCTTTTTTTCAGATCCTCCAAAGGCACCCTGTCTTTGGCCAATCATGGCTCTCACTGTACATCGCGCTGTGTTTGGCCAAAGCATACAGGTCAGGTGCATGCTTTGGCCAATCAGCAGCCTTCAATGCACTGCGATCTCGCAGTGCATTATGGGGCGCTCGTCAGTGGGTCAAATGTCCCACGAGCGCCCCATATGTTTG
This sequence comes from Aquarana catesbeiana, assembly GCF_042186555.1. Taxonomy (NCBI): domain Eukaryota; kingdom Metazoa; phylum Chordata; class Amphibia; order Anura; family Ranidae; genus Aquarana; species Aquarana catesbeiana. Next base: position 427,006,995 of record NC_133325.1, read on the forward strand.
TTTGTTTGTTCTATGAACAAACGAACACCCGATGTTCGTGTCGAACTTACGTTCGACTTGAACATCAGGCCCATCTTTACCCATAAATCACTATAATACATTTCCAGACAATTAAAAGTTAGGTCCACCTTAAGCTAAACATCTACTGGCTTAAAGTCTAGCAGGAGAGCTCAGCAGTGGAAATCTATAAAAGAAATTAGCAGCTGGAATGTTTCATTACGCTCCAGCATCTACCCAGTACTAAAAATGGTGGGTATACTTTCATAATTATATATGTGTCACAAACCTGAACCTGTTTGAGATGCAGGCCTTGACTCAAAAACTTGTATCCCCGGTATTTGACAAAAACATTATTGTGTCTCAGTTGTATCTAGAAATGTAGCCGGGCCTTTGCTATGTCTATCCCACCACCTGCTGGCTGCATCTTCATTCACTTCAAGAGCTACAACAGCTGAGGAAAATTCAGAATCTAACATATTTCTGAGTGTCCTGGTCCAGATAGGTGTTGCTCTCGTGGTGGCTCTGTCTGTTTAATGGTGGTTGGATTTGGCTGCAGCTTTGGCAGCACCTCTCACTCACTCGTCCTCCTTAGATGGTCCAGTGTTTGTACAACCTTCCCTGGCATTTGGTTAGGGGATAAGTGACTTATCATCCGTGTCTTTCTTCCTTCCTGAATTGTGACATTATGTGTACATTCCTTTGATATAGTTGATTTTATGCTATGTCAAGTTCTTATCTTTTGGGGGTTTTCGTGTGATTGAATTTTCCTACGAGTGGTGGATGCTGTTCCCTTCAACCTGGACAGAGGCCTTGGCTGAGTTTTAGAGCCACAAGTATGAGCGACCTTCTGTAATAGGAGGTCAATACTAGCTGGTAAGCAGACATCATATATGGTGAAGGCTTTCACCCAGGATCACGCACTTTTCAGGTGATGGATAGTGCACTCATCGATTTAATGAACTTTGTTTTACCACTTTTTGGACTTTTTTCTTTTTTTCTTTTCAATATACTTATAAGCGCAACTCTATTGGACTATATGATTTGTGCTGTGTGGGCTGTCTGACAGCTGATTCTTCTATTAGCCATGATGCTATACCCAACCTATTTACTGTAAGTGGTATAAATGGCAGAAAAACATTCCTTTGCTGGGATGCACATTGTTAGTGGTTTATTTAGTCTACTATTGCACTTTTTTACAACATGGGATAATATTGAATTAAGACAAACAGTACCTGTTTCTTTTATGACTACATTTGGACTCTGCTCTATTCATATTAAACTGCAGCTGAGTGATGCAGCTTGTTCTAAGACCTATGCAAAAAATGTGTACCAAAAAATGGCGCCTTGTGGGGATGAGAACATATAAACAAACAGCTGCCCCCTTTAAAGTGAACGAATCACTGGAACTGTGCAAAATTATAAAATAAAGAATAAGGCGCTATACATGTTCATATAAAAAACTGTCACAAAGAAAAACACTGCATCAAACTCAAATGTGTACATTAATGAGAAAATAAGCAAGCATAAAGTCCATAAGTGAATAAATCCCAACACCAAAACGGAATACTCTGAGTTAAAATTCCTAGATCTTCCACCACGAGTGCTCAATATAAAGATGACCACTCATCAGAGCTGTTTGACCCCTTTTTACAGGATGGTCAAGAAACACTTTGGGAACCCCTCTTTTTCCATTAATGGCATGAAACCACTCCAATGGCCACTCAGGAAGGAGCTAGAATGTAAAAAATGACTCCACAGGATACGCGGATGAAAGTCTCATAGTGTAGTAATTTTTAATAAAGTAACAACAGCTGCAATGATAGCAGTTACACTCACATATAATACTGCCTGGCCTGACTAGGGGAAGAGCCATTCACGGCAAAACATATGTCAGAGCGGAGGATCCGTCATAACCGGGTCCATATTTGATATCTCACACCAGGCTTTGCACCTTCGGAGTGAGACGTTGAATGCACGCTACCCCCAGTTGACTCACACATGCTGTTTACACCTAGTGCCAGGCCAGGCACTAATACATGTGAGTGCAACTGCTATCATTGCAGCTGTTTTTACTTTATTAAAAATTACTACACTATAAGACTTTTATCCGTGTCTCCTGTGGAGTCATTTTTTACTTTATAGCTTATTCCTGAGTGGCCATTGGAGTGGATTCATGCCATTATTGGAACAAACAAGGGTTCCCAAAGTGTTTTTTGACCATCCTGTAAAAAGGGGTCAAACAGCTCTGGTAAGTGGCCATCTTCATACTGGGCACTCGTAGTGGAAGATCTAGAAGTTTTATCTCAGAGTATTCCGTTTTGGTGTTGGGATTGATTCACTTATGGACTTTATGCTTGCTTATTTTCTCATTAATGTGCACATTTGAGTTTGATGCAGTGTTTTTCTTTGTGACAGCTTTTTCTATATGAATATGTATAGTGCCTTATTCTTTGTTCTAAGACCTGTCCTAGCTTGGGATTGGACAATAAAGGAGCAGTAGTACTGTACAGTAATAAGGTCATCACTTCCCTCCTGTCAAGATACTTTAGAGTTAGATGTGAAGCAGTGTGCAGTGCAATGGAGCTCTGGTCGTTGCATAGTACTACTGCTCCCAGCCCATGCTGCACGGAGGATTAAAAAATATTGTTGACAAGACAAACGTTTATATGTGTTTTTTGATGTTTAGAATAGCGCAATTTTTTACTTTTTGTATATTTCTGATTGTGTTGGATGTCTGGTCCCCTGTTGTGCCCCGTTGATCCTTCTGACGACCCCTATATCACTAGGGTGGTGACATAGGAGTCAGTGGATGGAACCACAGAGTGCAGCGGGGAACACACCATCCACTTCTCCAAGGGGTGTGTCAGATGATGACAATTCTTGTGTTTCTTATTCATTTTTGGTATAGAAACATACTTGAAAGCTTATTTAAACCCAAAAACAAAAATGTAATATATTGCCAGGGTTGGCGCTACCACTAGGCAAACTACGCAGTTGCCCAGGGTGCACTGCTGCCTAGGCCACAGCCACGGCCACTGGCTTACCTACTCTCCGCTGGGAGGAGAGGGCGTTTTGTCCTCTATCCGGCTGTCTAGCACCAGAAATGTCTGTGGCAGCAGGCACTCGGCAGCAATCAGCAGCACCCTTGGCCGAGCGCGGATAAGCCTGAGGGCCCAGGATTTGGGAGAGTTCCACCGCGGCACTGGCTCCTCCGTGACCTCACCCCCCTGACCCCGCCCCCGAAGAGGCAAGAAGCAGCGGGCGCAATGCACCTCGTGCTTCTAGAGCATGGATTGCTCCAACTTCCTCTCTGCTCGAACGTGAGACCCGGAGCCGGAGGACAGGCTGACTGGGGGCACAGAGCTGTGACAGAGGAAAGACGGGAGGCACAGGCTGTTGCAGGAGCCGCTGGAACTGGAAGGATCAAAATACATGAAGGAGACAGTCAGACTGGCATCATGGCCTGGAAGGTACGGTCCCTCATCATACACAGACATGGCCTGCAGATCTTCAGACAGAGACTGGGACAATGGGACAGAGGAGGGACTGCAGATAGGGACAGGGCTAAGAGTCTCTCTTATCTCCCACCTTACTCCCCTCTCTCTCTATCTCAACCCTCCTCCCTCTCTGAGCTCCCCCTCTCCTTCAGCCCCCCTCTATCTCAGCCACCCCCTCTCTCTCAGCCCCTCTCTCTCAGCCCCCCTCTCTCTCAGCCTCCACTCTCTCAGCCCCCTCTCTTTCACCCTCTCTCTCAGCCTCCCTCTCTCTCTCAGCCCCCCTCTCCTTCAGCCCCCCTCTCTCTCAGTCACCCCCTCTCTCTCAGCCCCGCCCTCCCCCCTCTCATCCCCCCTCTCTCTCAGCCACCCCTCTCTCAGCCCTCCCCCGCTCCTATCCCCCTCTCTCTCAGCCACCTCTCTCTCAGCCCTCCCCCTCTCCCAGCCCCCCTCTCTCTCAGCCCCCTTTCTCTCAACCTTCCCCTCTCTCTCAGTCCTCTCTCTCTCTCAGCCCCCCTCTCTCTCAGCCACCCCCTCTTAGCCCCCCTCTCTCAGCCCCCTCTCTCTTAGCCACCCCTTCTTAGCCCTTCTCTCTCTCTCTCTCAGCACTTTTCTCTCTCTCTCTCAGCCTCCCTCTCTCTCAGCTCTCCTCTCCCTCAGCCCCCCTCACCCTCTCTCTCAGCCCTCCCTTCTCTCTCAGCCCTCCTCTCTCTCAGCCCTCCCTCTCAGCCCTTCCTCTCAGCCCTCCCTTCTCTCTCAGCCCCCTCTCTCAGCCCTCCGTTCTCTCTCAGCCTCCCTCTCTCTCAGCCCTTCTCTCTATAAGCCCCCCTCACTCTCAGCCCTCCCCTCGCTCAGCCTTCCCCTCTCTCAGCCCTCCCTTCTCTCTCAGCCCTCCTCTCTCTCAGCCCTCCCTTTTCTCTCTCAGCCCCCTCTCTCAGCCCTCCCTTCTTTCTCAGCAGCCTCTCTCACAGCCCCCTCCTCTCTCAGCCCCCTCTCTCTCAGCCCTCCCTCTCTCTCAGCCCCCCTCTCTCTTAGCCTCCCTCTCTCACAGCCCCCCTTTCTTTCAGCCCTCCCTCTCTTTCCGCTCTCCCTCTCTCTCTGCTCTCCCTCTCCCCTCCCGCCCGCAACCCCCTCTCTCTGAGTGGGGGGGTGCAAGTAGCTGGTCTTGCCTAGGGCGCAAAATAGGCTAGCACCGGCCCTGTATATTGCAGTACTTCGATTTTGTGCACATAAGTTTTCTTTCTCCAGGCTATTTTACCCTTGTTATCACCTGGTGATTTTGTGAATAATACTAGGTGGCTACTCTCACTGTCTATGAAGGAAGCCTTGATAGTCTGGACTTCAAACATGTCTGCCTTTGTTCATCCCCATTAAATGGTGCTGATGAGATTAGTAGTTTACAGTTATTATATGAGGTTGTTATTGCTTTCCGCTAGGCTCAAAGAAAGTGACAGAGACACTCCCCGGAGTTTATAAAGACTGGCGCAGAATGTATTGCGTAATGTGGTGCATTCATAAACTGGTGCAGAATGTGCCAAATTCATGTACCTGTCTAGAATTCATACTTGAATTTGGTACACATGCTGCATCACTTTTAGAATGTACATGAGACACTTTCACAAAATCTGTCTGTGCCAGTTTCCCTCTCTATACGCCAAAAGAACATTGGTTTTAAGCCCCACTTTCATAAAATCCAAACTGTGATTATTTTATTTTAAATTTGGTGCATTCATTGTGCCACAATGTAAAAGTGGAACATTTTAGAATTTTTTTAATTTGGTGCATGAGTCGCTGTCAGAACCAATAGTGTTGCAAATGCTTCATGAATTTGGTGCAATACATTAATAAAAATGATTAACATCAGAAAAGTGGCGCAGCAGCTTTATATTTCAATATTTTTATTGAGATTTCTCAAAAAGGAAACATGAGCACAAATTATGAGATAACAGTGAAACTTTCTGTTATACAATCATAAAGTTGTTATGAAGTTGTTGAAACGAGTAACATAGTGAGGCATAAGTCACCTATTGTTGAATCAGAGGTGCAGAGTTTGCAGTACTGATCCTATCATTTGAGTCTTGTCCCCAACATTCAGACATCCCAACTAGGTGCATAATGTGTCGAGGGGAGGGAAGCATTGCTACCGAAGATTAAGGTATTTTCAATAAACAAGTTATATCGAGCAATATATGGAACAGAAACAAACCCTGTATAAAGGGATATCTCAGTAAGAAACTGAGTGCAAATATAAAAAAATAAAAGAGGGTGATTATTATCAGTTAGTTAAAGGGGTTGTAAAGGTAAAAATTTTTTCACCTTAATGCATTATATGCATTAAGGTGAAAAAACTTTTGACAGTACCGCCGCCCCCAGCCCCCTCGTTTTACTTACCTGACGCCTCGAATCTCCGCTGCTCGTTCTCGTCATCTCCATTGCAGCTCAGCCTGGTCGCTGATTGGCTGCAGTGGATGGATTGAAAGCAGCGCAGCCATTGGCTCGCGCTGCTGTCAATTACATCCGATGACGCGGCGCGCCGGGGGGCGGGGCCGAGTGATACAGCGAGCGGCTATAGCCGCCGGCTGTATCACGGGAGCGCGCCCGCAAGCACTCACCACCATGCGAGGGAGCTCGCATTAAGGTGGTTAATACTTGTGGGGAGGAGCTGAAACAGCCGCCGAGGGACCCCAGAAGACCAGGTTCGGGGCCACTCTGTGCAGAACGAGCTGCACAGTGAAGGTAAGTATAACATGTTTGTTATTTAAAAAAAAAAAAAATTTTACCTTTACAACCCCTTTAACATAACATCTTTGTGCGTTGGCCTCACAACCCAAGGTCCAAATTATGCCTGAGCTACGCTTGCTGTAGCGTCTGTAACAAAAAGTCCCCTGGTATTCATATACCAGATCATGTTAAAGGAGTACCAGGGTATACGGAGTAGATTAGAAGCGGAAGAAAGAGAAAGTAAAGAGGGAATATGAGAAGATGTGTTAGGCATCAGAGAGCTAAATGGAACTAGATTTGTTATAATACGCTACAATGCTGTGGAGGTTGTCGTCTATAGGTATGCCACGGTTCCCAGACCATGTCATATTTATCTGTAGTGGACTGGAGGATACTGACCGTCTTTTTCTGAACCATTTAGCAGCAGCAAAGGACACCATAGGTTGTTTCCAGGCTCGGGCTATCGTGATTTTAGTGCCTAGCAGTATGAAATGAGTGAGAATTCAGAGAGATTTGGAACATCCTACCGGGTTACCATTCAGTAAGGCTATCTCAGGTGTTTTTGGCACAGGCATACCGGTCAACAAAGAAAACATCCTGTTCCAGAAGCCCTGAATTCGAGAGTACTCTCACCATATGTAAAATAAGGATCTGTCAGGGCTGGGCTCAGCCCTTCCTTCTCAAAGCTGGCCGCTCAGCTGTGGGCTAATTGCCAGCTCCTTTCTCACCACAGTGACTCACCTGTTGATGATATCCTGCTTGTCAGTCCTGCCTATTTAAGCCATGCAGCCCAGATGATCTCTGCCTTTGTCTTGGTCACATCTCCAGAGATGCTTTTCTGTTAAAGACTTGCTTGGCTGACATTCCTTCTGGCTCCAGATCCTGCTTGCTGTTCTACTACGCTCATCTCTGGCTCCCTGACGCTTTGGCTTGTCTGACTATCCATTCCGGTTCCTGAACTCTGGCTATGTTTTGACTATGTTTACTCTGTTTACCTTTTTATTATTATTATTATTATTATTAAACAAGTGTGATTTAACTGTACTTCTGCCCCAGTCTGATTCATTGTTTCTGACAGGATGCCGTCATCCCACAACCTCTAAAGCATAGTGGGGACATGCCTGGGAACACCTTGGCCAGTAATTTGGTACTTGCCTCTATAAGAGAGACATTAATTATGCCCTTAAAGGACTTCTGGAACTGTGAGAACCACATGCCTGCCTCCCAATTGACTTTGACATCCTGTTCCCAGCTCAATGCATAAGTGAGGCATAAATCATAGATATTCCTCCTCTCTGATCCAAACTTCCAGAGCACTGCCTTTCATATGTAGCGATACTCTGGGGTTCGGGTTTCGAGGTCCATAAAGATAAAATAAAATGTTGAATTTGATGCAGATGGAATCATTCAGATGGAGGCATATCCAGTTTGCTAATGCAATGGTTTGCCGTGAGGGGACCCATAGAGAAAAGAAAGTGTCCAATTCGGAATAGTCCCTTGTTCGTCCACCACTGAAACGCCCTAATATTTTGGCCAGAGGGGAAACTGGGGTTGTGGACGATGTGCGCTAAGGGGTGTAGTTCAGAAATCAGATAAGAGGATTTGTTTAATAGGTCATAGAGGGCCATCGAGTGCGATAAGTTGGGAGCCATTATGGGGGGGTCTATTTTTAGAGGGAACCCAAGCTAGGTAATCTATGGTATGTAATAGAATTGTTTGTCTCTCCATTTTAATCCAGTCTGGTCTACTGCCCTGTGAGTATATGATCGAGAACTGCGCTAATTGAGCAGCTTGATAATATCTCCAGAGGTCCAGTAAACCTAGTCCTCCCTGGGTGCGTCTTCTGAGAAGCACACTTTTAGGGCAGCGATAGCCTTTGTTGCCTCAGATGAAACGCATTATATGGGACTGGATCGGAATGGGTAGGCAGGATCGGAATGGGTAGGCAGAGAAATAAGTATAAAATCCTAGGCAAGAGGGTAATGGTATTTACCCTGGCCAACCAGGACAGATCCCCTTGCTCCCATCTAGAGAGGTCCTCCTTCAGTTTTTTATACATGGAGGGGTAATTGGCATTATAAAGTTGGTCAACACTAGCTGTCAAGTTGACACCCAAATAAAGGATCAAGGCAAGGTCCCAGATAAGAGCGAAGTGTTTTTTGAGTCGCTCAACCAAAATGGGGTGGTAATATTTAAAGCCACAGATTTGGCCATATTAACTCTAAGCTCCAGGACCTTGCCAAAATCCTGTAGGAGTTTAAAAATATTCGAAGTATAAATAAGGGAGGAAGTAATAAAAAGTAGCAGATCATCCGCAAACAAGGCACATTTGTGGACAGGGGAGCCGCAGGTAATGCCATGTATATCTGGGTGGTTTCTAATTACGGTGGCTAGGGTTTCAATTGCTATGGCAAAAATATTAGAGGATAAGGGGCCTTGGAGCTTAACTAGGGCGCTCAGTTTAGAGTATAAATTCCTTAACATCTGTAAGAGATGAGGGCCAAATCCCCATCTTCGTAACACTTCAAACAGATAAGGCCACTCCACGGTATTGAACACTTTTTGTAAATCCACTGAAAGTAAGAATCCTTCCTGGTGGGGACCCCCATCCCAGTGTGTCCACAAAAGGGAGGTTATAGCTATGGCACTACGAATCTGATCAGGTCCCTGTCTCCCCGGGATGAAGCCTACCTGGTCCTTGTGAATGTAACCACGTATAAACTCTGATAGTCTATTGGCTATGATTTTGGTTAATATTTTGAGATCATTATTGATCAATGAAATGGGTCTATAATTGCCCACATCAGAGCTATCTTTGCCCAGTTTGGGAATAACCGACGCGTAAGGCAGGTTAGCAGCACCATCCAGCATAGAACTCCCCCGAAGGGCATTGTAGAATCGTGTCAAATGAGGGGCTAGAGTGGAGGCAAAGGTTCTATAATAGCAGGGGGAAAACCCATCTGGGCCTAGGGCTGAGCCCCTCTTGAGATTCTTGCTTACCCCTAAAACTTCCAATTCCGTGATAGGTTTTTCTAGAATGGAGCTATGTTCCTTTTTCACTTTAGGAAGCTGGATTTCATTGAGGAAGTCAGTGAGGATATGGGTTCTGGGAATCTCTTTTGACTTATATAAGTTTGCATAAAAATCATGAAATGCTGTCATGATCCGCTGCGGGTTTTGCGTGAGAGAACCTGTGGAATCCCGAACTTTGGGAAAAGAGAATTTTCAAGGTCTGGGTGTCAATTTAGAAGCCAGTCTGGGCCCCACCTTATCTTTTTGAATATAAAAACGAGCATTGGACCACCAAAGGTTTTTTTCCGCTTGGATAGTTAGAGCTAAGTTAAGGGCGATACTGCTTTTTTTTTATATCAAATCTTTTTTATTTTTGTAATGCTTATTCCATACAGAAGAGGAAAAATTATTTTTAAACAAATAAACAACATAAAGAAATTGCCATTGTTTCATTTCTTAATATACATATTCATAAAGAATAACATCAGCAAAGACAAAAAACACCAAAAACTCATATTACACTAACAAGATGAGCCTACAGCTAACATACTCCTCTCATTGATTTCCAATTGGGTTAACGTTGTTCAACTCTCATCATCTTAATTTGTTATAAATTAATCCCCCCCCCCCCCCTCACCAGGCCCTCCACATGAGCCATCATACAGTAGGTTACTCGAGTCAATTCAATAGTACCAAATTTTAATGAATTTTTGAGGGACTCCTCTGTTTGTATGTTAGTCTTTCTTTTCTTAATATATAATTTATTTTATTGCCCCATTGTTTATGGGTTGGTGGAGTCTTAGCTATCCATTTTTGTAGGATAAGTTTGCGGGCTAGATAGAGAGATCTAGTCCACATTATATGCATCTCTACAAGTAGAATTCCATCTGGAATTATTCCCAGTAGTGATAGTTTAGGAGTGTTTATTATTTCTGTTCGCGATATTGTATTTAAGGTCAGAAAAACTTTCTCCCAATATCTACGGAGTTTGGGATATCACCAAAGCATATGAATAAGGGAGCCGTTGGAAACTGAACATCGCGGACATAGAGGCGATGGCAATTTCCCCAAGCAAATAATTTTTGTGGGGTATAGTGGGTTCTATGTAGAATGAAAGGTGGGTCAATTGCTGAGATGGTGAAATAGATACCTCGGGAAGGATCTCCCAAGGGCGATGCTGCTTGATTCCAACTGGGCATACGACTTAGTAGTGGGATTGCATTTGTGTATTTTGGAGAATTTTTGAAATTCCTGTTATAACTAGACTAAGTGAGCCCGTCGTTCCTGTTTAAGCTTGGAGGAGATTTGAAAATGTTTTTTATTGAAAATATGCAATAGTACAATAATGGACCAACAACAAAGTCCAGAACAATTTCATATATAGAAAACACTGACCAATAGTAGGTCACAGTACTTTTCACTCCTCTACAACGGATTATCCAGAGGCTTCCGTCCCTTTCACCTCCCGCACCCCGCCTGGGATCAAGCTGTGCAGGAGGTAGCCAGGTCGGGTCACCCAGGAAGTATGTAACATTCAGTGTTTCACTAAAAAAAAAAAAAATTAGCAGAGTTGTGGTCAGTGGGTCAGGCACTTGTAAGACGGAGCTCTGAACCATCTTTGTTAAAAGCTGACTAACAAGCTAAATTGTGAGCCCAGGTAGGAGAGAGACGTCGATCCCAACCTGGCTCAAGTGGTCAATTTTGAGGTGAAAACCAAAAGAATCCCATCCGAGGAACAACATATTAAACGCCTGTGGGGGTTCATGCCTGCACTGGGTGCAGGGGAAGGTCATAAATGAGAAAAGAGAAAAGAGAGAAAGAAGGAGACAAGGGGGAAAGTACTGAAAGGAAGAAGAGAGGTAGGAGAGGAGGAGGTACACGGAAGGCTGGTGATAAGGGGAGCTCGGGGATAGTTGATCAATTCTAGACGTGAGGTTAATGCCTAAATAGGGAATAGATGTAGGTTTCCAGGAAAAGGGGAAGTGGTCTTTCAGTCTATCTACCACATCTTGGGGAGTTGAAACATTGAGGACAACCGATTTAGTCATGTTCATTTTTAGGCCCGAGATGCGCCGGAAATCATTAAGAAGTTGTATAATGTTGGGGGTTGAGATATGGGGGGATGTAATAAAGAGGAGGACATCATCCGCGAACAATGCGCATTTGTGAGTCGATTGGCCACAGCGAAACCCATGAATATTTGGGTGGAGTCTAATCACGATAGCCAGGGTTTCTATGGCAACCGTGTAAAGAAGAGGGGAGAGGGGGCATCCCTGCCTCGTGCCTTTCTTTTATTTTTTTTTTTTCATATTCTTTTTATTAGTTTTTCAAATTATACATTGTTCATCATAAACAGTATAAAAACAAAGAACAAACATTTCTTTATATTTTAACCCATAACACCATCAGTAACAAGCTATCTTGCCCTTCCTTTTTTCCTTGCTCCCTCCCCCCTCCCCTGTCTCCCTATTCACCCTCCCTCCTCCCCAACAGTTGCTTCTATTAAAATAGTCATATCATAAGCTTGGCAAAACTTATTACCCAATTAAATACACTGTGCAAACTATTTATTCCCTCGTATATCTATTCCCTGGTGCAAATCTTCCTTCCCTCAATAAGGTTTTATATTTCCCTATTCAATCCCCGACACCACAAATCCCAGATCCCTTTAAACTTCCTATAGCTTCCCCTTCTGGTATAGATTATCCTTTCTGTTCCAACTAGTGAGTTCATTGTACTAACCCACTCTTCAGGGGTAGGCGGCACTGTTGATAACCATGCTTTAGCGATCAGTTTCCTCGCCTGGTATAAGCAACGTACAATTGCTATTCCTATGTGGCCCTCCCCCATATTCTCTCTAATTAGCCCCAGCACACAAACCTTAGCCTCGTATTCCAATCTAATCCCAAACCTAGCATCTATAATGTTTAGGATCTCAGTCCAGTACCTAACTAGTTTCGGGCATCTCCACATTATATGTATAAGATCCCCCATATCTAGACATCTGGGGCATTTGTCGTCTGGTCTACGACCAAATCTATGCAGCCTCTTGGGGGTATAGTAGGCTCTGTGCACAAGCAGGAGGTGTGAAGCCCGCTGTGACGGAGAGAGGGACACCAGTGGACCAAGCTCCAATATTCTCTTCCACTGATCATCGCTCGACTCCCCCACATCGGCCTCCCACCCCTCCCTTATGCGCGAGAGTGGGGCTAGACTAATTGCCCTGGTCATTAGTTGGTCATAAATTCCCGATATTAGCCCCTTAAGGCTAGGTGCCCTTACCACCTTACTAAGCAGCGATGCACTACTCCATTCCAGTGCCTTAATCTTAAATTGCTTGTCTAATGCGTGCCTGATCTGTAAATAGAAGTAAAATGATTCCTTGGGAATTCCAAACTCCCGTCTCAGGTCCGCAAAGGACTTTAATATATTGCCATCAAATATTTGCATCAGCCTATTTATTCCCGCCCTTTCCCACATCCTATTTACTCCTATAGCCTGCATTTCTTGAAGCTGCCTATTCTGCCATATGGGTGAAAACTCAGTAACCCCCTTATATCCCATTTCAATCTTCACTGACCACCAAACTTTTATAACCAATTTGTATGTTGGAAATAAACTTCCTAATGACCCAGCTTCCAATGCCCCTGCCAGGGATTTATGCTGGTTCCCTGATAGCACGATTTTTACACTGGAATCCACCTCCCCCCCACGTTCGCACCCCCCCAGATGTTGCAACTGGGCCACCAAGAAGTACCTATATGGGTGGGGCACCGCCAATCCCCCCTCCCTGTTAGGGCGCTGCAAGGTCTGGAGACTAATCCTGGCCTGACCCTTTCTCCATATTAACTCACGAAAGATAGAATTTATTTTTACAAACCAGTCCCTCCCTATCCAAATCGGTGAGTTATGTAATATGTACATTAATTGTGGCATCCAAATCATCTTGATCAGATTTACGCGCCCCGCCATAGATAGAGGGAGCCGACACCAGATGTCTTTCTTCCTTTTGAACTTTTCTAACAGCGGGGCTAGATTGTCTTTAATATACTGAGTTGGGTTATTAGTTACCACTATACCCAAATATTTAAACTTCTCCACCACCCTAAAACGAGGTACCACCTGAGGGAGATAACCGGTGGTCGAGTCAAGCGGGAGAAGTGTAGATTTTTCCCAATTGACTATTAGCCCCGATATTCTCCCAAACTCTACCACCAACTGCATTGCCTTTACTAGCGATGGCCCCATGTCCCCCGGGAATAACAGTACGTCGTCAGCATATAACGCTATTCTTTCCTCACCCCCTTTCCTTTTATAACCCTGCAGACCTGGTGATTTTCTTATTACCCCCGCGAAAGGCTCCATTGCCAGGGCGAACAGCAGGGGCGACAAAGGACACCCTTGCCTAGTCCCCCTCTCAAGGGAGATCCCTTCCGAGTATGTGTTGTTTATTTTTAATCTAGCACTGGGGTGCTGATATAATATCTTAAGCCACTTAATAAACAGGGGGCCAAACCCAAATTTTTCCAGTACCCACCATAAATACCCCCATTCCAGGGTGTCAAATGCCTTGGCAATATCCAAGGACAAGACCACCCTGGAACCTACATTCTCTACCGGGGTCTGGAGATTCAAGTAAGTCCTTCTTATATTTTTACTGGTAGACCTGTTCTGCATAAACCCTGCCTGATCCGGGTGAACCAAGGTGGATATACATTTATTCAACCTGGCAGCCAGGATCTTTGCCAGAATCTTGACATCCATGCCCAACAATGAAATTGGTCTGTATGACGAGGTATCTAATTGACTTTTCTCCTCTTTCTGAATCAGTACAATAATAGCTTCAGACATTGATAACGGCAAGCTACCAACTGCAGCTGACCAGTTCAACGTCTTCCAAAGTTCCGGGGCCAGCACCTCCCCATATTGTTTATAAACCTCAGATGGCAATCCATCAGGGCCTGGAGACTTTTGGTTCGGCATGTTCTTTATTGCTTGCCCAATCTCTTCCAGTATTATCGGTGCTTCCAGACTATTCATATCTATGTCCGACAACACCGGTAAATCAATACCTTCCAAAAATTTCTCCATCTCTGCTTGTTCAGGGCTGTGACGCGTCTTATATAGTTCCCTATAGAATTCTACAAATGTTTAATTAATTACCCCAGGATCTGATGAAATAACCCCTTCCTTTGTTTTGATCAAAGGAATTATTGAAGATGGCGAATTAGTTTTGGCCAACAGGGCCAACGTCTGACCTACTCTTTCCCCCTCCTCAAAATTCCTCTGCCTCTGAAAAACCTTCCTGTTCTCTGCTCTTCTAATTTCTTCCTTTCTGTATTCTTGTTGTTTCAATACCCAGCGTTCTCGATTTTCGATTGTTGGGTCTAATACATACTTTCTTTCTGATTCCCGAACCTCTTCCCTAATAAGCTCTCCCCTTGCCCTTGTTTGTTTCTTTATTTTGGATATCTGTTGAATCAAAAGCCCTCCGAGGTATGCTTTCAAGGAATCCCAAATCAGTCCCTCCGAAGCGGTACCGGTATTAAATTCAACAAATTCTCTCAATCTTAAATTAATCTCGTCCCTATTCCCCACTAAGTCCAACCATGTTGGATTTAATGACCACATTCTCAGACCGCCATGATCCTGCATGGTTAATGTCAATGTCAGTGGCGAGTGATCGCACACCCCACTTATATTCAATACTACCTATTAAGGGTTGGACTTCTTGATTACCAATGGCCATATCAATACGGGATAGGGTGTGGTGGGTCCCTGAAAAGCAAGAATATTCCTGGCTATTAGGGTTACGAACCCTCCACATATCGCACCACCCAACCTCCTCTAAGAACTGTGCCAGCCTTCCCACCGACCCTCTACCTCCGCTAAGCCCTGGCGGGAACCTATCTAGCCTGCTTTCAAGCACAGTATTAAAGTCCCCTACTATGATAACTGGGACCTCTGTCTTATCCTCCAGGAACCCTAGCAACAGGAACAAGATCTCCATTTTAAATGGTGGGGGAATATACAAATTTACTATGACAAAAGGTCTACCCTCAATTAAACAATGCAAAAAAATAAAACAACCCAGTCTATCAATACTGACATCCCTGCAGGAAAACATCAACCCCTTCCTAATCAGAATACTCACTCCCCTTGAGTAGGAGGAGTACACTGAGTGGTATTGTGTCTGAAATTTATTATTTTTGATTAATAATTTAGTCTCACCGGTCAAGTGCGTTTCCTGCAAGCATATCACCTCGGTAGCACAAGAATCTAATTCCTGGAATACAGTGGCTTTTTTCGTATGCTCACTCATACCCCTGATGTTCCAGGAACTTATACCAAATGTTCTAGGCTTCATTCAAAATATACATCAACAAATACCAGCTATGCAAATACCAGGATAAGGTTACCCTTCTACTTATATATTGGAAAATCATGGCCATAAAATGGCACTGTTCTGAACCAGTACTTTTTTGAAAAAAACTACAAAGAAAAACTCTCCAAACTCTATTTTGATTTGCCACATGTGCCCTTATTCCCCTTTTGGTTTTCTGCTTCAAATCATCAGTGCCCCCTCTTACCACACTCAGTGCTATTGTTATGGGGAGGGGACCGAGCGGGTCCGGAGGAAAAATACCCCCACACCCCCCCCTCCCACCTCTGTCCAAAACAGTGTTCCTAAACCTACTAAATCTTATAAACTTTAAGTATTTACACTTCATTTCTTTTATCTTCAAAACATTTTTTAACAGTGCTCTGTGAGTTTTTACCTTTATTTTTGCAACTGTGGTACCCCCTACTTTAAATAATCCCTTCTTCCCCCTCCCTTGCCTCACTCGGCGTGCCCTAGGGGTCTTCCTTGTGACCTTACTACTCCCCTCACCCCACTTCATCCACCCCACCTCCCCCCACACTCCCCTCCCGCCCCCCCCCCCAATAAACCCATCAACCCCGGGGTTAGAAGAACCCCTGTCACCAAACTAAACATTTCTCTCAACCTTCACTTCATCCACCCATCTCTCTCCCTCCCAACCCCTTCTGCTGCAAAGCAAGCAAACAAAAAAAAGAAAGAAAAAAAAAAGAAAAAAAAAAAAATTAAAAAAACCACATCATTAGTCCCATTTCCTACAAGTGAAAGGAGAAAAAAAAAAAAAAATTTATAAGTTCTTTTTATTCTCTTCAAACCAGTCCGTGGCTCCTTTGACAGATTCAAAAAAACGGGTAGTCCCTAAGGCCTCAATACGCAATCGTGCTGGATATAGTAGCGCATATGGAATGTTGTGGTTCCGTAGGGTGCGCTTAATGTCCAAAAAACCTGCTCTTCTCCTTTGTAGTTCCGGGGAATAATCTGGATATATCGAGATTTTGGCACCATTAAAAAAGATATCTCCCTTTTCTCTAGATTTTTGCATTAAATTCAGCTTATCTTTATAACTAAAAAACCTCATTATCATTGGTCTCGGGCGATCTCCTGAGTATGCTGATCTGGAAGGGACTCTATGGGCTCACTCAATAGTAAAAAAATGTGAAAAAGCCTCTGCCCCAAAAACCTCCATAAGCCACTTCTCCATAAATTCTTCGGGACGGGAGCCCTCAGTTTTCTCGGGGAGGCCCATCACTCTTACATTTTGTCTTCGCGACCTATTCTCCCATTCATCCATTTTGAGCTTGTTGGTATCTAGCTGAGCTTGCATTTTTATAAACTCCTGTCGCATTGGGGATACGATATCTTCTACTTGGTTAACCCTTTCCTCCACACCTTTAATTCTCTCCACTCTTTGCTGAAGTTCTTGTTTAATACTGCCAAACTCCTCACTTAGGGCTTTCAACTCTTCCCACATCCCGTTTATCGAACTCCTGCAAGCGTTTATAGTGCATAGTATCTCTTTTAAAGTGGGTTCTTGTTCACTGGCTGTGGCTGTATTGGGGCTACTATCCCCTGTTCTTCCTAGGAGCTCCCTCTCAGGGCTTTTTTTGTTCGCTATTCTTGTGCTAGTCATCGGGTGATCGGGTCCTTTCCCCAAGCTCTTTCTGTCCCCAGAACCCCCTGCTGACGTTTTCCCCACAAGCGGCTGATTGCTTTTGGCTGGGGACTGCGTGGTGCTATGGGCAAATTTTTCCAGCTTCGCAGCAGCTGCTAATGCGACTACATTTTGAGACCCCTTCTCCTTTTCTTTGGCTGAACGGGTAGCTTGGATAGGCATATTTTCCTGGGGCTGATGTTGCTGATCTTCCCCCTTCTTCTTAGTCATAGCAAGCTAAAACACTTTAGGCACTCTATAGCCCACCAGCCTGACCAATCCACCAAACAATCCCTCCTCGCTTTAGGAATCCAAACTTTATAATAACAAGGGATGAGCCCCAGGTTCCCTGTTTTAACACATAGTCACTGTAGTTTGCTTTTATATACAGATCAGGTTCTTTACCTGTCTCCAATTAGCTTCAAGGATGTCTGCCGGTGTATTGCAGGAGCCTCTACAGCTGATCCATCCAGCTCCGTCGTCCTCTACTCAGGATCGCCTCGTTTTTGTCAGCCGTCCTCCAGCATCGGTATCTCCACCGCTCTCTCCTATGACTGACACTGGATTAGCTCTATCAGCTTAGTTACTCAGCCTCCCGCAGTGTCTGTGGAATGTCACCAAGCAGCAATACACAGCCGTATGCACAGCGGAGGTAATTAATCCAGGCTTCCCCTCGGCTTCCCCTAGGAGCTCCGCTCATTAGCACGGCGGGACCGCACGGCAGTCAGCTGACAGCAGACAGCTGATCCTTCCCAACCTCTCCTCCTCTCCTGTCACCCCGCAGGTCAGAATGCCGATCACACAGCCGATAACACCATCAGCAGCCTGTGGGAGCCTTGGCTCATAAGCAGGAACCGGGCGCTTTCACAGGGCACTCATGCAGCTGGCTAAGCCCACCTTTCACAGTGCTGGTGCGGCATCGGGGTCAGAGCCGGGAGAGAGCACACACTCACCGCTCACACCTGCATCCGGTCACGCCCCCTCCTCGCCTCGTACCTTTCTTGATGGGGAACTGTTCTGTGAGATGCCCCTGAAGTCTAACCTGTGCCTTGGGTTGGTAATAGAGAGCTTCTAGTATCTTAATGAAGTCAGGACCAAAGCCCCATTTCTGAAGCATTGCAAAGAGGTAGGGCCAGGTGGCCGTATCGAACGCCTTTTGGAGATCTATGGAGAGGAGGTAACCCTCCTGGGGGGTCCCCCTTCCCATCCCGACTTCATAAGAGAAATTGTGTTCACTGCTCTCCGTATCTGGTCTGGACCCTGCCTCCCTGGGATAAATCCCACTTTGTCCTTGTGAATATATGAGCCAATAAACGATGCAAGTCTGTTCGATAAAATCTTCGTCATTATTTTTAAGTCATTATTGATTAAAGAGATTGGTCTATAATTGCTCACTTTGCTAGTATCTTTGCCCGGTTTGGGAATGACCGATATATAAGATGGCTGCTGGATCAAAAGCTTCAAAGAGATTTCAATAATCTTACCTCTTAACCACTTGACCACTGGACACTTAAACCCCCTTAATAACCAGACCAATTTTCAGCTTTTGGTGCTCTCACATTTTGAATGACAATTACTCAGTCATGCAACACTGTATCTATATGAAATTTTTGTCCTTTTTGTTCACACAAATAGAGCTTTCGTTTGGTAGTATTTAATCACCGCTGGGTTCTTTATTTTTTGCGCTATAAAAGAAAAAAGACCGAAAAATCTGTAAAAAAAATGCATTTTTCTTCGTTTCTGTTATAAAAGTTTACAAAGTAGTAATTTTTCTTCATATATTTTGGCCAAAATTTATACCGCTACATATCTTTGGTAAAATAACCCAAATCGGTGTATATTATTTGGTCTTTATGAAAGAAGACATTCCAAGGTTTAGAAAGTATCATGGTGAGTTTTTTGAAGGTGTAATTTTTTCCCACAATTTTTTGCAAAATCAAGTTTTTTTTCACAAAATTGTCATATTAGCAGGTTATTTCTCACACACAACATATGCATACCACAAATTACACCCCAAAACACATTCTGCTATTACTCCCGAGTATGGCGATACCACATGTGTGAGACTTTTACACAGCGTGGCCACATACAGAGACTCAACATGCAGGGAGCACCTTCAGGCGTTCTGGAGCACCCGGGCCGATTCTGACATTTCTTTCCTACATGTAAAAATCATCATTTATTTGCTAGAAAATTACATAGAACCCCAAAACATTATATATGTTTTTTTAGCAAAGACCCTAGAGAATACAATGGCGGTCATTGCAAACTTTTTATTTTGCACGGTATTTGCGCAGCAATTTTTTGAACGCGTTTTTTTTTTGGGAAAAAAAAAACAGTTTTGTGCTTTAAAAAAACCCAAAACAGTAAAGTTAGCCCAATGTTTTTGCATAATGTGAAAGATGAAGTTACGCGGAGTAAATAGATACCCAACATGTCACCTTTCAAAACTGCACACGCTTGTGGAATGGCGCCAAACTTTGCTACTTAAAAATCCCCATGGGCGAAGCTTTAAAATTTTTTACTGGTTACATGTTTTGAGTTACAGAGGAGGTCTAGGTCCAAAATTATTTCTCTCGCTCTACCGATCACAGCAATACCTCACATGTGTGGTTTGAACACCGTTTTCATATGTGGGCAGAACTTACGTATGCGTTTGCTTCTGCATGCGAGCACACGGGGACAGGGGTGCTTTAAAAACATTTTTTTTTAATTGTTCATTTTACTTTATATATTTTAGTTTGATGCTTTTTTCCCCCCAAATTATTTTGATCACTTTTATTCCTATTACAAGGATTGTAAACATCCCTTGTAATAGGAATATGTCATGACAGGTCCTCTTTACAGTGAGATATGGGGTCAATAAGACCCTACATCTCACCTCTAGGCTGGGAAGCCTGAAATAAAGGAAAAAAAAAAGATCCTGGCTTTGATCGTAGTGGTGAGTCTGTAGAAGCACCGGAGGGCGGCGGGAGGGGGGGGACCTCGTATGACGGCCAGCAGGCGGGAAGTGGTTAAAACGCTTTTTTTTAACATAAAGTTGTCAATTTATACAATATTTCTAACACATAGCATGTACATACCAAATATGACACCCCAAAATAGATTCTCCTACTCCTCCTGAGTACAGCAATACCACATGTGTGAGACTTTGACAGCCTGGCCGCATACAGAGGCCGAGTACAGCCAAGTATGGCCGGGTATGGCTGAGCATGGCTGGGTATGACTGAGTGTGGCAGGGTATGGCTGAGTATGGCCGGGTATTGCAGGGTATCACCGAGTGTGACTGGGTATGGCAGAGTATGGCTGGGTACCACCAAGTATTGCAGAGTATGGCTGGGTATTGCAGAGTATGGCAGAGTATTGTGGGGTATGGCAGAGTATTGCAGAGTTTTGCGGTGTATTGCAGAGTATGGCGGGGTATTGCAGAGTATGGCAGGGTATGGCAGGGTATTGCCGAGTATGGCTGAGCATGGCTGGGTATGGCAGAGTATGGCTGGGTATCATTGAGTATTGCAGAGTATGGCTGGGTATCTCTGGGTATGGCAGGGTATGTCAGGGTATGGCAGAGTATTGTGGGGTATGGCAGAGTATTGCGGGGTATGGCAGAGTATTGCAGGGTATTGCAGGGTATTGCAGAGTATTGCGGGGTATTGCAGAGTATTGCGGGGTATTGTAGAGTATTGCAGAGTATTGCGGGGTATTGCAGATTATTGCGGGGTATTGCAGGGTATTGCAGAGTATTGTGGGGTATTGCAGAGTATTGCAGAGTATTGTGGGGTATTGCAGAGTATTGCAGAGTATTGTGGGGTATTGCAGAGTATTGAGG
The DNA here is from genome assembly GCF_042186555.1 of Aquarana catesbeiana. Classification (NCBI taxonomy): domain Eukaryota; kingdom Metazoa; phylum Chordata; class Amphibia; order Anura; family Ranidae; genus Aquarana; species Aquarana catesbeiana. The sequence continues at coordinate 427,028,081 of NC_133325.1, forward strand.
GGTATTGCAGAGTATTTTGGGGCATTGCAGAGTATTGCAGAGTATTGTGGGGTATTGCAGAGTATTGCAGAGTATTGTGGGGTATTGCAGAGTATTGTGGGGTATTGCAGAGTATTGTGGGGTATTGCAGAGTATTGCATAGTATTGTGGGGTATTGCAGAGTATTGCAGGGCATTGCAGAGTAGTGCAGGGTATTGCAGAGCATTGAGGGATGGCTGAGCATAGATGGATGGATGGCAGTTGTCACAGAGCAGCGCTGTGGGCACTACAGATCCAGCCCACAGCGCTGCTGCCATCCGATCCCTCCCCCTCTCCCCTCACAGTGTACCGATCGGTACAGAGCGGGGAGGAGAGGAACCGGTGCCATGAGATGATGCCGGTTTGTTTACATGTGATTGCTCCGTCATTTGACGGAGCGATCATATGGTAAACGGCCGCGATTAGCAGCCATTGACCGGGAGGACCCGGCGGTCACGGATGGGCCTACCCATTGTAATGGACCTGAAAGTATTCTCTAATTTATTTGACCAGTAGAAGATAAATGAAATAGATAGTAGTAGATAAATGAAGGATTATACGAATTGGGGAAATTTATTTTCTTGTAGGAGTAGCACCTATCAGCTGGCACAAAGAGTTCTGAAAATATTTTTGGCGTTTCAGTGGGGAATTCAAGCCCTGGACATTATGGGAAGCTACTCGAATAAATTAGGAATTCTCTTTAAGTGGTGCCATGTATCAAAGGGGAAAGAAAATGTGTCACTGAACGGAGACCTACTTTCCTCCAGACGAATCCAGCCAGGAACCACTGCAGACCAATTAAGATAAAAACAACTCTTCTAATCCACCTGCCCCTGGAGCTTCCCTGGTGCCCGAAAAAGTGAAAATAGAAGGAGAATGAGTGAGAAAGATAGGAAATGAAAACAAGATTGGGATTAAAGAAGGATGAGGTTCTGAGAAGGTCATGAAGTAGCCACATCGCGGACCTCCCCAGGTCCCGGGAGAGAGGAGCAAACTTATCCGCTCCTCCTCTTTCAAGTAGTAACAAAGACATCCGCCTGAAAGGCAGACCAACAACCACCATCGCCAGTGGTGTATTTAGGTTTTGTGCTGCCCTAGGCCTGACTGAGCTTGCGCACCCCCTAATTTAAATATGACCCACCCCTTCCTGTCAAGGCCACACCCCTTTCTTTTAAAGATCCGCCCTGTCATCTTCATTGCAGGAGGACAGAGGGACGACGCGGGAAGAGGACAGAGAGGCATGTGGCATCTTTTCATTTGGGGGGTAAGGGGATATGTGCTAGTTGCTTTGGGTGGGGAGGATCAGACCCCCCCCACTAGCACATATCCTCTCCCCTCCCAAAGCACCCAGCACATATCCCCTTACCCCCCCTCCCCTCATCCATGTGTGCATCTGTTATCTGCCCCCTTTCCGGTTACTGTGTCACCCTCCACTGTAAACTATACACAGACCTCAGAGCAGCAGCGTGGCTCATGCACTGAAGTCGTGTCCCTCCTCTGTGGCTCCTTCTCCTCCTGGCTGTGTACACTAGAACATTGAAGCCGAGAAGGAGGAGGAGCTGAGGAGTGTGTGTGGCTGACAGTGGGGAGAGAGGTGGCAGGCTGCTACGGAAAGCCGATCGCCGCTTGTGGGACCCCAGGTGGCAGATGTCCTGGGTGCCCACGCTAGCGCACTCTGGCTGCCAGTTACTGAAGCTCAGTGCCAGAACTTGTTGTGGGCTCCGGGACAGTGGCGTCACTAGGTTTGGTGTCACCTGGAGCTGTAAAAATTGTGTCATCCCCCTTAATTTTTTGACTGCAGGCCCAACGTTGGAGCTCATTATGGCGGTCAACAAGGCCTAGAGGATATCAGGTTAGGCACTTCCTAATGGCTCAGTCCCTGGAACAGTAATGAATAATGGCCAACAGGCTCTTACCAGACCCGGTGAAACTGCAACAGTGATCCCTCCGGCTGGACGTACGCTCACTCTGGGTTGCCCAGGCTGACTCTGGTCAGTAGTGTAGCATGTCTGTACCCTGGCAGTGGCTTTATCTTTCTCCCCCTCTGGTGGTGCGGGTACAGCGTGGCTCTCTCTTTAGTGGTGCGGGAACAGTGTGGCTGGCTCTCTGGTGGTGCGGGTACAGCGTGGCTCTCTGGTGGTTCGGGTACAGCGTGGCTCTCTGGTGGTGCGGGTACAGCGTGCCTCTCTGGTGATGCGGGTACAGCGTGGCTCTCTGGTGGTGAGGGTACAGCGTGGCTCTCTGGTGGTGCGGGTACAGCGTGGCTCTCTGGTGGTGCGGGTACAGCGTGGCTCTTTGGTGGTGCGGGTACAGCATGGCTCTCTGGTGGTGCGGGTACAGCGTGGCTCTCTGGTGGTGCGGGTACAGCGTGGCTCTTTGGTGGTGCGGGTACAGCGTGGCTCTCTGGTGGTGCGGGTACAGCGTGGCTCTCTGGCGGTGCGGGTACAGCATGGCTCTCTGGTGGTGCGGGTACAGCGTGGCTCTCTGGTGGAGTAGGTACAGCGTGGCTCTCTGGTGGTGCGGGTACAGCTTGGCTCCCTCTTTGGCTTCCCCCAGCACAGTACTCTTTTTCTCCTCTAACACCCCCCTCAGCAGAGTGCATGCATGCTGGGGGCTGTAGCATGTCTGTGGAGATACACAGACAGACCGCATCTCTCCTCTCCCTGTCACAGCGCTGCTGCTCCATTTACCAGAGAACTCCCCCGCTCGCCCCCCCCTCCCCTTTCTGTCAGCTGAAGGGATAGGAGAGAGAGAGTGGCTCTAATTGGTTTTACCGTGCCGCCGCCCAGCTTCCTGACCGCTGTTTTCCTCCCCATGATTGGCCACAGCAGAGGGCCAATCAGAGACAGAATCACAGCTTTACAGAAGGGTGGCTTGACGGCACCCGGGACGCCACTGCACTGCTAAGCTGTACTCCCCAGATGGTGGCCCTGCTGTGCGGGAGTCGGGAAGAGGGCGCCGCTGCCATTTTCGGGGGGGGCGGCTTTTTGCCGCCCCCCCGCACAGTGCCGCCCTAGGCCTGGGCCTTGTTGGCCTAGGCCAAGACACAGCACTGACCATCGCGTGGGATGGAGGTCTACACGCAGGGGTAGAGGGAGGCGCATTAAGGCTGCTCCGACCCCACCAACCACCTATTTTGGCATATAATTTTTTTGTATAAGGCAGTGGGTTCTCTTTGAAAAACTATTTGTTGCCGTTGTAAGATAGAAAACCCCCCTCTTTCCCCAGGGAATGTCCATAGCTCCGGAACGCTCAAAGGGAAAGATACGTCCCCATCAGCGGTGAAGTCTGCTCCCTGAGCCCCCGGAGCGTGGGATCTCCAGGTAAAATAAGAAGTTATGTTCACAGCCAGGATTCTGAGATATTCGCAAGCTATTAACCATACAAACATTAACTATTTATAAAGGGAAAAGTATAGGAAAAAACTTCAAACTGGATGCAAACTAAGACCGAGACGGCCAGAAGTAGGGAATGTTAAAGGGTACTGCTGCCCAGTCCCTCTTCCATGCCCCTCCAATCTAGAGAATGTAAGGCCTAAAAACATCTACACTGATAACACAGTGATTACTGCTGGAAATTGGGCCACCTGGAGAAAACCGTTGTATCACTGTATGTCCAATGTCCGTGGGTATTAGGAAGAAGTTCTGGGTACCTTAGTGGACAGTCAGTCATATGCAGAGGAGCTAGGGCCCCAAATTGTAAGAGTTCAAGTGGGAAGAATGACGGTGGTACCTAAAAGGAAATGCAAACATAATAAAAGAATGAGGATTAAGGCCTCCTAGTTATCACGGAGAGTAAGAGTCTTTGGATCGCTTGGACTGCTGCTTTCTCCAGACTGGGGTAACTGGGCTCGGTGGCGATGGATGTTTCGTAGATCCGGTATTCTTGTGGGTTGAAGAAGCTGATGGGTCTAGGGATATGACGCCCAGATGAACCATCAGATGTTCCCCGTAATTGATAGAAGTAAAGCCGTGTATTTTATTCTTGTAGGTGAATGATAGGCGAAAGTGGAAGGACCACCAATATTTGATAATTTTTTTGCGATAAGACTTGCAGAAAGGTTTCCAGGCCTCTCCTCCGCTGTATGGTAAGGGGGGGGACAGATCTGCGAATACTTGGACTGGATGTCCCTGGATGGAGAGTTGCTCTGCATCTCTGTCTATACGCATGACTTTTCCTTAACTCCATAAAAGTGTGGTTTGACCACAATATCTCTTGGTAGTCCATCTAAGCATGGGGGATGAAGAGCTCTGTGAGCCCTATCTAGCTCCAGATGATGATCCAGGATGTCTGGTATGATGTCTTTGATGAAGGATCTAACTGCTATATGGGTGTCCTTCACAGTTTCGGGGAGCCCTCTAATGCAAAAATGATAACGCCTGGAGCGGTTCTCCAGGTCGTCAATTTTAGAGATAGCAGAGTCCAGTTGATCTTGTAAATCCTGGATGTGGGCCGTATTCTGGTTAGCCCTGGAGATTGTTTGTTTGCTCCACTTTATGCTCTGTGGCCTCAATTCTAGAGCCAAGATTTTGCAGGTCAGCTTGTATGGTGGATGTAATTTGTGCTAGGCCTCTGGACAGCTTGCAGGAGAATGTGGGCTGAGGAGGGCCAACATGGCTGGGCTGACTGCATGGTCCCTCACAGGGGTGGCAATAAGTTCATCCAGAGTCCTCTCTAGTAAGGATTCTGTGGATGCAGGTGACAAGATGTTAGGGAATAGGTTACTTACAGGATCAGGATCCGACAGAGGGGCTGCCTATACTCCCAGGTCTGTGGCTGTGTCCAAAGCTTCTCCCCCTTTAGCGTCTGTAATCTGGACTCCAGACGCCATCTTGGCTTCTTCCACGACTGATAGGCCGAATCCGGGCTGTCGGGAGAGAGCCCTCCTGACTGAGCCTGAGGACATAGGGGAGTTCCCGGGCTTCTCCGGAGTCGATTGAGCCCTGGGAGAGGTGTGGGCGATCCGGCTGCTAGCTGCTACGTGGTTGGAGAGGCCAGAGCAGAACGGAGCTCCAAGTCTAGGCGTCCATCTCAGAAGCCCCGCGCATGCGCACTTCGGCGCATAATGGAGGAAGAACGTGTCAAAGTCTTGTTATAAAAACAGCCATGAATTGTACACCTGTGTAGCCAGTTTGCCCCTCTGACGCAAATAAACAGATGTTTAACCACTAGCTGCCCGCCCACCATCAAATGACCGCTGGGTGATGCAGCTTTCGTTCTGGGTGGACAACATATGACCCCTGAGGGTGATAGGACATGGCGCGACACTGATCTGTGTAAAGAGCCGCGGCCGCAGCTCTTTAACAATGTGATTGGCATGAGATGCCGGTAAAAGAAAAAGAAATAACCACGCTAAAATATATATGAATAAGATATGTGAAATATTCTTATATCGATGTCCCAAAAACCTCTGTTAGAAAATTCATGTATGTATGTGAAACATTGCGATAATCAGAAAAATATATATAAGTCCATACATATAACTGTGAATCAAAAAGTGATGTCCATATGTGGTAGATGGAAATCTTTATATATGATAATTGACCAGAATCAGTCACAGAGAGAAGCCCATGAATGGACAAAACCAGACTTGGTGGTAAAGATGAAAGAGACACCACACTCAGTGATCCGTCACCGCACAAATACCGCACAGGACAGTTTAATAAAAAAAGGTAGAAAACTTACATAAGTTTTCCCCAGGTTCCCCAGACGACGCCATTTGTGGTGAAACGTACGTCGGGAGGTTGACGCTCTGACGTCATCGCCATCCTAGTGTGGACGGGTGCTCGCTATGCCGGCCGGCTATTTGCTGTTTTTAATCTACTTATGTAAGTTTTCTACCTTTTTTTATTAAACTGTCCTGCCAGTATTACACTATGGTCAGTTTCTTTTCATTCACATGCCTGTGAGACGAGAGTTTGGGGTCCTTGCTACATCCTCTTAGCCATGCTGTATGCAGTCAAGTGACACCAGCTGGATTTTCCCATACCAGGACGGAACATAGGCTGGTTTTTGCTTGCCTTGTGGTAAGCGCAATATTTGCGCGGTGGTGGATCACTGAGTGTGGTGTCTCTTTCATCTTTACCACCAAGTCTGGTTGTGTCCATTCATGGGCTTCTCTCTGTGACTGATTCTGGTCAATTATCATATATAAAGATTTCCATCTACCACATATGGACATCACTTTTTGATTCACAGTTATATGTATGGACTCATATATATTTTTCTGATTATCGCAATGTTTCACATACATACATGAATTTTCTAACAGAGGTTTTTGGGACATCGATATAAGAATATTTCACATATCTTATTCATATATATTTTAGCGCGGTTATTTCTTTTTCTTTTGTCATTTTGGTGCACATCTCACTGTTTAACTGCTGCTTTTTGGGGGGTTCATCGATTTAGTGGTAGCACAGTATTTTTTCTTTTTTTTTATGAGATGCCGGTAACACGAGATGCAGGTAATCGGCGCTCCTCGCATCACAATGACAGAGTGTGAGGCGAGGAGAGCCAATCAGCGGCATCTTTTCACAGGGGACAGCTAGGTATGTAATCAGGGCACTGATCATCAGTGACCTGATTACAATTAAGTGCCCACCAGTGCCAGCAATGATTGCCCACCAGTGCCAGCAATTATTGCTCACCACTGCCAGCAATCAGTGCCCACAATTGCCACCAATATGTGCCCATAAGTGCCAGCAATCAGTGCCCACAAGTGCCAGCAATCAGTGGCCATTAGTGATGCCAGTCAGTGCTGGCTATCAGTGCTGCCCATCTATGTCCATCACTGCTGCCCATCAATACTCATCACTGCTGCCCATCAATGCAACCCATCAATGCCCATCAGTGCCCATCAGTGCTGCCCATCAGTGCTGCCTATCTGTGTCGCCTATCTGTGCCCACCAGTGCTGCCTATCTGTGCCCACCAGTGCCCCTATCTGTGCCCAGTGCCCACCAGTGCCACCCATCAGTGCCGCCTATCATTGCTCATCAGTGCCACATATCAGTGCCACCTATAAGTGCCCATAAGTGCGGCATATTCGTGCCTTCTCATCAGTGCCATCTAATCAGTGCCCATAAGTGCCACCTCATCAGTGCCCATAAGTGCCACCTCATCAGTGCAGCCTATCAGTGCCCATCAGTTCCGCCTCATTAGCGCCCATCAGTGAAGGAGAAAAATTACTTATTTACAAAATTTACTGATAGAGACTAAAAAAAACTTTTGATTTTTCAAAATTTTTGGTCTTTTTTTTTTTTTTTTTTTTTTTTTTTTTTTAGGAAAAAAAAAAAAAACCCAGGAGTGAATAAATACCACCAAAAGAAAGCTCTATTTGTGTGAAGACAATTATAACAATTTCACTGAAAGCACTGAAAGCTGAAAAATGGCCTGTGCAGGAAGGGGGTATAAGTGCCCTGTATTGAGGTGGTTAAATTGTCAAAAAGTATTTGACTTCACCAATCATGTGTTCAGATCACATAACAGGTCACTAATTTTTGTGCATAGTTTCTCCATAGTTGTCATGAATTATGTTGTGAAATCAAACAAAAAAGATGTTTTATATCTTTATATCTGTGTGTGCATGTTATATTTTGGAATACTATGATGAGTTGAATCACCAAATAAAATTCACAGATTTCATCCTAGTTTTCTACAGGACCTGCTTAACGCAACTAACATTTCCTTCATTTGGCCATGCAGTGGCTAACAAAAGAGCAATAATCATCACTTCTAATCAGCAACAACTTTTACCGCTTGTGTGCCACATCCATCTGTTTGCTGAATCAGGGACAAATAATTCAAGAATGTGAAAAATCTCTCTACTTGTCGCTGTCAGTGAAGCATCAGTGCGTACATAGTCAGCACAGAACTATTCTAGAATTTATGGTTAAATATTAACATCCTTGTTTAGGACAACAATAAACTGTACTCCCAACTTTCTAAACATACTGCATATCAAAGATTAGTGCCATAGTGATCTCTAAATAGTCCAAAAAGCTAAGCTCTGCTTCAAAATTACCCTGAATCCAGAAACCAATTCAGATATTTTGTGACTAAATCTGAACAGTGTGTAGAAGTTATATGTTAGAGTAATAAGTTAATAGCAAATTATATGGGAACTGATTAAACAAAGCAAGGTGTTTAATAAATGAGGTGAGTCACCTTCCCAAGTTTCCCAGAATAGAGTAACCTGTTTCACGTTCCAACTCTGACAACTTCAGCTAAAATGATAGCGATGACTAGGGACGAGTAAACCAAGTAATTTCCTGTGTCCTTTAGAATTGGCGAATCCAACAAAACTATGTGAACCCTATTGAAGTCTATAGGAGCCAAATCTTGATTGTTTTTTCTGCAATTTTCAATGAAAATGTACAAGCTATTGATTATAAAAAGGCATGAGTGACATGGAGGACTTGTACCAACCGTTTTGTAGGGGAGAGGGTCTTTTTATACAACTTAAATGGCAACATTGAAAATATACAAACAAGCCTTTCCACAAATCCCCACATCCTATTGGGGACTATATGTAGGGAAGAAGCTTTTGCCCCCTCAACATGGGACAAAGTGCCTTGCAATGCATAGGAAGCCTGGAAAATACCTTCCCAGTGTTGAAAGTCATGTGGCCTGGTATGGTACAGGTAACGGGGCTGTATACTCACTGCTCTCCTTTTCCTTTCCACCCAGGCTGCATGCCTGGATGAGGGGCTGATTTGAATTTCAGGGAGAACAACAAACTATTTCTCCCTTTTTCTCCCTTTTTAGGTGTACTGTCCATTTAAAAAGAGGAAAACAGCACAGAGTTCTCTCTAAATTTCAAACCAGACCCTGATCCAGATGTGCATTCTAAAATTGTTATTTTTTGTCCTGATTTAATAATATGTCTGTACCCAAGTTATGTTAAACTTTCTATGATCTACACAATAGTAAGTGTAAAACATTATAGATGTAGCACCCTGATGTTTAGGCAGGGTTGCTAGTAAATTTACCTGCAAAGTATAGTTGCCTTGGCCAATAAATAAGAGATCAATTGATTCCACCCTAATTCTGGAATTGCTGCACTTCTCTCTTCTGTCACTAGATGGCTGGGTATCTGGTGGCATTAGATAAGACAAGGACAGGTTAGGAATAGATAGGGTGTCTTAGCCAATGGGCAGGGATCATCTTGGGTCCCTTGGCCTGCCCGGAGAGACTATTTATTCGGGTGAGGTCAAGTGATCCGAGTTCTGTGCCACCTGGACGGCCGTCTGGGTGGACGTGTGTTGTGCTGCCCTGGGCTGCTAGGCCAGTGCCTGAGGCCTATCCTTGGGACATCTGGCTGCTAGTCTGTCTGAGGGCCTATGCAGAAGCAAGAGAGAAGTGTAGGGTTGGGACTGCGGCTTGCAGTTCAACCGGAAGTGAAGGTTCTGCTAGACCGAGAACCTGTTGTGGTAGAGGGGAAGCTGTCACCACTAAGGGACCATTCACCTTGTTACCAGGGACCACTGTGAGTAGCAGAAGCAAGTACCAGAGCAGTATTCTCGCCAAACGGGATGGTGAAGAATTGGGAAACTTCAGCAGGTGTCAAGCCCGGGACCCAGCCAGCGGAGGTGACGTTTGCAGAGCAGCCTTGTGTGTCAAGCTAAGGACCGAACAGGCCAGTGGGGTGACGCTTGAGAAGTATCTTGGATGCCAAGCTAGGGACCCAGCACGGACGAGGGGGTGACGCTTGAGGAAGATACTGAGCAAGAAGGTTGGAAGAGTTCAGAGGATCCAGGGGTAGTGGATCAGCAAGTCTAGTGAGAGAGACTGGGAGCTCAGTTGAGTGAAGTGCTACAATAGGAGATTGTAGATGAAGTGAAAGAGTTCATTGTGACTTTTGTTAGGAACTGTTCAAGATTGTTGCCATAGGAGACAGCGTGCCTACACATGCAGATGTGGTGTATCAGGCTGGGTGCCTTTCCCTGCATGGCTGTCTCGGAGTCTGCCGATTACCATTACAACTACTAAAGAGTGTCCTGGCCCTAAACAGGGCTGGATTGGGACAAAAATGTGGCCCTGGACTTCATCCTGACCGGCCCAGGGCACAGCACATCAGGGCACAGGGCACAGCACATCAGGGTACAGAGCCTAGCACATCAGGGCACAAGGTACATCAGGGCACAGCACATCAGGCCAAACCAAGGTACAGGGCACAGCACATCAGGGTACAGAGCCCAGCACATCAGGGCACAAGGCACATCAGGGTACAGAGCCCAGCACATCAGGGCACTACACATCAGGGTACAGGGCACATAAGGGCACAGCACATCAGGGTACAGAGCCCAGCACATCAGCGCACAGCACACCAGGCCACATCTGGGTACAGGGCACAGCACATCAGGGCACAGCACATCAGGGTACAAAGCACGGCACATCAGGGTACAGCACATCAGGGTACAGCACATCAGGGTACAGAGCACAGCACATCAAGGCACAGCACATCAGGGTACAGCACATCAGAGTACAGAGCCCAGCACATCAGCATACAGGGCACATCAGGGCACAACACATCTGGGTACAGGGCACAGCACATCAGGGCTTGTCAGGGCACAGTACATCAGTGTACGGGACACAGCACATCAGGGCACATCACATCAGTACAGGGCACAGCACATCAGGGCACAGCACATCAGGGTACAGTGCCCAGCACATCAGGGCACAAGGTACATCAGGGCACAAGGTTACAGGGCACAGCACATAAGGGTACAGCACACCAGGCCACATCAGGTTACAGGACACAGCACATCAGGGTACAGCACACCAAGCCACATCAGGGTACAGGGCACAGCACATCGGGGCACAGCACATAAGGGTACAGGGCACAACACATCAAGGCACAGCACATCAGGGTACAGCACATCAGGGTACAGAGCCAAGCACATCAGCGTACAGGGCACATCAGGGCACAACACATCAGGGTACAGGGCACAGCACATCAGGGCACAGGGCACAGCACATCAGGACACAGCACATCAGCGTACAGGACATCAGGGCACATCAGGGCACAGGTCACAGTACATCAGGGCACATCAGGGCACATGACATTGAGGCACAGCACACCGGGGCACAGCACATCAGGGCACAGGACATCTGGGCACAGGGCACATCAGGGCACAGGACATCGAGGCACAGCACATCGGGGCACAAGGCACATCGAGGCATGGGGCACATCAGGGTACAGCACATCAGGCCACAGGACATCAGGGCACATAGCACAACAGGGCACGGGGCACAGCATATCAGGGCACAGCACATCAGGGTACAGAGCCCAGCACATCAGGGCACAAGGTACATCAGGGCACAACACATGAGGGTACAGGGCACAGCACATCAGAGTACAGCACACCAGGCCACATCAGGGTACAGGGCACAGCACATCAGGGCTAGGGATGAGCCGAACATCCGCCGGTTCGGTTCGCAGCAGAACTTGCGAAAAGGCAAAAAATTTGTTTGAACACGCGAACACCATTAAAGTCTATGGGACACGAACATGAATAATCAAAAGTGCTCATCTTAAAGGCTTATATGCAAGTTATTGTCATAAAAAGTGTTTGGGGACCTTGGTCCTGCCCCAGGGGACATGTATCAATGCAAAAAGAATTTTTAAAAACGGACGTTTTTTCGGGAGCAGTGATTTTAATAATGCTTTAAGTGAAACAATAAAAGTGTAATATTCCTTTAAATTTCATACCTGGGGGGTGTCTATAGTATGCCTGTAAAGGCGCGCATGTTTCCCGTGTTTAGAACAGTCTAACAGCAAAATGACATTTCAAATGAAAAAAAGTCATTTAAAACTACTCGCGGCTATTAATGAATTGTCGGTCCGACAATTCACATAAAAGTTTATTGATAAAAACTGAATGGGATTTCCACACAGGGGAACTCCGACCCAAAATAAAAAAAAAATGAGTGGGGGTCCCCCTAAATTCCATACCAGGCCCTTGAGGCTAGGTGACAGATGCACTCTGTAGGAGTCAGAAGTGCACCGCTAGGTAGTGGACCCTAGGACTGACTGCTGCGGATTGAACCCTGGGAGGTTCAGGAAGCAGGTCTACTGGATCACTGACACAGATCCCACTGGGAGCTAGAGCATAGATTACCCAGGGCGCGGAGTCTAAGAGCCAGCAGGTGTTCACCAGAGCCTCCAGTGGTGAGGATGGACTGCGCTGCAGGCTGGCTCCAGGTCGCGGCCCCCAGGGTCTCACAGCTCACGCTCACGGTAGATTACAGGAGAAGAGGAAGGAGGCAGCAGGCTGGAACAACAAGGAAAGTAAGGGACAAGCCAAGGTCGGGGCCACAAGCAGACAAGGACAACAGAGTTCACGCCAAGGTTCAGGGTCACAGGCAAACAGGGATGTTCGGGGACACGCCAAAGGTCAGGGTCACGAGCAGACAGGGATAGTTAAGAACAGGCCAAAGTCGGTAACTGGAATCAGACGTAGGAAACACAGCAAGTACACACGAAGGCTAACACACAATGGTTGATCAGCACTGCTGACTTGCAGTGCACAGGTTAATATAGGGTTCCCTGATAGGGCCTGGGGTGGGGCCATGCTTAGAGGAGAGGTTATAAAACCAGTCGGGTGAGAGGCAGCTGGTCTTTAGAGATGAACACATGGAGACAGGTAAGCTGAGAGAAAACTCTATTGCATAACCATGACAGTACCCCCCCTCTTAGGAGGCCTCCCCCTCCCCCGCCTGGGCCCTGGCTTAAAGGGAAACTCCAGATGAAACCTCCTCAACAGATGAGGCGCAAAGATCTCAGATGCAGTGATCCAAGACCTCTCCTCAGGACCAAACCCCTCCCAATGTACAAGGTACTGTAGAATGCCTCTACGGCGCCGGGAATCGAGAACTTGACTAACCTCGTACTTAAGATTATCCTCAGAGACCGAAACCGAGGTAAGAGAGGACGAGAGGACTTATTGAGGGCTAAAGGCTTCTTAGGAATGGGTAAAGGCATAAGAAGACCATCAGGAGTCTGAGCAAGGTCCCCCAGACCCTTAAAGATGAGCTGGACATCCAACGCAGGACCATCAGACTGGGTAGAGGTCAGTGGATCCCTGAAGTCAGGTTGGTTAGAAGGTGACGTGTCCCAAGAGTTAAGCTGGATAGCTGAAACACAAACAGAATGCAGAGAGCCCTGAACAAAAGATTGAAAACCCCACCTGGCCGAATGAGGCAGTCTATCCAATGGATGGATTGAGCCTCTTAAACAGGTTTGAACGCACGTAGTAGCTGTAGGGTGAGGCCAGGTTACAGAAGGTCCTGAACAAGAAGCGGTAAGCTCACTGGGCATAGGCTGGACTGGTGCAGAGGCCGACTGAACAGCATCGCCAGGTGCAACGACCATCAGAATTGCATCGCAGGGCGTAGCGACTGTGGAACTGGTGGACGAGTCAGCCTGGGTGTGTGTCCAAGGGGCCCAGGGACAGGCAAAGGGAAATGGCCATGCAAACTGGAGTGAATGATTGGCTCAGGTTCACAGGTGGACTCCTCATCCAGAGTGCCACACGACCCAGAGAGTGCCTCAGCCCGACTATTGCAGGAGACATTCCAGAAATCGCCATATGCAGCGGGAAGAGCAGAAGATACTGGGATGGTGGCACCAGGAAGTTTCCCTTTTGGGGTAACCTTGAGTAGGAAGGAGGAGGAACAGGAGGAACCCCGAGTCAAGATCTGTCCAGCAGTCCAGTCAACATGTGGAGAATGGAGCCGTAACCAAGGAAGACCTAATATGATAGGAGATGAAGCCTTAGGTAAGACAAGGAAGGATATCCACTCCTGGTGGAGTGTCCCTACCGACATCTTAACAGGGAGGGTCTGGAAGTGGATATGGCCCCCTGGGAGAACAGTGCCATCAATCGCCAAGACCACCAATGGCGTTGTAAGGGGCAAAAGGGTAAGTCTCATGGAAGACGCAGTTCCCCAGTCCATGAAATTGCCAGCAGCTCCGGAATCCAGATATGTCGAGACCGAACGAGGGGAAGCGCCAACAGAAAGGAGAAGACGAGAAGGTGATATTTCAGGGTCCAATACTCCACCTTCCAGATGTATTAGCCCTGAGCGTTTTTCCGGACGAAGAGAACAAGTATCACGAAAATGACCTTTGACGCCACAGTAGAGGCGCAGGCCCAGAGTTCTGCGCCTAGTTCGTTCTTCGGGAGATAACTTGGTCCGGCCCAGCTGCATAGGTTCCTCAGCAGGCAGGAGGTGCTCCTCGGAATGAAGAGAAGGGACATGGAGCTCAGGCTGCCTAAAGAACGGGGAGTGCTGGCGTCTTTTTTCCAGGGCCCTCTCCTGAAAGCGAATATCGATCTGGTTACACAAGGTGATGACACCATCCAGATCAGCAGGGAGAGATCTTCCTGCTAATTCATCCTTCACTCTATCAGAGAGGCCATGTAAAAAGGTTTCAACTAGGGCCTCTGCGACGGGAGGGCCCGTGGAACTCAGAATCCCTTGGAAAGCTCCCCATACACTTCTTATGTCTAAGTCACCCTGTGCTATCCTGGCACAGGGTGAGTGAGAAAATATATCTTGGACTACTTAAAATGGGACAGTAATATTTGTCCACAATATCTCCCAGGATGTATGTAGAGACTATTATTGGTTTGTTTGATTCTGAACTCAACCTGTTAATTGAGTGAGCTGATCACATTAGCCTCCAGGACTGGCTAGGAGACGAACAGTCTAGTCTGGCTTACCACAGGTTCTAAGGGTATTCCACACATTGTTGTTTGTTCTAATTAACCCTGTGTTGATGTTTATTATAATGTGTATTAAATAGTCACCTAGTCTGGGTAAATGATTTACTAAACTAGCTCATGTTAATTAGGTTACAGTTGTATTGTTAGAGGAGGTTCCAATGGCATACAAAGTCTTGTAATTTTGATTCTAAATAAAATAGTCCATGTTAGCAGTGAAGCAAGTCTCGCCTTGTTTTGTGCTTGGGAGCAGTTGGAATATCTGATATCTGAGTCCAGACTGGGAGGAAGTGGTATACTGATGGAAGCACTCAAGCGGAGTGTGGGACGTTCCGTGACAGCCTCATTATTCCAACTCAGCTCAGCAGTCAAAGTACGAAAATGAAGAGCGTACTGTCCCACAGAAGCGGACTCTTGACGGAGACCTAAAAGGGCGCTGGCAGCTGAGGAGACACGACCCGGTTCCTCGAAGATATTCTGAAAAAGTTTCAAGAAATCAGACAGGCTAGAAACCACTGGATCATTTAGTTCCCACAGAGGGGCAGCCCAAGCTAACGCCTCGCCGGACAGGAGGGATATAATATAGGCAACCTTTGCCCGATCGGACAGGAAGTTTTGGGGCAGAAGCTCAAAAATATTTGTGCACTGGCTAAGGAACCCCCTGCAGGCCTTGGAGTTCCCAGAGAAACGGGCCGGAGCTGGCAGATGTAATGGATGTGTGGCTGCGACTGGTGCGATAGGTGCAGCAGCAGATAGCGGTTGAGGTTGCTGAACCGGGGGTCCTAATGAGGCCTGAACCTGTTCAAAACGGGATGCCAAATCCTGAAGGAATCGCATCACCTGGGTCTGATGTGATTCCTGAGTCTCAAGTCTGCGAACTTAGCCCTGCAACGGATCATCTGTGGGTAGCGGCACATCGGCCGGGTCCATGGCTGATCAAACTGTCAGGTCACCTTGAGGCTAGGTGACAGATGCACTCTGTAGGAGTCAGAAGTGCACTGCTAGGTAGTGGACCCTAGGACTGACTGCTGCGGATTGAACCCTGGAGGGTTCAGGAAGCAGGTCTACTGGATCACTGACACAGATCCCACTGGGAGCTAGAGCATAGATTCCCCAGGGCGTGGAGTCTAAGAGCCAGCAGGTGTTCACCTGGGGTGGGGTGGGGCCTGGGGTGGGGCCATGCTTAGAGGAGAGGTTATAAAACCAGTCAGGTGAGAGGCAGCTGGTCTTTAGAGATGAACACATGGAGACAGGTAAGCTGATAGAAAACTCTATTGCATAACCATGACAGGAACCCCACGCCAAAATTTTACAAAAAAATGGCGTGGGGGTCCCCTAAATTCCATACCAGGCCCTTCGGGTCTGGTATGGCTATTAAGGGGAAGCCCGTGCCAAAATTTAAAAAAAAATGGCGTGGGGTCCCCTCAAAAATCCATACCAGACCCTTATCCGAGCACGCAACCTGGCAGGCTGCAGGAAAAGAGGGGGGGACGAGAGAGCGCCCCCCCCTGAACTGTACCAGGCCACATGCCCTCAACATTGGGAGGGTGCTTTGAGGTAGCCCCCCAAAGCACCTTGTCCCCATGTTGATGGGGAGAAGGGCCTCATCCCCACAACCCTTGGCTGGTGGTTGTGGGGGTCTGCGGGCAGGAGGCTTATCGGAATCTGGAAGCCCCCTTTAACAAGGGGACCCCCAGATCCCACCCCCCCTGTGTGAATTGGTAATGGGGTACAAATGTACCCCTACCATTTCACAAAAAAAGTGTCAAAAAATTTTAAAAACACAAGAGACGGTTTTTGACAAGTCACCCGGTAACCCCACCCTCCTCTGACGCACGGGGAATTCACAGGACTTCCCTGTGGCTTTCCCCATGTTGTCAGAGGGGGGCGGGGTCACCAGGTGGCCCCGCCCTCCATTATATAAGAAGTGTCAGAAGAAGCCAAGCGTCACACGGCTAAAGACTCCCACTGAAGCGGATCGTGCGGATCGTGTGGGGATGAGGCCTTTCTCCCCATCAACATGGGGACAAGGTGCTTTGGGGGCTACCTCAAAGCACCCTCCCAATGTTGAGGGCATGTGGCTTGGTACGGTTCAGGAGGGGGGGAGCCGCTCTCTCGTCCCCCCCTCTTTTCCTGCAGCCTGCCAGGTTGCGTGCTCGGAGAAGGGTCTGGTATGGAATTTAGGGGGACTCCCACGACATTTTTTTTTAACTTTTGGTTCGGGGTTCCCCTGTGGGGAAATCCCATGCCGTTTTTATCAATGAACTTTTATGTGTATTGTCAGACCGACAATTCATTATAGCCGTGAGTAGTTTTAAATTACTTTTTTTCCTTTAGAAATATCATTTTGCTCTCAGACTGTTCTAAACACGGGAAACATGCGCCCCTTTACAGGCATACTATGGACACCCCCCAGGTACGAAATTTAAAGGAATAATACACTTTTATTGTTTCACTTTAAGCATTATTAACCACTTAACAACCGGCCCATAGCCAAATGACGGCTACAGGGCGGTTGTTTAACCCTAGGAGGACGTCCAGGGACGTCCTCCCAGAATTCTGCTCTCGCGCGCCCCCTAGGGCGCGCACTCGAGAGCATCCGTGACCGCCGGGTCCAGAGGACCCGGCGCATCACAGATCCCGGTAAATGGCCGCTGATCGCGCCCGTTTACCATGCGATCACATGTAAACAAACCGGTGTCATCTGATGATGCCGGTTCCTCTCCTCCCCTCTGTGTACCGATCGGTACACTGTGAGTGGAGAGGGGGATGGATGGATGGCTGCAGCGTTGTGGGCTGCATGTGTAGTGCCCACAGCTCTGCACAGAGACATCCAGCCATCCATCCATCCATGCTCAGCCATCCCCACTACTCTGCATGCCCTGCAATGCTCTGCAATGCCCTCTGCAATGCCCCACAGTACTCTGGTATGCCCCACAATACCCCTGCAATACTCTGCCATACCCTGCAATACCCCTGCAATACTCTGCCATACCCTGCAATACCCCGCAATACTCTGCCATACCCTGCAATACCCCGCCATACTCCGCAATACCCCGCCATACTCCGCAATACTCTGCCATACCCTGCAATACCCCGCCATACTCCGCAATACCCCGCCATACTCCGCAATACTCTTCCATACCCTGGAATACCCCGCAATACTCTGCCATACCCTGCAATACCCTGCAATACTCTGCCATACCCTGCAATACCCCGCCATACACCGCAATACCCCGCCATACTCCGCAATACTCTGCCATACCCTGGAATACCCCGCAATACTCTGCCATACCCTGGAATACCCCGCAATACTCTGCCATACCCTGGAATACCCCGCAATACTCTGCCATACCCTGGAATACCCCGCAATACTCTGCCATACCCTGGAATACCCCGCAATACTCTGCCATACCCTGGAACACCCCGCAATACTCTGCCATACCCTGGAATACCCCGCAATACTCTGCCATACCCTGGAATACCCCGCAATACTCTACCATACCCTGGAATACCCCGCAATACTCTGCCATACCCCGCAATACCCCGCAATACTCTGCCATACCCTGCAATACCATGAAATACCCCGCAATACTCTGCCATACCCTGCAATACCCCGCAATACTCTGCCATACCCTGCAATACCCAGCCATACTCAGTGATACCCAGCCATACTCTGCAATACTCAGTGATACCCAGCCATACTCTGCAATACTCAGTGATACCCAGCCATACTCTGCAATACTCAGTGATACCCAGCCATACTCTGCAATACTCAGTGATACCCAGCCATACTCTGTCATACTCTGCCATACCCAGCCATGCTCTGCAATACCCCGCAAAAATCTGCAATACTCTGCCATAACCCGCAATACTCTGCAATACCCCGCAATACCCAGCCATACTCTGCAATACTCGGTGATACCCAGCCATACTCTGCCATACCCAGCCATACTCTGCTATACCCAGTCATACTCTGCCATACCCAGTCATACTCTGCCATACCCAGTCATACTCGGCGATACCCAGTCATACTCGGCGATACTCTGCAATACCCAGCCATGCTCAGCCATATTCGGCCATGCTCAGCCATACCCAGCCTCTATATGTGGCCAGGCTGTGGAAGTCTCACACATGTGGTATCGCCGTACTCAGGAGGAGTAGGAGAATCTATTTTGGGGTGTCATTTTTGGTATGTACATGCTATGTGTTAGAAATATTGTATAAATGGACAACTTTGTGTTAAAAAAAAGAAGCGTTTTAACCACTTCCGGCCTTCCGTCATACGACGTCCTTGACTTTGTGCGGGGATATTTGAATGATGGGTGCAGCTACAGGCATCATTCAGATATCATCTTTTTCAGCCGGCGATTCCCTACACCATAAGAATGATCATAGCGGCTGTTACACTGCTTGATCGTTCTTACGGGAGGCGAGAGGGGACGGCCCCCCCTCCCGCCGCCCTCCTTCTACCGACTCACCGCTACGATCGAAGCCAGGATCTTTTTTTTTTTTTTTTAATTTCAGGCACAGCCTAGAGGTGAGATTATTGACCCCATATCTCACTGTAAAGAGGACCTGTCATGCCATATTCCTATTACAAGGGATGTTTACATTCCTTGTAATAGGAATAAAAGTGATCAAAATTTTTTTTTTTTGGAAAAAAGTGTCAAACTAAAATAAATAAAGTAAAATGAACAATAAAAAAAAATAAACATTTTTTTAAAGCGCCCCTGTCCGTGTGCTCGCATGCAGAAGCGAACGCATACGTAAGTCCCGCCCACATATGAAAACGGTGTTCAAACCACACATGTGAGGTATCGCTGCGATCGGTAGAGCGAGAGCAATAATTTTGGCCCTAGACCTCCTCTGTAACTCAAAATTTTTAACCAGTAAAAAATTTTAAAGCGTCGCCTATGGGGATTTTTAAGTGGCGAAGTTTGGCGCCATTCCACAAGCGTGTGCAATTTTGAAAGGTGACATGTTAGGTATCTATTTACTCGGCGTAACTTCATCTTTCATATTATGCAAAAACATTGGGCTAACCTTACTTTTTTGTTTTTTTTTAAGCAAAAAACATTTTTTTTCCAAAAAAAACGCGCTCGAAAAATTGCTGCGCAAATATTGTGCGAGATAAAAAGTTGCAATGACCGCCATTGTATTCTCTAGGGTCTTTGCTAAAAAAACATATATAATGTTTTGGGGTTCTATGTCATTTTCTAGCAAATAAATGATGATTTTTACATGTAGGAGAGAAATGTCAGAATTGGCCTGGGTGCTCCAGAATGCCTGAAGGTGCTCCCCTGCATGTTGGGCCTCTGTATGTGTAAAAGTCTCACACATGTGGTATCGCCATACTCAGGAGTAATAGCAGAATGTGTTTTGGGGTGTAATTTGTGGTATGCATATGCTGTGTGTGAGAAATAACCTGCTAATATGACAATTTTGTGAAAAAAAAAAAAGAAAAAAAAAAACTTGATTTTGCAAAGAATTGTGGGAAAAAATGACAACTTCAAAAAACTCACCATGCATCTTTCTAAATACATTGGAATGTCTTCTTTCCAAAAAGGGGTCATTTGGGGGGTATTTGTACTTTTCTGGCATGTTAGGGTCTCAAGAAATGAGATAGGCCGTCAGTACTTCAGGTGTGATCAATTTTCAGATATTGGCACCATAGCTTGTGGACGCTATAACTTTCACAAAGACCAAATAATATACACTAATTTGGGTTATTTTTACCAAAGATATGTAGCGGTATAAATTTTGGCCAAAATATATGAAGAAAAATTACTAATTTTCAAAATTTTATAACAGAAACGAAGAAAAATTAATTTTTTTACAGATTTTTCGGTCTTTTTTCTTTTATAGCGCAAAAAATAAAGAACCCAGCGGTGATTAAATACCACCAAAAGAAAGCTCTATTTGTGTGAAAAAAAGGACAAAAAATTCATATAGATACAGTGTTGCATGACTGAGTAATTGTCATTCAAAATGTGAGAGCACCAAAAGCTGAAAACTGGTCTGGTTATTAAGGGGGTTTAAGTGCCCAGTGGTCAAGTGGTTAAAATCACTGCTCCCGAAAAAACGTCCTTTTTTAAAATTCTTTTTGCATTGATACATGTCCCCTGGGGCAGGACCTAGGTCCCCAAAGACTTTTCATGACAATATAAGCCTTTAAAATTAGCACTTCTCCCATAGACTTTTAAAGGGTGTTCCACAGCTTTCAAATTTGCCGCGAACACCCCAAATTGTTCGCTGTTCGGCGAACTGGCGAACAGCCGATGTTCGAGTCGAACATGAGTTCATCCCTAATCAGGGCACAGGGCACATCAGGGCACAGGACATCGGGGCACATCAGAGCACAAGGCACATTGGGGCACGGGGCACATCAGGGCACAGCACATTAGGCCGCGGGACATCAGGGCACAGGGCACATCAGGGCACATACCACATCAGTGCACAGGGCACAGCACATCAGGGCACAGCACGTCAGGGTACAGGGCACAGCACATCAGGGCATAGGGCACAGCACATCAGGACACAGCACATCAGGGTACAGGACATCAGGGCACATCAGGGCACAGGTCACAGTACATCAGGGCACATGACATTGAGGCACAGCACACCAGGGCACAGCACATCAGGGCACAGGACATTGGGGCACAGGGCTCATCATGGCACAGGACAACGGGGCACAGCACATCGGGGCACAAGGCACATCGGGGCACTGGGCACATCAGGGCACAGCACATCAGGCCACAGGACATCAGGGCACAAGGCACATCAGGGCACAGGCACATCAGGGCACATAGCACATCAGGGCACGGGGTGCATAGCACATCAGGGCACATAGCACATTAGGGCATGGGGCACATCAGGACACATAGCACATCAGGGCACAGGGCACATCAGGGCACATCAGGGCACATAGCACATCAGGGCATGGGGCACATCAGAGCACATAGCACATCAGGGCACAGGGTACATCAGGGCACATTGCACATCAGGGCACGTAGCACATCAGGGCACGTAGCACATCAGGGCACAGGGCACATCAGGACACATAGCACATCGGGGCACGGGGCACATCAGGGCATGGGGCACATGGCACATTAAGGCACATCAGGGCACAGGGCACATCAGGGCACATAGCACATCAGGGCATGGGGCACATCAGGGCATGGGGCACATGGCACATTAGGGCACATCAGGGCACATAGCACATGGCACATCGGGGAATGGGGCACATCAGGGCTCAGGGCACATGGCACATCAGGGCACATAATGGCACATGGCACATCAGGGCACATTATGGGGCACATCAGGGCACATGGCACATTATGGGGCACATGGCACATTATGGGGCACATCAGGGCACATGGCACATTATGGAGCACATCATGGGGCACATCAGGGCACATGGCACATTATGGGGCACATTGTTTACTAGCCAGCATGCAGAGTAGCGCAGGAAGCGTCTGTAATAAGTTCTCTCTCATGTCACGCTGCTCCCCGGCGGCCCCTCCTCTCTTCTCGTCCATTCCAGATGATGTCACAAGCAAATAGGGATGGACGAGAAGAGAGGAGGGGCCGCCGGGGAGCAGTGCTGTGTGACATGAGAGAGAAACTATCACAGCCACTTCCTGTGCTACTCTGCATGCTAGCTAAATCTCGATCTACCCGTCAGGCGCCAGCTGTCGGGGATTGACAGGTAGATCGCCGCGCACCACAGATGCAATAGACATCAGCCCACCGGGAAACTTCTGGTAGTCCCGATGGCCAGTCCATCCCTGGCCCTAAACCCCCTCTCCCACAGTTCTGTTTAAGAGACAATAAATCTCTTTGCATTCAAGAAGTGTCTGGCGCCCATGAATCTACCTTGCACTACACCCACCATGCCTCGTAACCCACTCTATATAGAAGGATGTCAGCTGCCCCTAACTCTGGAGGTCACCATTAGGCATGGAGAGGCCTGGTACTTGGCTACATTTGGTGCCCAATGTAGGGTAAAGACATTATCCTTGCAGCAGTAACCGGCTACAGCTCCATTGGGAGTTTGTCTGCCTCCGTGGGAAAGTGGCAAGTAACATCTATACTTCTCATAGACTGTATTATCATGCATTCTAACAATGTGAGGAAGAACCAACAAGTCTCAAAAGTTGCTGAGAGATATGTTTCAGTATTATACACCTGGGGCTATGGCCGTAAAAGCAATCTGGACAGTGTAATTATTCACAGGCCAGACAAGAAGGACATTAAATACTTCATCACTACAGTAAATACAAAAGGAGAAGATTTGAAGTTGCCAGATCCCATGTATTACTGGTAAATTCTATGTAATTGTATCTGTTCACTAAACCCTTGGATAACAAATGTGTGCTGTGTGGAGTCAAGGACGCTATGCTGGAAGCCACTTCACTTTTGAAGAAAATCCTATTGCTAGTGGAAAACATTCATGCTGGCTCCACTGCTGAGGTTTTGCTGGACCGAATGCCAATGGCAGATACAGGGAGTACCTACTTGAGTCATGCTGGCCAGTGCTCTGAAAGTTGCCAGTGTGCCTTCCTCTGAAAAGCAATCTGCTGATGTGACGTTCGGCAAATTTGCTCCTCAACTAATGAGGAACTTTCCTGAGGCTACTATTGCAAGGGGACGTGTGTCCAAGAGTGCGATTCCTTGCACCATGGCTGGACTGTTTGTTATCTGAATGCAGCTGTGCCTTTTGTCCCCGGAGTTACACTTAAAGAAGAAAGGGAACTGCTGGGAAATGTTGTTCTACCTCACATGAAACAATTTTGATGCACCGTGAAATGTCAAAGACATTGGGGTATTCAGCTAGTTAAGTAGAATGAGCTGTGGCAAAGAGGCAAATTCTCACCTTACAACTGAATGATGGACTGATCAATGTACCAGGACTGTTCTTATGCTGGTCATCAGGCAGCGTGAGATAGAGATAGGATAGGATACATTTGCATTGCTGTTTATTTCTCTTTCAGGTGTTCTTGCACCATCACGTCTTCCTTGGACAAGTGACCTGACTTGGATAATGCTAAAATTTCATGCCCTTTACTACTGTATATATTAGATAGTTAGGATATAAGGCTATTGTTGATATGTTTTCCCTTGACTATTGGGTGGTACACCAAATTGTATATATGATGTCTGATACATCTACCCTGTGTGAATTACCATTTGCTCATGTATGTGTTGCACATGTTTATTTCATGTGGTATGCCACATTCATTGTTTGTTATAATTATTCCTTTCATGTTTCCCCACCCATCCCAGTTTTGCCAGGACATTCGCTCTCAGGCTTGAGAGCTCAAATTATTTTTTTGCAAACTCTGACACGTAGTTTTGTAGGCAGGGGAAGGATGTAACACCCTGATGTTTAGGCAGAGTTGCTAGTAAATTTACCTGCCAAGCATAGTTGCCTTGGCCAATTGATAGGAGATCAATTGATTCCACCCTAATTCTAGAATTGCTGCACTTCTCTCTTCTGTCACTAGATTGCTGGCATTGCAAGGACAGATTAGGAATAGATGGGGTGTCTCAGCCAATGGGCAGGGATTTTCTTGGGTCCCATGGCCTGCTGGGAGAGCTTATTTATTTGGGTGGAGTCAGGTGATCAGGGTTCTGTGCCAACTGGACAGCCGTCTGGGTGGACGTGTGTTGTGCTGCCCCGGGCAGCACAATACACATACTGAATACTCTCATTTTATTTAAACATCTAATTAAATCTTTATAAGTAGTCTTTTAAAATAGCTTTATCTTGATTAGAATGCAGTAATATTCAAAAACCTTTAATAAATTAACATCAAAGGAGGTACAATGCAATCATTCTTGTAATCTACCAGTGGTCACAGTTATAATAGTTTCTCACTCAAAGCATATCTAAAGCAAAATAGTATTGGCTTAGAATAGAGTTGTCCGAGTTGTCCCACTGAGACACAATAATCAGGGCTCATTTACGCTTGCGTTGGCCTTTGTAGCAAATCGCTTTTCAGAGAATGGTGCAGGGTTTTTGAATGGGAATACTGCACTGCAACTAGTCTAACATTTAATTTGCAATTGAGGTATAGCCTCATTCTATTGAAAGGGTCACTTTTGGTGCCAAATGCAACAGGGTGTATAATTTTTGCCATGGCATGTGTAAAGTTTGATTCATCTGCTGTGTTATTTAAAGGCGGGCTGTCCAGTGGCATTAAAGCCACACTGACTATTTTTACTGTCCCTCAACTGCAAATGTGGGCAAGTTGTTGTTAAGTGGAAATTTCTCCAAGTGAAGGAAAATTTCTGCTTGAACAGCTGTAACCAGAACAAGAGTTTCCACTGAAAGATTTCCCTTGACTTACTCTTCTTATGATAGTTGCATATTCTAGGATTCTCCATCACTTTTGGTCCCAGTGAAGAAGGTCACCAATAAAAATAGTGGATATATCTCCTCAGCAAAGAGATAGACAACAATAAAAACCTACAGGTGGTTTGGAACCCTACCCACTCCATCAAAGACTAATATATATTTTGACTTTAAATACACTTTAAAATATATTTGTCGATTTTTAAGGGAAGAAAGAAAAGGTCAAAAAAGTTGATATTTTTGGACTGCTTTTGTAGTTTTTATGTGATAATCAGCAAAAGAACCTTAATGCATATCTAAATCTAGGAACAATTATATATATAAAGCAGCTTCCCAGCTCTGAGGCATGATGGTTGCATTAGTTTTCATTTTTTAGGCTTCCATTCCCATTTTTTTTTCATCTGGCGATTATCTGGCCAGTAACACACTTCCATACTAGTGACAATTTTCACGGGTGTACTTACTTTTTCACGTGATTACAAATTATAATTCATCCTTTGTTGTAAAACTTGCGCAAGGACACATTTTTGTAATACAAAGCGTATCATTATTTCATTTTACAAGAACTTCCCTGTGACAGCTAGAAATAAAAGAAATACTGGCCTTCTAAAATTCCTAACTCTTCAGTTGATATTTAAAAGTTTGTTGAAGGAGATAATTTTGCAAACTTGGCAACTCTAAAACTGTCTCCGAGGACAGAAGCAGTTAAGGGTTTTCCAGGAATTTACAAACCTGGTTAGCATTAAGAACTACTTTATATTAGCATATTTTGCTAATAGGTGTGTCGGCATCTTGCAGTTGCAGAGTTAAAGTGTAAAAATGACACCTGTACAGTTATTAGATTGTCCAAACCAGGTAAATTGCTGTAATCACCCCAGGGGTTGGATGGAGAGGTGTGAAAAAACCTTTTTTAACATGATTAAGGGAGTAAGAACAAACCCTGGAGATTTGGATCAGAGATAATAGCATCATTATTTAAAACGATTTGTAGAGCGTATCTAATGGAGATCAGCATGAGGGTTACATTAAAGGGGCAGTAGTACGAATGGCCAGGCAGATTTGTACATTTAATGTATTTATATTGCATGCCAGTTTACAAAGGAACAATACTGTGTGTGTGCGTAAATATAAATATATAATTTATTGTGTTGTGTGATCGAAACAGCCTTCACAGCAACAATAATAATAATAAAAATAATAATGATGACAGTGTGTAAAACAAAGTAACACGATGTGCATATTATGAAAGAATTACTAACTCATATCTGAGCAATAAACAAAGCCTAAATTCCATAACTATAATTACACAATTAAAAAGAAGTGAAACAATTAAATATGTCACAATTGCGATAAAAATCTTGTGGGTTAAGAGAATACATTCTGGGAATCCATGAGACTTCTTTTTTCAGCATTTAATGTAATTATCTGGCTGTCTCTGTTTAGATATAACATTTACTTTTATACATTTGAAATACTGCTTTCAATATAAAGCATTATGAAACTGAGGACAAACCTTTAAAGCCTAACTCCAGGCTATTTTTTAAAGGACTTCCCAGAAGTACTGAAAGTAGAAAAGCTGCTCTGACTGCAATACTCACCTTCAAACTTTGTTGCAGATTCCTACCTTTTGTTATTCTGAAGAAATCTCTGTGTGTTTGTCTGTGCCCATGTGGGTAAGTAAATCTAATGGGAGTGTTTTCATAATTATCAATCAGTCATTGATAATAATTGATAGTTATCAATTATCAATCAATCATAATTATCAATCAATCAATCAATCAACCACTTTTAAAGAGAAAAGCTGCTGGGCCTGCATCCCTTTAGACGTAATTTCCAATTGGGAGTTTCTCACCAAAAAATGAAATTTTTGTAGCAGGGGATTCCTGAAATCTGACTTGTATCTTAGGCAGACTTCTGGAAAAATCAGTGAGCCAATCACACAAGCAGGAAATTATGTTTCTGTGGGTGTTCTGTACACTGTATGTCCAAACTCTTTATTGTTCTTCTATTTCCTTGGATGGTAGAATATAGACATGTGCACTGCCGAAAAATGTATTCGTTTTTGTTAACCACTTAGCAACCGGCCCATAGCCGAATGACGGCTACAGGGTGGTTGCTTAACCCAGGGAGGGAGTACAGGGACGTCCTCCCAGAATGCCGCTCTCATGTGCCCCCAGTGGCGCGCACCAGAGAACATCAGTGACCTGGACCTGGCGCATCACGGATCACGGTAAACGGCCGCTGATCGCGGCCGTTTACCACGTGATCGCTCCGTCAAATTATGGAGCGATCACATGTAAACAAACTGGCATCATGTCATGATGCCGGTTCCTCTTTCCCCTCTGTGTACCGATCGGTACAGTGTGAGAGGAGAGGGGGAGAGATCGGATGGCAGCAGCGCTGTGGGCTGGATCTGTAGTGCCCACAGCACTGCTCTGTGACAAATGCAGTCACATCCAGCCATCCATCCATCCATGCTCAGCCATCCCTCCATGCTCAGCCATATTCTAATACCCTGCACTACTCTGCAATACTCTGCAATACCCTGCAATACTCTGCAATTACCCCGCAATACGCTGCAATACCCTGCAATACTCTGCAATACCCTGCAATACTCTGCAAAACTCTGCAATACCCTGCAATACCCCACAATACTCTGCAATACCCTGCAATACTCTGCAATACCCCGCAATACTCTGCAATACCCCGCAATACCCTGCAATAACCTGCAATACTCTGCAATACCCTGCAATACCCCGCAATACTCTGCAATACTCTGCAATACCCCGCAATACTCTGCAATACCCTGCAGTACTCTGCAATACTCTGCAATACTCTGCAATAGCCCGCAATACTCTGCAATATCCTGCAATACCATGCAATACCCCGCAATACCCTGCAATACTCTGCAATACCCTGCAATACCCTGCACTACCCTGCAATACTCTGCAATACCCTGCAATACTCTGCAATACCTTGCAATACTCTGCAATACTCTGCCATACCCTGCCATACCCTGCCATACTCTGCAATACTCTGCAATACCGAGCCATACTCTGCAATACTCAGTGATACCCAGCCATATTCTGCCATACCAAGCCATACCCAGTCATACTCGATGATACCCTGCAATACCCTGCAATACCCTGCCATACTCAGCCATACCCAGCCATGCTCAGCCATACTCGGCCATGCTCAGCCATGCTCCACCATACTCTGCCATGCTCAACCATACTCAGCTGTACTTAGCCTCTGTATGTGGCTTCCCAGCCTAGAGGTGAGATGTAGGTCCCATATCTCACTGTAAAGAGGACCTGTCATGCCATATTCCTATTACAAGGGATGTTCACATTCCTTGTAATAGGAATAAAAGTGATCAAAAAATGTATTTTTTGGAGAAAAGCATCAAACTAAAATAAATTAAGTAAAATGAACAATAAAAAAAAAACATTTTTAAAGCGCCCCGGTCCCCGTGTACTCGCATGCAGAAGCGAACGCATACGTAAGTCTCGCCCACATATGAAAACGGTGTTCAAACCATACATGTGAGGTATCGCTGCGATCGGTAGAGCAAGAGTTTCATTCCACAAGCGTGTGCAATTTTGAAGGGTGACATGTTGGGTATCTTTTTACTGGGCATAACTTCATCTTTCACATTATGCAAAAACATTGGTCTAACTTTACTGTTTTGTTTTTTTTTTAAAGCACAAAACTGTTTTCGATGCGTTCGAAAAATTGCTGTCCAAATACCGTGCGAGATAAAAATTTGCAATGACCGCCATTGTATTCTCTAGGGTCTTTGCTAAAAAAACATATATAATGTATTGGGGTTCTGTGTAATTTTCTAGCAAATAAATGATGATTTTTACATGTAAGAGAGAAATGTCAGAATTGGCCTGGGTGCTCCAGAACGCCTGAAGATGCTCCCTGCATGTTGGGCCTCTGTATGTGGCCACACTGTATAAAAGTCTCACACATGTGGTATCGCCTGCTAATATGACAGTTTTGTGGAAAAAAAATTTGATTTTGCAAAGAATTGTGGGAAAAAATAACAACTTCAAAAAACTCACCATGCATCTTTCTAAATACCTTGGAATGTCTTCTTTCCAAAAAGGGGTCATTTGGGGGGTATTTGTACTTTTCTGGCATGTTTGGGTCTCAAGAAATGAGATAGGCCGTCAGTACATCAGGTGTTATCAATTTTCAGATATTGGCACTATAGCTTTTGGACTCTATAACTTTCACAAAGACCAAATAATATACACTGATTTGGATTATTTTTACCAAAGATATGTAGCGGTATAAATTTTGGCCAAAATATATGAAGAAAAATTACTAATTTGCAACGTTTTATAACAGAGATGAAGAAAAATAAATTTTTTACAAAATTTTCGGTCTTTTTTCTTTTATAGCACAAAAAATAAAGAACCCAACGGTGATTAAATACAACCAAAAGAAAGCTCTATTTGTGTGAAAAAAAGGACAAAAATTCCATATAGGTAGAGTGTTGCATGACTGAGTAATTGTCATTCAAAATGTAAGAGCACTGAAAGCTGAAAATTGGTCTGGTTTTTAAGGGGGTTTAAGTGCCCAGTGGTCAAGTGGTTAAATTAGAATATACGAATTTATGAATTTTAGAATTTCTGAATTTTCAAATTTCGACTTTACGAATTTACGAATTTTCGAATTTCCGGATTTTCACATTTCGAATTTATAAATATTTGGAAACATTTTTTAAACGTGTTTCGTTAATTCAGATATTTCCAAATTAAAAAATTTGTAGAAATTTGTTAAAAAACAAATTTGGTACGAAACGAATTGCCCATTTCTAGTAGAATACACTTGAGTGTTTCAAAGAAACAGGGAATATAGCAGCACTGTGGAAAAGCTTTACCTTTACCTCTCCCTCCCCTTCACTGCCTTCTCTATTCAATTCAAACTGGGCCATTTGATGTTTCAATCAGAGAGAGAGGGCAAACAGTTACCCCTTTGCTCTATCTTTAGAAAACCATAATGCTCCGGGACACCAATGTCATGGATGTACCTTGCATTAATTTAACTCTATTATGAGTAAAGTATAGGAGCTACCACCCCTTTGAAAATGCTAGTTCCCCTGCTGTGTTTGGCTTTAAAATTTGAGTCACAGAACCAGCATGCTGTGAGTGTCAGAAAAGTGTAATCATTTCTTAATTCTACATTTTTTCCAGGTCAAAGATTCAGAACAAATTGAAGCCGAAGCATCAGCATGACAACCAGGGAGCTAAAATTCTCAAAGGAGAGGATAGCAAGCTTTGCTTTTTTCTTTCAATAGGTTTATTTTAAATGTATATTAGTTAAAATAAAGATTTTAAATGAAATAAAAGTCAAACCATTGGTTTAAAAAGAAGCATAACATTTACTTCCAAGCCATTATAATTTCTCTTAGGAATGGTAACCAAATTAAATTTAAGATGTAATGCAAGCGGTCCAAAGGTCCAACAACCAGTTTTCTATGGCCCCTATCATATTTAATTACAGCCCTGTTTGCCATATCCTAGTGTGTCCCGTGAACTTAAGGGAATGATGAATCCTAGCAAAGGTTAGGCTAGGACAGTGTTCTAACACTTTCTGTTTAATCCTTACCACGTTGTTCCTCAGGATTCTGGGAATTGTACAAGTAACAACCTACACCGCCTTTTTCACATACTTGGATAGCTATCATGTTTTTATCAGATAGAAAATGGGAAGGGCAGATCTTGAAATGTCTCAGTGCCAGCCTTTGTCTCTGACCATGGGAAAGGATTCTATGGAATTATAATTGTCCAGTATGTAGATGAGCCTCAAGAAACACTCATGCTCTGTGTTTACAAGGATAAAGCTAAATGCTTTTATCTAACATACAGTATTTGCTCTTTGTGGGCTGCATTCATTAAATGGCACCCAGGCTCACATCTAATACGGATGCAGCTCGCAGCAGGGGTCCGATGCGCCCCGTTCTCCGTTTCAGGGGCGAATCAGGGCCAAATTTTTGCCTGACAGGAGTCATGCAAATTGGATGCAGAGAAATCCACATCCAATTCGCATTAGTGTGAATCCAGCCTAAAAGAGATACTGTTGCCAAAAAAAGTAAAAGAAGACACACAATAGCAAAGTTCAGTTATACTTACAATTGCTGCCTCCAGTAATGGGACAAGGCCCTTTAACAATTTTAGTGGTTCCAAAGTCTGTTTTTTTTTTGTCCTACCCACCCCATTCTTACTTACCTGACTCCTGTCACCACTCCAGTGCTGACTCGGCTGCAACACGACTTTCCCCACTTCCTAATCTCACAGGAGACTCTGAGAGCAGCGGGAGCCATAAGTTCCTGCTGCCAGTCAAACTGCTGTGAGGAGGGAATGAAGGCATGGTTTTCCAGCACTGTGTGTGTCTATGGATGCATACAGCCGGGTTCAGGAGTGTATGTGCATGGATTCTTCCTTAGCACCTAGCTTGCTGAGGAGGCACCAAGAAGAGTGAGTAGCGGACAGCGTCAGCAGGGGAACTGACAAAGAGGAGAGAGCCCACACTAGGATCTTCATCATCTAACTAGTATGTGTGTATTTATTTTTGTAGAAGTGCTTATTTTAGACTTCCTTAAAAATTTAAGTGATATACAAGTTATCATAGGGAAGTCTCATTTTCTGACACTGTGGTTATGTGCAGTATAAAGAGATGGAGAATATACAGTGGGGACGGAAAGTATTCCGACCCCCTTAAATTGTTCACTCTTTGTTATATTGCAGCCATCTGCTAAAATCATTTAAGTTAATTTCTTTCTCATTAATGTACACACTGCACCCCATATTGACAGAAAAACACAATTGTTGACATTTTTGCAGATTTATTAAAAAAGAAAAAGTGAAATATCACATGGCCCTAAGTATTCAGACCCTTCGCTGTGACACTCATATATTTAACTCAAGTGCTGTCCATTTCTTCTGATCATCCTTGAGATGGTTCTACACCTTCATTTGAGTCCAGCTGTGTTTGATTATACTGATTGGACTTGATTAGGAAAGCCATACACCTGCCTATATAAGATCTTACAGCTCACAGTGCATGTCAGAGCAAATGAGAATCATGAGGTCAAAAGAACTGCCTGAAGAGCTCAAAGACAAAATTGTGGCAAAACACAGATCTGGCCAAGGTTACAAAAAAATTTCTGCTGCACTTAAGGTTCCTAAGAGCACAGTGGCCTCCATAATCCTTAAAAAGAAGACATTTGGGACGACCAGAATCCTTCCTGGAGCTGGCTGTCCGGCCAAAATGAGCTATCGGGGGAGAAGAGCCTTGGTGAGAGAGTTGTAGAAAGTTGTAGAATGTCAACCATCACTGCAGCCCTCCACCAGTTGGGGCTTTATGGCAGAGTGGCCCGACGGAAGCCTCTCCTCAGTGCAAAACACATGAAAGCCCGCATGGAGTTTGCTAAAAAAAACATCTGAAGGGCTCCAAGATGGTGAGAAATAAGATTCTCTGGTCTGATGAGACCAAGATAGATCTTTTTGGTCTTAATTCTAAGTGGTATGTGTGGAGAAAACCAGGCACTGCTCATCACCTGTCCAATACAGTCCCAACAGTAAAACATGGTGGTGGTGGTCTGTTTTTCAGCTGCAGGGACAGGACGACTGGTTGCTATCGAGGGAAAGATGAATGCGGCCAAGTATAGGGATATCTTGGACGAAAACCTTCTCCAGAGTGCTCAGGACCTCAGACTGAGCCAAAGGTTTACCTTCCAACAAGACAATGACCCTAAGCACACAGCTACAATAACGAAAGAGTGGCTTCACAACAACTCCGTGACTGTTCTTGAATGGCCCAGCCAGAGCCCTGACTTAAACCCAATTGAGCATCTCTGGAGAGACCTAAAAATGGCTGTCCACCAACGTTTACCATCCAACCTGACAGAACTGGAGAGGATCTGCGAGGAATGGCAGAGGATCCCCAAATCCAGGTGTGAAAAACTTGCATCTTTCCCAAAAGACTCATGGCTGTATTAGATCAAAAGGGTGCTTCTACTAAATACTGAGCAAAGGGTCTGAATACTTAGGACCATGTGATATTTCAGTTTTTCTTTTTTAATAAATCTGCAAAAATGTCAACAATTCTGTGTTTTTCTGTCAATATGGGGTGCTGTATGTATATTAATGAGGAAAAAAATGATTTTTGCAAATGGCTGCAATATAACAAAGAGTGAAAAATTTAAGGGATCTGAATACTTTCCGTCCCCACTGTAGATTCATGCTGGCCTGAGACAGACATGGTTACATCCATTTTAATACTCTTTTTCTTCCTCTTTTGTTCTTTGGCTTTTTTTTTTTTGTTTCTTATTTCCTTTTTTTTCTCGCTGCCTCCTTCAGTGTATACTGAGTATTTTATGGTTCAATTACAATGATCAGCTATACCCTCCTTATTATGAGTGGCAGACTGCACATGGCCTTGCTGCATGCTCTAGTCCAATGGTGAGCTGTGCATAATACCCTCCGAAGGGAGGGGATTATGCTCTGCTTCAGTATGTCACAGTACATGTTGGCATTCATGGTTCCCTCAATGAACTGTAGCTCCCCAGTGCCGGCAGCACTCATGCAGCCCAGACCATGACACTCCCACCGCCCTGCTTGACTGTAGGCAAGACACACTTGTCTTTGTACTCCTCACCTGGTTGCCATCACACACACTTGACACCATCTGAATCAAGTAAGTTTATCTTGGTCTCATCAGACCACAGAACATGGTTCCAGTAATCCATATCCTTAGTCTGCTTGTCTTCAGCAAACTGTTTGCAGGCTTTCTTGAGCATCATCTTTAGAAGAGTCTTCCTTCTGGGATGACAGCCATGCAGACCAATTTGATGCAGTGTGCGGCGTATGGTCTGAGCACTGACAGTCTGACCCACCATTCCTTCAACCTCTGCCGCAATGCTGGCAGCATTCATATGTCTATTTCCCAAAGACAACCTCTGGATATGATGCTGAGCACGCGCACTCAACTTCTTTGGTCAACCATGGCGAGGCCTGTTCTGAGTGGAACATGTCCTGTTAAACCGATGTATGGTCTTGGCCACCGTGCTGCGACTCAGGTTCAGGGTCTTGCCTAGGCCATCTTTATGTAGAGCAACAATTCTATTTTTCAGATTCTCAGAGAGTTCTTTGCCATGAGGTGCCATGTAGAATTTCCAGTGACCAGTATGAGAGAGTGAGAGCGATAACACCAAATTTAACACACCTGCTCCCCATTCACACCTGAGACCTTGTAACACTAACAAGTCATATGACACCAGGGAGGGAAAATGGTTAATTGGCCCAAATTTGGACATTTTCACTTAGGGGTGTACTCACTTTTGTTGCCAGCGGTTTAGACATTAATGGTTGTGTGTTGAGTTATTTTGAGGGGACAGCAAATTTACACTGTTATACAAGCTGTACACTCACTACTTTATATTGTAGCAAAGTGCATTTCTTCAGCGTTGCCACATGAAAAGATATAATAAAATATTTACAAAAATGTGAGGGGTGTACTCACACATTACATTTTTGTATTTTCATTCATGATATCGTTCACACTGTTTTGGAGGGAAAACAAGGCTGGGGCACTGGGAGGTCTCTTTCCTATTGGTGGATGATCTCTTTATATGTTTGTTTGTTGTACAGTATGTTTATTACATGAGTGAAGGGTCCATGGTAGTCCTCAAACATTTCTTTAAATGTGATCATACAATAAAGACTTTGAAACAAGCTTGTCAGCATGTTGATGACATATCTCATTCAGGTTAGACACCATGACATGTCGGAAGTTGTCATAGAACCTTTTTAATCATATTCATAACAATTTTTAAACTTCTCAGCTTGGTGCTGTTCCCTCTATAAACTTGCTGTCTTAAACTGGAAAACCAGTGACCATACCTGAATACCAGTAATCTACCAATATAAGGCTGCCAGGGCATTATGCTAAGTCTATAGTCATGTACCTTCAAGCATATAGTATAGCTATGCAGTATAAGTGAGCATTTTTTATTTTTTTACAAAAAAAAAAAAAGGTTTGAACAGTTCAATCATGCAAACAAATCTATTATATATATAAATACAGTCTTTAGCCAGCTTTAGTATTATATAAAAATATGAGTGCCAGATAAAGCACTCCCCTGTTGTTTAATCCACAAACTAATTCACAAACTAATGAATTCCTATATAGCATTAAACAAATGGGTTTTCTAGGGATTAGGTTTATTATGGAGGCAGTACTACTCAAGACCTAAATTTTTAAGAAGAACTGGACCCTGGCCACAGATTTATTTTTAACCACTTCAATACCAGGCACTTTCGCCTCCTCCCACCCAGGACAATTTTTTAGCTTTCAGCGCTGTCGCAATTTGAATGACAATTGCGCGGTCATGCTACACTGTACCCAAACTAAATTTTTATCATTTTGTTCCCACAAATAGAGCTTTCTTTTGGTGGTATTTGATCACCTCTGCAGTTTTTATTTTTTGCTAAACAAACTAAAAAAGTCTGAAATTTTTGAAAAAAAAAAGTTTTTCTTTGTTTCAGTTATAAGCACTGATGGGCACCAATAGGCGGCACTGATATGCAGCAATGATAGGCACTGATATGTGGCACTGATGGGTACTGACAGGCAGCTGTGATGGACACTGACAGGTGGCTGTGAGGGCACTGACAGGTGGCTGGGATGGGCACTGACTGGCGGCTGTGATGGGCACTGACAGGCGGCACTGATTGGCACTGAAAGGTGGCACTGATGGGCAGCACTGATGATGAGCTACTTATGAGGTACTGACAGGTTTTACTGCTGGGCCCTGATTGGCACTGTGATGGGCACTGACTGGCACTGTGGTGGGCACTAATTGGCACTGATATTGGCATTGATCTTGGCACTGTCATCTGTTTTTTTTTATGGGGCACTGACTGGCCGCTTATGGGCACTGACTGGCAGCTGTGATAGCATATCTGGTGGGGCTGTGCTGATAATCAATGTGCTGCTTATCAGCACAGACCCCCCATCTGACAGGGAGAGCCGCCAATCGGCTCTCCCTGTCAGCGCGAACCGAGGAATGCCGTTTACCGGCAATTCCTGGTTCACGCGATGATCAGCTGTGATTGGTCACAGCTGATTACATGGTAAGAAGCCTCTTTTGCTCTGTCAGAGGCTTCTTACCACCATCAGAGATGCAGCGCGTCAGACTGACACACCGCACCTGCGATCGCCCCACTGCGTGGCCCCGTGGGCGTGGGCCGGCATGTTATCCTGCTGGATGTCATATGACGCCCAGTCAGGATAACCGAACCACTTCCCGGCCATCATTCTGCTATAGGCCAGGCGGGATGTGGTTAAATAACATCTTAATACCGGCTACTTAATTAGGTACACCTTGCTAGTACCAGGTTGGACCCCCTTTTGCCTTCAGAGCTGCCTTAATTCTTTGTGGCATAGATTTAACAAGGTGTTGGAAACATTCCTCAGAGATTTTTGTCCATATTAACATTAGGATTACCCAGTTGCTCCAGATTTGTTGGCTGCGCACCCATAACGCAAAATCTCCTGTTTCAACAAATTCCAAAGGTGCTATATTGGATTGAGATCTGGTGACTGTGGGGGCCATTGGAGTACAGTGAACTCATTGTCATGTTCAAGAAACCAGTTTGAGATGATTTGAGCTTTGTGACATGGTGCATTATCCTGCTGGAAGTAGCCATCAGAAGATGGGTACACTGTAGTCATAATGGGAAGGCCATGGTCAGCAACAATACTTAAGTATGCAGTGGCTTTTAAAGTGTGCCAAGAAAATATTCCCCACACCATTACACCACCAGCCTGAACTATGGATACAAGACAGGATGGATCCATGCTTTCATGTTTACACCAAATTCTGACCCTACCATCTGAATGTCAAAGCTGAAATCGAGACTCATCAGACCATTTTTCCAATCTTCTAGTGTCCAATCTTGGTGAGCCTGTACGAATTGTAGCCTCATTTTCTTGTTCTCAGCTGACAGGACTGGCACCCGATGTGGTCTTCTGCTGCTGTAGAGTCTGACACCCCGCAACACCGATCTAGGTAAAGAGTCTCTGACGGAGACTCTTTACCACGTGATCAGCCGTGTTCAATAACGGCTGATCAAGATGTAAATAGGAAGAGCCGGTGATCAGCTTTTCCTCACTCGCGTCTGACAGACGCGAGTATAGGAGAGCCGATCGGCTGCTCTCCTGACAGGGGGGTCTGTGCTGATTGTTCATCAGCACAGCCCCCCCTCAGATCCCACCCAGGACCACCAGGGAAGCAGCCCAGGACCAACAGGGAAGCCACCCAGGACCACCAGGGAAGCCATTCACACTGGACCGCCAGGTATGCCCCCTAGACCCCCAAGGAAATACTAATCTGTACCCAGGCAGCTGCCGATCAATGCTCAGGCAGCTGCCAATCAGTGCCCACTCACAATGCCTACCACTGTCAGTGCCACCAGGGATGCCCATCAGTGCCGCGTATCAGTGCCCATCAGTGCCATGTATCAGTGCCCATCAGTGCCCATCAGTGCCGTCTATCAGTGCCCATCAGTGCCGCCTATCAGTGCCCATCAGTGCCACCCATAAGAACCCATCTTTTCAGCCTTTCAGTGCCCATCAGTGTCGCCTATCAGTGCCCATCAGTGCCCACCAGTGCCACCCAGTGCCACCCATGAGTGCCCATCAGTGCCGCCTATCAATGCCCATCAGTGCTGCATATCAGTGTCACCCATCAGTGCCGCCTACCAGTGCCCCTCAGTGCCGTATATCAGTGCCCATCGTCAGTGCCCGTCAGTGCCCGCTCATTGGTGCGACCTCATCGGTGCCGCCTTATCAGTGCCTGTCAGTGCCGCCTTATCAGTGCCCATCAGTGAAAGAGAAAACTTGGTCTGGGCAGGAAGGTGTATAAGTGCCCTGTATTGAAGTGGTTAAAAGATGTTCTGCATACATTGGTTGTAACGGGTGGTTATTTGAGTTATTGTTGCCTTTATATCATCTGGAGCTAGTCTGCCCATTCTCCCCTGACGTCTGACATCAACAAGGCATTTTCTGCCACACAACTGCCGCTCACAGGATATTTTCTCTTTTTCAGACCATTCTCTGTAAACTCTAGAGATGGTTGTGCGTGAAAATCCCAGTAGATCAACAGTTTTTTTAAATACTCAGACCAGCCTGTCTGGCACCAACAACCATGCTGTGTTCAAAGTCACTTAAATCCCCTTTCTTCCCCATTGTGATGCTTGGTTTGAACTTCGGCAAGTCGTCTTCACCACCTCTAGATGCCTAAATGCATTGAGTTGCTCCATGTGTTTGGCTGATTAGCAATTTGTGTGAAAATAGATAGACTCTCAGAAGTTGGTGTGAAAAATTGCCACCATCCCTAAATAATCCAAAAGGAACCTCATATAAATGGGATTTTAAGGGCAAAATCACTTAAAAAAAATTATGCTAAAAAAATACAAATTTTATTTTACAAAAGAGGTTAAAAACAATTTGTACAAAGAACAAATATAAAGACAACACTACAATTGTGTTGTCTTTATATTTGTTCTTTGTACAAATTGTTTTTAACCTCTTTTGTAAAATAACATTTGTATTTTTTTAGCATAATTTTTTTTAAGTGATTTTGCCCTTAAAATCCCATTTATATGAGGTTCCTTTTGGATTAGCAATTTGTGTTACCAAGCAATTGAACAGGTGTACCCAATAAAGTGGCCGGTGAGTGTATACCTACATTAGTTATTTTGTACAGAGCACCATTTATATATATTTATAATAACCCCTTGAAATTTTTCACATTTTGTCATGTTACAACCAAAAACGTAAATGTATTTTATTAGGATTTTACATGATAGACCAACACAAAGTGGCACATAATTGTGAATTGGAAGGAAAATGATAAATGTTTTTCAACATTTTTTTTACAAATAAATAAATGTTGCATGCATTTGTATTCAGCCTCCCTTACTATCATACCTCTAACTAAAATCTAGAGCAACCAATTACCTTCAGAAGTCACCTAATTAGTAAATAGAGTCTACCGGTGTGTAATTTAATCTCAGTATAAATACAGCTGTTCTGTGAATCCCTCAGAGGTTTGTTAGAGAACCTCAGTGAACAAACAGCATCATGAAGGCCAAGGAACACACCAGACAGGTTTAGGGATAAGGTTGTGGAAAAGTTTAAAACAGAGTTAGGTTATAAAAAAATATCCCAAGCTTTAAACATCTCACGGAGCACTGTTCAATCCGTCATCCAAAAATGGAAAGCGTATGCAAACCTATCAATACATGACCATCCACCTAAACTGACAGGTCGGGCAAGGAGAGTATTAATCAGAGAAGCAGCCAAGAGGCCCATGGTAACTCTGGAGGAGCTTCAGAGATCCACAGCTCAGGTGGGAGAATCTGTCCACAGAACAACTATTAGTCTTGTACTCCACAAATCTGGCCTTTATGGAAGAGAGGCAGGAAGAAAGCCATTGTTGAAAGAAAGCCATAAGAAGTGCATTTGCAGTTTGCGAGAAGCCATGTGGGGGACACAGCAAACGCGGAAGCAGGTGCTCTAGTCAGATGAGACCCAAATTTAACTTTTTGGCCTAAAAGCAAAACGCTATGTGTGGCAGAAAATTAACACTGCACATCACCCTGAACACACTATCCCCAACATGAAACATGGTGGTGGCAGCATCATGTTGTGGGGTTTCTTTTCTTCAGCAGGGACAGAGAAGATGGTCAGAGTTGATGGGAAGATGTATGTAGCCAAATATAGGGCAATCTTAGAAGAAAACCTGTTAGAGTCTGCAAAAGACTTGAGACTGGGGCGGAGGTTCACCTTCTAGCAGGACAATGACCCAAAACATACAGCCAGAGCTACAATGGAATGGTTTAGATCAAAGCATATTCATGTGTAATGCCCCGTACACACGGTCGGATTTTCCGATGGAAAATGTCCGATCGGAGCGTGTTGTCGGAAATTCCGACCGTGTGTGGGCTCCATCGGACATTTTCCATCGGATTTTCCGACACACAAAGTTGGAGAGCAGGAGATAAAATTTTCCGACAACAAAATCCGTTGTCGGAAATTCCGATCGTGTGTACACAAATCCGACGGACAAAGTGCCACGCATGCTCAGAATAAATAAAGAGATGAAAGCTATTGGCCACTGCCCCGTTTATAGTCCCGACGTACGTGTTTTACGTCATCGTGTTTAGAACGATCGGATTTTCCGACAACTTTGTGCGACCGTGTGTAGACAAAACAAGTTTGAGCCAACATCCGTCGGAAAAAATCCTAGGATTTTGTTGTCGGAATGTCCGAACAAAGTCCGACCGTGTGTACGCCCTATTAGAATGGTCCAGTCAAAGTCCAGACCTAAATCCAGTTGAGAATCTGTGGCAAGACTTGAAATTTGCTGTTCACAGACACTCTCCATCCAATCTAAAAGAGCTTGAGCTATTTTGCAAAGAAGAATGGGCAAAAATGTCACTCTCTAGATGTGCAAAGCTGGTAGAGACATCCTCAAAAAGACTGGCAGCTGTAATTGCAGCGAAAGGTGGTTCTACAAAGTATTGACTGAGGGGGGCGGAATACAAATGCACGCCACATTTTCACATATTTATTTGTAAAAAATGTTGAAAACCATTTATCATTCTCTTTCCACTTCACAACTAAGTGCCACTTTGTGTTGGTCTATCACATAAAATCCCAATAAAATACATTTACAATTTTGATTGCAACATAACAAAATGTGGAAAATTTCAAGGGGTACTAATACTTTTTCAAGGCACTGTAGCTGGACAAGGTGGCTGCACATCTGGTGTTGAACTACATTTCCCATAGTTCTTTGAGAATTTTCTTCTATTAGTAGGCAAAACAATTCTTGGACCTGCAGCCATATAACAGCTGGAACCTACCGTAGCAAGGAACACTTTCTGTTTTTAAGAAATCTACATATTTTTTACCCAGCTGCAGCAAGTTAAATCAAATTTGCAATTAAGAAATAAAATGCTGCCTTTCTAAGATCAGAAGTCAAACTCTGTCTGGTTCTCAAGCTCGCATTGAAATCTTGCTCGAAGTAGAAACATTTACTGTATGTAGCATTAAATCAAATGGCTAATGTGACTGTCAAGATTTCAGGCTCCTAAAATCAGCACTATAATTAGCAATCAGTAATCACTGTTATAGTGGAATAAGGCTTGTAATCTTCAAATTACCTGTTTGCACCAATTACATCTTACTGATGAAACATTCCAATCAAGTGCATGTGTGCCTTCTAAAAAAATAAAAAAATGTGTGTGTGTGTTTATATATATATATATATATATATATATATATATATATATATATAGTCAGAACAGTAACCATTGAAAAAGCAGTGCTCTCTAGTCTACCACTTGAGTTTATGAGTTAGAAGGTATAACATTCTAAATAATAGCTTTTGGACTCAGTGTTTAGAGTGTCCACTTTTCTGACTTGCCAGCTATTTTTCTTGAGTCTGTATTTAAGACGCTCTATATTAACATACTTTTGAAAATTATGATCATTACAGCAATAAATCTAAGCGCTATAATGATTGAAGGTGTTCCATATATGAACGCTTCATGGCAATGGGTTTTGTTCTTGTAGGCCTGTAGTGTTGAAAATTTTTGAACTGCGTTTCCTGCAAAATAATGTTTGTGCTACTCAGTGTAATGCCCT
This sequence comes from Aquarana catesbeiana, assembly GCF_042186555.1. Lineage (NCBI taxonomy): Eukaryota > Metazoa > Chordata > Amphibia > Anura > Ranidae > Aquarana > Aquarana catesbeiana. The sequence continues at coordinate 427,069,923 of NC_133325.1, forward strand.
GTACACACGGTCGGATTTTCCGACGGAAAATGTGTGATAGGACCTTGTTGTCGGAAAATCTGACCGTGTGTGGGCTCCATCACACATTTTCCATCAGGAATTTCCGACACACAAAGTTTGAGAGCAGGCTATAAAATTTTCCGACAAGAAAATCCGTTGTCGGAAATTCCGATCGTGTGTACACAAATCCGACGCACAAAGTGCCACGCATGCTCAGAATAAATTAAGAGATGAAAACTATTGGCTACTGCCCCGTTTATAGACCCGACGTACGTGTTTTACTTTACCACGTTCAGAACGATCGGATTTTCCGACAACTTTGTGTGACCATGTGTATGCAAGACAAGTTTGAGCCAACATCCGTCGGAAAAAAATCCATGGATTTTGTTGTCGGAATGTCCGATCAATGTCCGACCGTGTGTACGGGGCATAAGAATTATAAAATGGGCAGATGAAAGAGAAATGGTATATTAATGAAACTAAATAAGGAATCCATAGGTAAAATGTGTAGTAAATTAATAAATATGACTGTAAAGGTAGCCTTGTGGACTGAACTGAGAAGACAACCTCTTTTTACACAACTTGGTTGTGAAGTATTCATGTTGTATATTTTCAGGAATGGGCATTGCTAGGATCTCTTGTACTGAACTTACTATTCATGCTATTCCAATTTATATGCAGTATGTATCTAAAGAATTGGACAACCATGATGTAAAAGCAATGGTTAAAGTTGCAGAATGTTTGGTTACCACCCACCTCCCAAGGGACAGCTAGTAGCGTTCAGTCGACATGGCTGTGTCTCTTTTTCCAGGCTAGGAAATGCTTCCCTGATTTTGATGCCCCAAGCCTTTGTTCCTGTTGATTGTCCACCATCAGAACCAACCTTCTGCTTAATACAGCACTGCCAAACAGTACTTATGACTATGTACATGCCTGATGATTTGGTGGTTTACTACTGTTACTGTAAATGCTATTTATTGCAAACCTGAAGATCAGGGTGGCAGGAAAATCTGTTTATACTTGAAAGGGTATTTCAGGCGAAGACCAGTCATTCAGACTCCTCCAATTCCTGAAAGCTTTTGACAGAATGTAACCAGAGTGGAAGGCCAGGCCCTCTAGTAGCTATAAAAAAGATAAACCCACATTGTTGCCAAAGACAAGGCCAGAAGTGCCTTATTCAACACTTGCGTTTGATTCTTCTAGGTTACAGGACAGATACTGAAAACACCAAGCCTTGCAAAAGACAGAACCCAAAAGAAAGCTAAGCATCTCAGTTTTTCTTCCCTCTCACATCTTTCCCGGCACACCAAATAAAATGATGCCCACTGGGTTGAGGGTTGAGTTAAGTGATTTCCTTTAAATTAAATTAGTACACATAATGTTTGCTCTGCAAAAGTATTTCCAACATTATGCTCTCATAAGTGTTCATACATACATTTTAGAAGCCTGTGTTCCAGAAACATTATGCTCAGCCAGTTCCACAAAGTTATGAAAAGAGTCCTTTCCCCAAAATAGGTTCTTGCCAAGTCTTTGTTCTATATTGGAAAGTTTTTTCAGGGGTTGCCCGCTTAGGAAAAAAAGCTGCCCATTTGAATCCTTGTGCACTTCTACTTGCTAACCTCTTCTATCAGAACATAAAGACTCTCTCTGATTGACAGGGATGTCACATGGCAACCTTCAGTGTGGTCCAAAGATATAAAAGGCTTAAAATCCTGTTACAAAAGGTCAGTTTAGCCACAGAAAAAGCTGAAAATTATTCTCTTGTTCAAAAGCCAAATTATGAACCAAAACCAGGATGCAAGTGAATTATAATCAGGCCCATTAGTTAGCTACATTATTCTGGTAGCTGTTGACAAAGTTTATAGAGCAGCTGGATATGCAACATGTTGCTAAAGAGCTCTAATGGGATCGTACAATGACTTCATGCAATGCTCAGGCTATTAGAGCTTACACCAATTCTACAGGATTCTGTGAAGATACTGATAGTTCTGGATTCAACATAAAAAACTCCAATATAAATATCATATGGAGTTGTTTCATTTGATGAAGCTATGAACCCAACCCCCAACCACATAGTAGTATAGAGCAATGGTTCTCAACCAGTTGGGAGATACTTTATGGTAGCCAACACACTATGCTGACCTCTGATCACTGTGTCTGGAATAATACTTGCAAACATAAATTTGTAAAAAAAAAAAGCAAGCGTGACTAAGATTCCAAAAACAGAATCGTGTTGAAAGGTGAGTTAACTTAATACTGACATTCTCATTTTTGCTAGATATTGTGTGAATCATGTACCACCATCTTGGATCTTTTAGAAACAAAAGTGCTCTTCTCTTGACCATTATTTATGATGCTCATTTTAAGATATCATAAATAATGATATTTGAAGCGCTTCACAATGTGCATGAAAATGAATATATAAGAATAAATATAAATAGTCAAATAAATCCAGCGGTGAGTAAAAATTCCTATAAAATCCAGCAATCAAAATAGTGTAAAATTATAAAAAATTAGTGACACCAAATGTGTAAAAAATTCACATAAAAATAAATATATAGGGATGTATTCAGAAGGTTCAATTATACAGGTGTAGAATCCTGATTGGTATAGAGCTTTTGATCACTAGCAAAGCTGTTTAAAAACACTTGCTTAATTAAGGTGCTCATTGATAGTACCAATGTGTTTTTTGCTTCTATTCACAACCAATGTGAGAATCATAAACAGGCAGATAAGAGAAAAAAAACAATCATTGTGCAAAAGTTAGGATACCAAGGTACACAGGCAAACTTCAATCCACTCACGTGTGCCTTATAATGATAAGGCATATGCAGGTTTTACTATAGCAGTCAGCCGCCTTAGACAGGAGCAGATTCAGTGCAGTACACTGTGTGAAACTGCTGATCTGCACAGAGCTTCCTTGGCTCCTCCCACGCATTACATCACAGTCACGTGACTTTTTCAAGGATCCTTTGTGTTTTATATATATTTTTTCCATTTTAAGATATCACATCACATCACATTAAGATGATCACATGCTGCTTATTTGATTTTTTTGTTTATTTAAAATAGTGCAACAGGAGGAACGAGACTCCATCTGCTGTAGCAGGAGTGAGTCATAAACTGTATGATGAAAAAAAAAGTGTTGCCCCTACTGTTGCCCCTAATGTTTTGCTAATGTTTTGCTAGTATATTTAAATGGTGACATAATTTTTTCTTAAATTCTAAAAGGTGGATAGACAGGGTAAATATTTATACTGAAGTCTGTCTATTAAGAGTACAAACCATTAGATATGGGGGTTTTTTATGTCCCAAAAAGGTAAGTAAACGTGCTCAGAAAAAATCTCACATAGCAGCACGTATTTATTATATTTATTCATTTACAATTAACTTGAACATCTTGCATAAGTCTGACCTGCACTCATTTTTGGCATCCTTTGGATGCTATGAGATCAACCTATGCAAATGCTGAAGTCAGGCAGAGGAATTAATCAATGTGATAATTGCACCAATTATATGGGGGCACTCTCTGAAGTCAGAGGGAAGATGAAGGAGCGTAATAGAACATGTCGAGTGAAGGCAGATCCTAATTTGGATGTCTGAAATGCATTAGAAGAGAAAAGGTGGGATATTACAGAAATGTTGCATTCATTAAGCAACTGAACAAAGCCTACATAGAAACAAACGTGTTTCAAAAAGAGAAACAAGTGAGAAAAAAAGTTCATGCCCTTGGGCTAATATGTAAAGTGGTGAGTTAAGTGAAAATTATTGAAATCATTGAAATAGACACTCAGACATCCCAACCTGCAAAAACTCATATCAGGGAGGTGGCAAACTCAATTTAGGGAGGTAACGCTGACGACCCCCCCGCAATCTTACTAGGAAAAAAAAAACTACATATGGTACACTTACATACATACAGTCCACGCATACATACAGTCCACACATACACACAGTCCACACATACATTGAATGACACAGCCATAAGATGGAATATTGCATAGGGGACTGAGTATGAGGGCCACCTGAACAACGTCCTCAGAGAGATGCTGCAGATAAAGGTTTGACAATGGCACAGCAAACCAGCCTAATGGCTTGGACCTGTAACAGCCAATGAAGGCTTAAATTATGCATTTGCTGCTGCAGCACCCCTACACAGAGACATAACGGATACACAGGGAGGGTCACATAAATCAAAGAAAAGTACCCAGAACACCAGTTGCAAAAAGAGAAATTAATAATGGCACACCTACGTATACTTCATTAGATAGTGACTGTACCTACCTAAATGAATTGTTCAAAAAGTACACGTGACCATTGGTGAATGTTCATATAGGGCTGGTAATATCAAAAAACTGATGATTAAAAATTGTCCACATTCGGTCACTCCTCACTATGCTTAGATGTGAGCAGGCTACAAAGTGAATAGATGGTAGTGGCAGCAGAGCAGTTAGGTGGCAGCAAGTGAAGAGTTAACAGGACTTCTCTGCAGAGCACAGTATATGCAGCCTAGGAATGCAAACATAGATAGGGAGAAGCAATAAGTAGTGCAATTCATGTCAAAACTGACTATCTGGCTTGTAGCACTTCTCAACCTCCTCCACATGCCTCGGGAACACACTTAGGCTTATGGTAGCAGCAGGTAGTAAATCAACAGGCTTTAACACAGGTAGCACATGTAGCCGGGGAATGCAGACATGAAGAGGGAGAAGCAGTGAATGAAGCCATGCCACAACAGTGAATAAAACACTTGCACACCTCTCAATCTCCTCAAACTACAGAATACCTCTGCTCACGTGTGGTTCTGCATTCAGGGTCGGGGGAGCAGGGAGCAGGACAAATTATGGATTACTAAAGTCTCTGAGTCCGGGGCCCATCAGGCTGATCTTCAGGCAGGAGAGATAAGGCACGGTGGAGAGCAGGGACACCAGCCCACTGAAGGAGCAAGGAGCAGTGGCCGCTCTCACTCCTGAGTCCTCCTAGCTCCCCCGGCCAGCCCTGCTGTATTTTGTAAAAGGCGCCAAGACGTCACTGTGCCAAGCGTGGCCAGCTTTAAAACGGCACATGCTCTGCTCTGGTGCTCTGGGGAGGTGGGGTTCAGACCCCCCTGCGCCTGTTACTCAGACAGAAGACAGAGCAGCCCAAGCGGCCGTACTCCATTCGGCCACTCGGGCTGCTCTGTCTGTTGCTGAGTGACAAGTGCAGCCGGGAGATCACCCGGCGCTCGCGGGTGTCTGGGAGCCCGCAGTCAAATGCGGGAGACTCTCGTGACTCACAGGAGACTTGGGATGTCTGGACACTAAGGGGTGGTGGGTGTATTGAATGACTTCCTATCTGAGATGGTAAAATACAGGGGATAAGCAAACTTCAAAAATCTGATTTGATCTTAATCTTCAAAGTCTATATCCAGTTTTTATGTGGGGGAAAAAACAAACCCCTCTTGGTAAACTTTATGCATTACAAGGGATTTAGCTGACTATGCATGGATAGAGGGAGGCAGGGATGGATGGGGGGGCGGCGCTTGTGCGTCTCTAATGGATGGGCCACCCCTGGCACCAACCATACCTGACTGGCCGCACAGTCTGAAACAAGTGGCAGTACAATAAAGCACAGAAGCACTCCAAAAATAAGGGATTACAGGGTTTTGACAGTATCTTTTTTAAAGGGAAGTTTTCACACACTGAAACCACACACATTCCAAACATATGAATCCAGAACTGTGCTAGGGAATCGGTCAGCATGGATATCTTTCATCTGTCCTATAAAACAGTTTCCAGAATAGATACATAATTGGTCAAAGTGCTGAATGTCTCCTCCTTCAGCTATTTAAGGTAGTAATGAATCAATATTTTCTTTTTAATCTGTTGGGCAATATAACATTTCCTTGTATTACACATATTCCATTAGGAATAACTTAATACTGAAAGGCCCTCAAAGCATTTACTATTTTACCTTACTGATCAATGTCAATAAATTAAATAAATAGCATCTTCGCCCCCTTCCACCATGAAGTTCCCACTGTTTGTATTTTATGCATTATTTTTTATTACTTACTTTCTCCAAACATTTTCAGGCTGGGCATGTTGGCACATGCAGTTTTTTTCCTTACTACGTACTCAAAAATGTAATTAATTGATTAAAGACTATTTGACTTTTTCTTGACCTCTGGAAGATTTACCCCCCCTTCATGACCAGGCCATTTTTTGCTATACGGCACTGCGTTATTTTAACAGACAATTGCACAGTCATGCAACGCTGTAATTCAATTTATGTATTTTTTTCCCCACAAATAGAGATTTCTTTTGGTGGTATTAGATCACCACTGGGTTTTTTATTTTTTGCGCTATAAGTGAAAATTTGCCAAAAAAATATTTTTTTACTTTCTGATACAAACCTATCCAATAAAAAATTAAAAAATCTAAATTTCTTCATACATTTAGGCCAATATGTATTCTGCTACATATTTTGGTAAAAAACATTTCAATAAGCATATATTGATTGGTTTGTGCAAAAGTTATAGTATCTATAAACTATTTTTTTTTATACTAGTAATGGTGGTGAATAGGGACTGTGATAGTATGGCGGGCAGTCTGACACTTTGTGGGAATCAATGACACTATACAGTGTTCAGTGCTAAAAATATACACTGTCACTGTACTAATGACACTGCCTGGGAAGTGGTTAAACATCTAGGGCGATCAAAGGGTTAAATGTGTGCCCAAACAGTGATTATGTGTGTACTGTGAGTTGCTTTTACTAAGGGATGTGCTGTTTTTTTTCCATGCTTTGCAGGGAAACAAAAACCAGCACATCCCTGCTGACAGGACAGAGCTCTGTCCTGTCTTCCTCTTCACCGATTAGTGGGTACAGGCGGTCATCCATTGGCCAAAACCCACTGATCGGCCTGTGCTGTGACTAATCACGCGCCCCTTCCTGGAAGAGCAGAATCATGTGTATATATATATATATATATATATATATATATATATATATATATATATATATGTGATTCTGTGCAGCCGGCCCACACTGCAGCAGAAAAGCTACAGTGCCTAGTCGGCAAGTGGTTACAACGTTAAGATCGCCCCACGCAGATATACTGCAGCAAGGCGGCCCTCCTGCATGAGATCACGTCCCTGTATGTGATTTCGTGCACAGGGTCGGGACGTGTGCGTTTGCCGCCAGCGACCCACTCCCGCTGTGATTGGACACAGCAGGAGCCTATCAGCGGGTCTGGTGGACACGATGTCTGCCGGAACCAACCGATTGTTCTGAGGAGAGGCAGTATGGAGGTCTGCCCATGTAAACAAGTTGGATCGCCATTCTGCCATAGGGGCAAATTGGGATCTTGTGCTTCTGCTAAGCAGGAAGATGGATCTCTGTTAGTAAAATAGATAAATAAATAAAAATTCCATGACAATATACCATAGTTTGTAGATGCTATAACTTTTGCGCAAACCAATCAGTATACGCTTATTGGGATTTTTTTACCAAAAATATGTAGCAGAAAACATACTGACCTAAATTGATGAAGAAATTAGATTTTTTTTTAAATATTCAATGTGTTTTATAGCAGAAAGTAAAAAATATTATCTTTTTCAAAATGGTCAGTCTTTTTTATTTATAGCGCAAAAAATAAAAATTGCAGAGGTGATTAAATACCACCAAATGAAAGCTCTATTTATGGAGGAAAAAAGGACATCAATTTTATTTGGGTACAGCATCACATGACTGTGCAATTGTCAGTTAAAATAACGCAGTGCCGTATTGCAAAAAATGGCCTGGTCAGGAAGGGAGGTGAAGTGGTCAAAGCCCAACATGGGAATATACATTGTTTTTTTTTTTGGTAATAAAAAAAAGAAAAGTACACCATGAGTAGAGAGTGCCATGGTCATGTTCCTTCAAGAGTTGAATGCCTGCACCCACAGTATATCCTCAGTTTAGTGACACTTGGTTGGCTGGTCATCACTCATCCTAGAAGTCTAAATTCAACATGTTGTGGAAAATAGGTACGTTTTTCCATTTTCTTTTTTGAATAGCCCCATGTTGGACTTTAATTAGGAAAAAAGTCACATTTGGTTTGATGTAGATATCCGTTTTTTTAAATGTTCACATTACAAATAAACATCTAATGCATGACACATTCATGGTACTCAGTTTGCAAGGATGCTGAGAGGTCCTGAGTTATCTAGCAGTTTGAATAGTCTGATCTACCTTAGCATAGCTATAAATTAGCCTCCAGAAGGCTGCTGTTCTGGTTTGGAACCCACTACCTGCTGGCTGCAAGTTGTGATATTTTATATATTTATCTGATGAAAAATAAAAATAAAATTTGTTACATGTATTTGTGGTTGTGAACATGAAGAATTCCTTTCACTATCAATCACAAGGACTTGATTTGGACCTGCTGTGCCCAGAAATGGTAAATTATTAGGAACTCATGCTGTTTACACTGACACATAGACATACAATAGCTCTATAAACTTATATTTGCAAAACCCCAGCATGTAGCTAAATATGTGCTAGACTGACTTTGTGGCGCAGCTGTATAATTTCTTCCATAGCCACATTTTTGCACGTCTACATAAAGCTGTATGACGCTTACCATCGGCTAGGAGGAGATACATATTCATGAGTACTCATCAAGAGCAAGTGAACACCCATTTATTTGCAAAGAGAGCCACTGCTGAACAAGCTTATTCTAAAAACCTCATTTGTGATTACAGAAAGCTTCATATATGCTCTCAAATCTTCTAACGGGCTCTGCATGGGCACACATGTTTTTGTCATGTCATGCTATATGAAAGCATGCAGAAAATCAAAGGTGATTTAACAAAGAAGTTACATTTTTCACCTAACCTAATGAACTTATTTTTTTTAGCACTGACTGAAATCATATGCAAATATAAATATTTTTCTTTACAAACAGGATTTTCCTTGAGGATGATTAGATTTTGAAAAAAAAAAAACGGATTCACTAACCAAGGTTAAAAAAAATCTTTAAAAGACAAATAAATATGAAACTGGATGGTAACATCAGTATTTTTTTATTATGATGCAAGCACAACCTAAATTTATTTTCTTCTTCCTTCCTCCTTATGGAATATAAGATCTTGGAGGTTAATCTCCGCCTACAGTCAATTAACTAACAAGAATTTAGAAACTATCTTGTATGTATTTATTTTCCTTTCTTGTTCCTTGTTCCTTATTGAATGTTTAATAACATATACCAGACATTGATACAATGTGATATGGAAATATTATATGCTGTAACTGTTGGAATTTATCAATACCAAAATCAATAAAAACTTAAAAATCTTTAATAAAACACTCATTATAGTCTCCGATTTGCAGACGGTGTAGTAGATTGCAGCACTGGGTGGACAGTAATAGGCAGGGCGAACGTGGTGCCTATATTTAAAAAGGGATCAAAGTCGTTACTAAGTAACTATAGACCTGTTAGTTTAACTTCTATAGTTGGGAGGATACTGGAGCGTTTAATAAAAGACCACATAGACGAGTTCTTGCTGGAAAAAAACATTTTAAGCAACAGACAGCATGGATTCATGAAAGACAGAAGTTGTCAGACAAACCTGATTTCTTTTTATGAAGATTTAAGTAAAACCTTGGACAGAGGGGTGGCTATGGACATGGTATACTTGGATTTTGCAAAAGCGTTCGACACAGTTCCCCACACACGGCTCATGTGTAAGGTAAAGCCTACAGGCCTGGAAATATCAGTTTGTAAATGGATAGAAAACTGGCTAAAAGACAGAGTTCAGAGAGTAGTGGTTAATGATTCTTACTCTGAATGGTCTAAGGTTATCAGTGGTGTACCCCAAGGTTCAATGCTGGGACCCTTACTTTTTAATATCTTTATAAATGATATAGGGACTGGGATCAAAAGTAACATTTCTGTCTTTGCAGATGACACCAAGCTATGCAGTGGAATAACGTCCTTACAGGATGTCTCCAATTTACAAGCCGACCTCAATGCACTGTCTAATTGGGCTATGTGGCAGATGAGGTTTATTTTTTTTTTTTTTTTTGGCAGATGAGGTTTAATGTTGATAAATGTAAAGTTATGCACTTGGGGGTTACAATATGCATGCATCATACGTGCTAGGGGGAGTACAACGGGGGGAATCCATGGTGGAGAAGGATCTGGGGGTTTTGGTAGATCATAAGCTCAATAATAGCATGCAATGCCAAGCTGCGGTTTCCAAAGCGAGCAAAGTCCTTTCTTGTATTAAGAGAGGTATGGACTCTAGAGAAGGGATATAATTTTGCCCCTCTACAAATCATTAGTAAGACCTCATCTGGAATATGCAGTTTAGTTTTGGGCACCAGTTCTCAAAAAGGATATCGGGGAACTGAAGAAAGTGCAGAGAAGGGAAACCAAACTGATAAGAGGCATGGAGGAGCTCAGCTATGAGGAAAGATTAGAGGAACTGAATTTATTCACTTTGAGAAGAGGAGAATAAGGGGGGAATATGATCAACATGTTCAAATATATAAGGGGTCCATATAGTGATCTTGGTGTTGAGTTATTCTCTTTACGGTCAACCCAGAGGACACGGGGGCACTCTTTATGTCTAGAGGAAAAGAGATTTCATCTCCAAATACGCAAAGGTTTCTTCATAGTAATGCCCCGTACACACGGTCGGATTTTCCGATGGAAAATGTCCAATCGGAGCGTGTTGTCGGAAATTCCGACCGTGTGTGGGCTCCATCGGACATTTTCCATCGGATTTTCCGACACACAAAGTTGGACAGCAGGAGATAAAATTTTCCGACAACAAAATCCGATTGCGTCAATTCCGACCGTGTGTGGCCTGTTCCGACGCACAAAGTGCCACGCATGCTCAGAAGAAATTCCGAGACGGGACAGCTCATTCTGGTAAACTTAGCGTTCGCAATGGATACAGCACTTTCGTCATGCTGCAATGTTCAAAATGGTTTAATACAGCGCACTCTCTTCTTCTTTATAATGTGACAAGAATTAAGTAGTTTTGCTGCTCGTATTCACACACACTTCGCACAAATTTCTTTCATTACTATTTATCAGGATTCCCTCAATATATTTTGATTTCTCACATCTGACAACATATTTTTGTATATTTTTTTATATATTTTTTGGCTTTAATGTAGATTCTTTTTTTGTGTTTCTATTTTTTTTTTTTTGCGATTTTGATTTGTACTCCCGAAAATGTTTGTGTGTGTTTTTTGTGACAAGTTCCCACAACACCATTGATATGTTGTTCTATTTAATCTGTAGGAGATTGTTTGGTGTTGTTGTCTCTTGTTAATTTTACATTTTATGTTAGAAATGTACCTGAATCGTCACCAACAAACTGTCCTTTTTGGATGAAAACACACACAGGAGAGTAGAATTTCCCCCAAATACTTATTAAGGGCTCACAACTATAAACAAAGAGGGAGGCAACGCTGGAGAAACTGCAGAAGTGGGTGAAGCCTTGTACCACCAGGGCAGACATCAATTATTTAAAAGCAAAATTGATGGCCTGAGGAGTCCATATCTAAGGGAGGGCAGTGTGGTCCAGAAGTCCCAGAGATCCGGAAAGCAGCAGATGACATTTATGTCCCCAGGCGGTGGTCATACGAGAGACTGCATCTTCTGTCAGACCAGACTGAACCCGGGGCCATCACTCTTTGGTCTTCTTTCCACGCCTCCTTCCACGTGGTGGCTCTGGTGGTGGAGTTGTGGCAGCAGGAGGAGGAGGAGGAGGATCGTCCATCTCAATGACATCCGTCTTCGGTGTTAGTTCCCCACTCACCCCCTTACGTAGGACTTTATAAATAAGGTCCTCAAAGAGCCTGCGTTGGCCCTCCTGCATGCCCTGCAATTTGGTGGCAGCCATGCAGGCAAAGGCCTCTTCAGGAGTGGGTAAGGCTCTGAGGGACGCAGAAGCCTCCTGGATCAGCCTGAACGCTGAATCCTGCACGGGACTCGGAGTGGCCTTCCTGGCTCGTTTATGTGGCAGGCGGAGGGGAGGGACCTGAGACTCAGTCAGGCTGCGACTGGTCCCAGGCTTCTCTTGGCTGCGAGCAGCACTGAGCTGGGCTGGGAACCTCTAGCACCCCACAGCACGTCAGATAGCAGCACTCGGTTTATATCCTGCTTTTATTGTTTGATGCATATTAAGCACCTATGCAATGTGAGTTCCCCAGTGTGGGGATTGTTTTATACATACTATTATTAAAAGTTTTGGCGATATTACACTATGCAGTCCCTTCTCTTTTTTGGTTTGATGCCTATGGAGTCTTAAAGAACCTGGTGGGAGATCATCTGGTGTCCTAATACTGAGCCCAGGGGTGGCTCCAAAGCGTGTTTGGACACAGCTAGACCCTGTGTCACACGCTCTGAGGTGAGCGCAACTACTTTGGGGGTCACCAAAGCACATCTGGGCACTGTGGTTCAACGATTTGGTTTTCATGTGAAGCACCTTATGCACTGTAGTTCACCTTTGGAATTTTTTTCCACTACACATCGCTGTGTGACACAGTTTTGGAAGATTTTTTCACGTTTAAAGGACTATTATTACCTTAAGGATTGCATATTATTTATATACGCTTGTTTCACCACTCATCACTTTTATGATTTATTGCAGTCTGTATATAATAATTATTATATTTGTAGTATATATTTATAGTGCATGTTTTTTTACCATTATTGATTATAAGAAGATTATATTTGCACATTGCACTTTGGATTGAATATATGTATGGCACTTTGATATAATTTTTAGGCACATTTATTAGTTTCTTGTTTATTGACTAGTATGTGAACAATTTATTTATTTATTTTTTGTGCACGAATAAGATCACTTACCATGAGCATAATATACTTGAAGTGTGATATTTAGTAGCACAGTATATTTAATTATACAGAACTATTTAATATTTGGCACAGTGTGCTCTTGGATGGTATATAATAGCACTATTCTCTGGTTACACGGATTGGTTTGAGATTTGAAGCACAGGCACTAGGCACCTTTATGCTGATTAGGTGAATGCATATATAGGTTTATACCTGAGCGCAGCGCACTTTTTTATCTACAGGAAATTGTGGTCGTTGAACCCATCCATTTTCTCTGCAAGACACAACACAAGACAAACCCTAATGTAAGGCCAAACTCCCCTAATCTTGTTACAATATAGGCTTCCATTTCGAAGCAGTATAGGCCCAAGTTTAGATCTTACCTTCGTTATCACGATCGGCGTCTCCGATGCTCCTTCCTCCGCTCACAGATCATACGTAAGACGCACGTGTGTTAAGCTTTATACACACTGCGCATGCGTATAACTCCGCCCGCCCCTGACGTTCTTTCTAGTCTATTCCCCGCCCCTTTTCGTTCGGCGCAGTGGGGGAAGAGCACATGGCGGATAGACAGCAGGTGCGTGCTAATTGTAGCAACGAGGAGGAGGAGGAGAGGCCGGAGCCTGAAACGTCCCGATCCAGAAGGAGATTTAAGGACTCAAATATGTCCTTTGGGGAGATGTTGGAGATGGTGGACATCCTGAAGAAGGCTGACTATGATGGAAAGTATGGGCCTTACCCCAACCCCAATATCCGAAAGGCCAAGATCATGGCGAAAGTGGTCAGGAGTCTGCACCGGAAATTCGGGGTACGCCGATCGAAAGATCAGCTAAGGAAGCGGTGGTCGGACCTGAAATTACGAGAACATGAGCAGTACAGAAAGATCCGGAGAGTGCTGCAAAAAAGTAAGTAGTTGTGCTGTGTTAATATTCTTTTTGTGTTTATTACGTTCGTGCTGCTCCATGTGCTTTTAGGAACTGTTGTACAGTTTAAAATGGCAACTTTCATGTTCATGGGCACATTATTCGTTCGGATCAAACATTTTTCGTTCCAAATATAAAATACCATTGTTTAGCCCATATGCATTTGGCCACCATTTTGACGCCCTATACTTGTCTTCAAAGAATTGGGTTGTGTAGATGGCTTTGTTACTAGAATGAAATGCAAACTAGATTCTATGTAAGGAGAGGACACTGGGCAGCTGTTTTCACATCTGGACACTGGAGCACTAGTGTGGGACACAAAAACGCCATTTTTATTAGGGGAGCCACACAGGTGCTCCAGTGTATACTATAGGGGGGTCTCCATCTGTGAAGCTCCCACTAAACAGGTAAAGTATTGCAGGTTGACAAAGGGCATTAAAAAAATTACAACTTGGAACTCTGCTAAAATTGACAATTGTACCCCACTTCCAAGCAATGTTTCCTATTTATAGTTCTGACATTAAATATCTGTGTGCTAATTATACCATTTTGTTTGACATAGGGGAGAAAAGACTCGGAGGACATCCCTCATCTGAGGAGACCAGAGCCTCCCCCCCCTCTGGAAGAAGGGGAAATCCCCCCAACACAAGCTGAGCAGGAGGAAGAAGACGTGGTGGAACTAGTCACCACAACAGGTGAGTGTCTTCAACCACAGGCTCAGATAAGAGATGGATGGCGCCATTTTTTTTAAACCAAATTTATTTTGGGGTTCCTCTCTTTTTAGGTGATCGTGAGGTTGTGGATCAAGATCCTTTCACATCCGAAAGTGCCCAGATCCTGATCGGGGAGATCATGGGGTGTAATTTACAATTGGAAATCATCAAGCAAAACATCAATGATGTTATTCCAAAATATAAAAACATCATTGATGTTTTGGGGCGAATTTAAAACCCCTCCAAATCACTTTCTTCTTTTGTGTGCTACAATGTGCTAAATGTTTTTGTGATTTTTGCCAAAGCCAAATTTGGAGGATGCACACAGTGTGTCAACATGTGCTATCTGCCATCACGGGAGATCAATGGACGCGTTTTGGGGGTGCAACCCCTTCCTCAATAATAAAGTAGCGGTGAGGAAGGGCTTGCTCCCCCAAAACACATCCCTTGATCCCCCGTGATGGCAGGTAGCACATGTTGACATTGGCAAATTTGTGTGCATCTTCCAAATTTGGCTTTTCCAGGGGTGATTTCCCCCCATCTGAACGCAATATCAAACACAGTTCCTAAATACTCATGTCTGATATTGCCTTCAAGTTCTACCAAATGTGAACTTTGTAAGATCAAGATTTGTATCTTTCTTGTTGGTTTTACACAGGCCTGTTTTCTATAAAATGGACATTTTGATTTTGGATAATGCCACCACAAAAATTGGTATACAACAAACATGTTGGTTTGTGTGAAAAACCTTTGGTAAATGCACATGTGATTGTGCAGGTATTAAAAAGATTGTTAATCAAGAATGTGTGGATTATTGTCTCAAAGCTACAACACTTTTGGGGTGATGTAATTGTTGTTTTATGAGAAAATGGGGGTTATTTCCTAAGGGCAAATCCACTTTGCACTACAAGTGCAGTTTCAGTGCAGTTGCAAGTGCACTTGTAGTGAAATGTGTTTTTGCATTTAGTAAATAACAGCCAACATTGCTTTGTATAATAAGGTTACACAATCACGACATTTTCTGCACTCCAAACATTTCTGTCAGGCTCAGCTAAAACAAACACAAGCAGTAAATGTCCACAAAGATTTATTTATTTTTTTTTTATTATAAATAGGCTTCACAGATTGTCTGGCATATTGATGGCCCCCCTACCCGCAAAGAACTCCTGGTATCGTAACCGGACATCACGGGCACTCAGGGAGGGCAAGCCAGGACGGCCGCTTTCAAGCGCCGTCAGTGTGGTTTGATGTATGATTCCGGCCTCAGGCCCAACTGAGCCAGCATAGTTGGCCGAATGTTTCCTTAAAAAGTTATGGAGAACACAGCACACAAGTATTATATGGTTCAGTTTATACTCCGCCATATGGATGGGTGTCATAAATAGGCGGAACCGGCTGGCCAGGATTCCAAATGTGTTCTCCACCACTCTTCGGGCTCTGGCCAGCCGGTAATTAAAAACCCTCTGTTCCGGGGTGAGGGTCCTCATTGGGAATGGCCGCATCAGGTGGTCCCCCAGCGCAAACGCTTCATCAGCAACGAACACGAATGGGAGTCCTTCCACATTGTCCTCTGGAGCTGGCAAGTCCAAGCTGCCATTCTGGAGACGCCTGTAAAACTCCGTGTGGGCGATGACTCCACCATCGGACATTCGGCCATTCTTCCCCACGTCCACATACAAGAAGTCGTAATTAGCCGACACCACCGCCAACATCACTATACTATTGAACCCCTTGTAATTATAATAGTATGACACCGAGTTGGGTGGTGGGACGATGTGGACGTGTTTCCCATCAATTGCCCCTCCGCAGTTAGGAAAGTCCCACCGCTGGGCAAAGTGGGAGGCCACAGTCTGCCATTCCTGTGGCGTGGAAGGAAACTGTTGAGGAAAAAACAATAAACATTACTATTTTTTCACAGAAACATGGCAAGCAGATTATACACAAACATTATGGGGCAACCTCCAGATAGCATTTAGTAAGGGGAATTTAACAAGGCCAAAGTATAAGGTACACCTATCATATTCCCCCTCCCCCCCTCTCATGGGCCATTTCTAACATTATGGGGTGTGTGGAAATCTTGGACAGGTAACCCTCTTCACTTCATTGAGAGATGAATGCATAAATAATGGGTATTACTTTGAACAGGCCCTCCTTAGTTACACTATTGGCAGCCCACTGGACAGGTAAGAAGTGTCATACTACAAAGATATAAATACACACTGTACACATTTGAGGACATTTGGATATTCTGCTATTACCTATCAAGATAATAATAGGATACAAAAACTTTAAACAGTACCATTTGAAAGTATACAGGCAGGCCCTTGCACTACATGCTTTGGGGAATTCATCCATAAATCTGACCAGTAAAGAGATGGGTATAGTGTGTATGGGTTTGGCAAAGTCAGCAGATAGATGATTGAGGATAGAGAATTGGAATCAGCTGACTTAGCAGTTGGGGGGAGGGAGGGTTACTAAAAATTATTTGGGGACACCACAAAAAAAGCCTCTGGCACTCTGCCTGAATTTAAATAAAAAATAACATTTCCAAACATTTTAGGGGGTGTTTGGGGTAAAGCACTACTATGGAGCTGATAAAATACATTGTTAAGTGACTACATGAGGTGAATATAGGGCCAGGAGACACCATGCTGGGGAGGTTAGTGAAGGGCAAATATGTATGAAGGACATAAAATAATAATTACATAAAAATCCAGCATGCATGAGGACAAAGGGGACATTCACAGCATATTCCAATCATGGTAATTAGGGAATGAGGAAAGAAATACAATATATTAGCAAACATTCAATACAATAAAATGTGATATAAAAGGATAAAAATCTTACCTTCATATACTCCTTCTGCAGGACCTGTATGATGGCAGAACAGGTCTCTGGGATAATGATCCCCAGAGCCTGGGGGGAGATGCCTGTCGAGAACTTCAAGTCCTGCAGACTTCTCCCTGTGGCCAAATACCACAAGGTAGCGACCAACCTCTGCTCCGGAGTGATGGCTTGCCTCATGCAGGTATCCTGCCTGCTGATATAAGGGGTCAGCGAAGCCAACAGACGGTGAAACACGGGGTCCGTCATCCTGAGAAAGTTCCTGAAATCATCAGGATTATTCTCACGGATCTCACGGAGCAAAGGCATATGAGAGAACTGGTCACGCTAAAGCAACCAATTCTTGGTCCATGAACTCCTCCCCACCCTGTTCATGGACTGGACTTGTGTCAAGGTCAGGACCCCAACACCAAGCCCCCCGCACAGCACGAACTCTACGAGGAGTACGCATACGAAACATGGCTAGAAAACGGTCGGCTGCTCAGAACGAAGTAACAGAACGCACTGAAGAACAGCAAGGCCTGTGAAGAGCGACCTGAAAAACAGTAACGAACGAACGAGAATACAATGACTACCTAAAGTCAGGCGGAACTTGCTTGCACGCACTGAAGAGCAGATACAAACCCACAAGCACAAACTGAACGGCAGAAAACGATCTGAAAGCCACGAGTCTGAAAAAGCGCGAATCGTCTCTCACCAAACTTTTACTAACACGAGATTAGCAAAAGGAGCCCAAAGGGTGCCGCGCTTGGTTCTGAACCGGCCTTTTCTAGTCTCGTCGTACGTGGTGTACGTGACCGCGTGGTTGGCGATCGGAAATTCCGACTACTTTGTGCGACCGTGTGTAGGCAAAACAAGTTTAAGCCAACATCCGTCGGAAAAAATCCTAGGATTTTGTTGTCGGAATGTCCGAACAAAGTCCGACCGTGTGTACGTCCTTTAAGAGCTGTGAAAATGTGGAATAGACTCCCACCAGAGGTGGTTCTGGCCAGCACAGTAGATTGCTTCAAGAAAGGCCTGGATACTTTCCTAAATGTACATAATATAACTGGGTACTAACATTTAAAGGTAAAGTTGATTCAGGGAATATCCGATTGCCTCTTGGGGGATCAGGAAGGAATTTTTTCCCCTGCTGTAGCAAATTGGAGCATGCTCTGCTGGGGTTTTTTGCCTTCCTCTGGATCAACTGAGGGTATAAAATTGGGTATATTGGATTGTACAATATTTTTTATTTTATTTATTGTTTTTAAGGTTGAACTGGATGGACTTGTGTCTTTTTTCAACCTGACTAACTATGTAACGAATAGAAAAAACAAATCAATAGTACAGTACAAATTAAATTTGTAGCTCAGATACTATTAAAGCTCACTTTTCTTACAAATATAAAGCACACAATCATGGGCTGGCTACGCAAACCAAATACTCTTTAATAAAAAAATAATGCAAAATCAAGAATAGTAGCCCTTACATCTGGGTATTGTGTAATTATGTGATTTCAAAATGCATATGCCTTTGTGACCAAATAACACGCTTATCTCTAAAGTACACTTCTGAGCTCCCCTTCCTTATCTTGATTGTGTTGTCAGTAGATCGCATTACATTAATCAGTGTGGTTCTATACAATTTATTACAGGTGAGTGAACCAACTATTCTAAGCCAGAATTAGATTTTGTACAGTTTGGGTTGATGTAGATATCCCTGAATTTTTGGTGATAAATGACAAACGTTTGCATGATTTTCAGTTACTGTAATCTTTAGGTGACTCTTTAGTGCTCAGGTACATGTCCTTCCATACTTCACAGTTAGGGATGAGCCGAACACCCCCGGTTCGGTTCGCACCAGAACCTGCGAACGGACCGAAAGTTCGCACGAACGTTAGAACCCCATTGATGTCTATGGGACTCGAACGTTCGAAATCAAAAGTGCTCATTTTAAAGGCTAATTTGCATGGTATTGTCCTAAAAAGGGTTTGGGGACCCGGGTCCTACCCCAGGGGACATGTATCAATGCAAAAAAAACTTTTAAAAACGGCCGTTTTTTCGGGAGCAGTGATTTTAATGATGCTTAAAGTAAAAAAAAAAAAAGTGAAATATTCCTTTAAATATCGTACCTGGGGGGTGTCTATAGTATGCCTGTAAAGTGACGCGTGTTTCCCGTGTTTAGAACAGTCCCTGCACCAAATGTCATTTTTAAAGGAAAAAATCTCATTTAAAACTGCTTGCGGGTTTAATGTAATGTCGGGTCCTGGCAATATGGATGAAAATCAGTGAGACAAACGGCATGGGTACCCCCCAGTCCATTACCAGGCCCTTTGGGTCTTGTATGGATATTAAGGGGAACCCCGCACCCAAATTAAAATAAGGAAAGGTGTGGGGCCACCAGGCCCTATATACTCTGAACAGCAGTATACAGGCTGTAGGTTTGTTGTTAAGTAGAATCTCTTTGTAATTTTGAACGGGTACATTTTTAACGTGTTTAGCTCCAGCCAAAAAATCTTTTTTAAGCTTTTTGGAAAACATAGGGAAGGGTTATCACCCCTGTGACATTTGTTTTGCTGTCTTTCCTCCTCTTCAGAAGATTTCACCTCACTTTTTGTCCCAATGGATTGGAAAGCATCAGTGGAAAGGAGAAATGTTTTTCCCATATTAACTCTTACAGGAGAGAATTTCCCTTCCTAGGGGTAGATTTATTCTGACTTCCTGTTGTCTCCTTCCGTTTGCAAGTAGGAGTCGTTTGTAAGTTAGTTGTTTGAAAGTAGGGTCCTGCCCTATATACTCAGCAGAAATTTGGGCCTTAGGTGTTGCTGTGGCCACAACACTGTAAGCCCTCACAGGGCTCTGCTGTGAAATATTAGATCAAGAATTGTAATTACATGCCCTTGTTGAACAGGAGCTGAAAAATTAGGCCTTAGGCACTGGTGCTGGTGCCACAACACTGCAACCCCTCACAGACACTCTAGTTGGAATGCAGGAACGAGCCCTGCTGCAAAGTATTGCATCAAAAATTGTAATTACACGCCCCTGTTAAACAAGGGCTGAAAAATTGGGCCTTAGGCACTGGTGCTGGTGCCACAACACTGCAACCCCTCACAGACACTCTAGTTGGAATGCAGGAACGAGCCCTGCTGCAAAGTATTACATCAAAAATCGTAATTACACGCCCCTGTTAAACAGGGGCTGAAAAATTGTGCCTTAGGCATTGGTGGTGGCACCCAGAACCAAAAATGTTCTTACAAGCTATCAGCGTGATGATTGAGGAGGAAGAGGATAATTACTCAGGGATAGTCACTCAGCATCAGCATAGGCAGTCTTTGAAGGGATCTGAGATTTCAAAAAAAATTATTCGGTTACATCAGCATCAGGTGCTTGGTAGCTGGTGGTGATCCAAGACTCATTCATTTTTATGAAGGTCAGTCGATCGACCGAGTCAGTGGACAGACGCACCCTGTGATCGGTTACCACGCCTCCAGCAGCACTGAATGTGCGTTCCGAAAGAACGCTGGATGCAGGACAGGCCAGTAGCTCAATTGCATACTGTGCAAGCTCTGGCCAGTGATCCATCCTCAAGACCCAGTAACCCAGAGGATTTTCGGTGGGAAAGGTGTCCAAGTCTGATCTTGCCCCTAGGTATTCCTGCACCATGTAAAACAGACGCTGGCGATGGTTGCTGGAACCGATCATACCTTGGGGCTGCGGACCAAAAAATTGTCTGAATGCATCGGTCAGACGGCCACCTTCTCCACCGCTCCTTCTTTGACTGACCGAAGCCTCAGCAACACGTTGTCCAGAAACAGGAGTTTGTAACCTCCCAGTCTCTGGGAACGCGTTGCACAGACCTTTCTGCAAGGCCTCCCGAAGATGTTTCATCCTCTGCTCCCTCTGCGATGGCAAGATAAGGTCCGCAACCTTACCCTTGTAACGTGGATCAAGGAGGGTTGCCAGCCAGTATTGGTCCTTCTCCTTGATACCACGAATACGAGGATCCTTACGCAGGCTTTGCAGGATCAGGGAGGCCATGCAGCGTAGGTTTGCTGAGGCATTCGGTCCGGAGTCCTCTGGGTCACTAAGGACGACATGGTCCGCAGCCACCTCCTCCCAGCCACGTACAAGTCCATGTGTTTCTTGGGACTGATCCCTTAAAGACTGCTGCTGATGCTGAGTGCCAGGCTCCACCTCCATACTGACACAATCTTCCTCCTCCTCCTCCTCCTCTTCCTCCTCGTCCTTTTCCTGTGTGATCGGCGGGCACGCAGGAACACTGTCTGGATAAAGGGGGCCTTGAGAGCTAAGGAAGTCCTCCTCTTCCTGCCTCTGTTCTGCCTTAAGTGCCCTGTCCATTATTCCACGCAGCGTGTGCTCCAACAGGTGGACAAGGGGGACAGTGTCACTGATGCATGCACTGTCACTGCTCACCATCCTCGTGGCCTCCTCAAATGGTGACAGGACAGTGCATGCATCCCTGATCATGGCCCACTGGCGTGGGGAAAAAAAAACAAGCTCCCCTGACCCTGTCCTGGTGCCATAGTCGCACAGGTACTCATTGATGGCCCTCTGCTGCGTGTGCAGCCGCTGCAGCATGGCCAACGTTGAGTTCCACCTGGTGGGCATGTCACAGATTAGGCGGTTCTTGGGCAGGTTAAACTCCTTTTGGAGGTCCGTCAGCCGAGCACTGGCATTATATGACCGGCGGAAATGCACACAGACTTTCCTGGCCTGCCTCAGGACATCCTGTAAGCCCGGGTACCTGCCCAAGAACCGCTGCACCACCAAGTTAAGGACGTGAGCCAAACAGGGCACATGGGTCATTTGTCCCTGTCGGAGGGCAGAGAGGAGGTTGGTGCCATTGTCGCAAACCACCATTCCTGCCTTAAGTTGGCGTGGCGTCAACCACCTCTGAACCTGCCCCTGCAGAGCTGACAGAACCTCTGCCCCAGTGTGGCTCCTGTCCCCCAAGCACACCAGCTCAAGCACCGCATGGCATCTTTTGGCCTGCGTACTTGCGTAGCCCCTTGAACGACTACGGAGCACCGCTGGTTCCGAGGCCATGGAGGAAGAAGAAGAGGAGGGGGTGGAGGAGAGAGGTGTGTCACAATCATTAGCATTTTGGAGGCGTGGTGGCGGAACAACCTCCAACACTACTGCACCTTGTCCTGCATCCTTCCCAGCTGCCAGCAGAGTCACCCAATGCGCCGTGAAACTTAGGTAACGTCCCTGTCCATGCCTGCTGGACCATGAGTCAGCGGTAATATGCACCTTACCGCTGACCGCCCTGTCCAGCGAGGCATGGACATTGCCTTCCACATGCTGGTAGAGAGCCGGAATCACCTTCCGTGAGAAAAAGTGGCGTTTGGGTACCTGCCACTGAGGAACCGCACATTCCACAAACTCACGGAAGGGGGCAGAGTCTACCAACTGAAAAGGCAGCAGTTGAAGTGCTAGCAATTTTGCCAAGCTAGCATTCAACTGTTGGGCATGTGGATGGCTGGGAGCAAACTTCTTTCGGCGGTGCAGCAGCTGGGGCAGGGAAATTTGCCTGGTACAATCTGACGTCGGTGTACCAAAATCAGATTGCCCACAAGTACGTGGCTGTGACACACCTAATTCTACACCTTCATTCCTCTCAGTGCAGGTCTCAGAGAGGACTGAAGGTCTAGTGGGGTTGGAAATCTCAGCTGATGAGGAGCAAGCAGAGGTCCACTTTGTTCTTTGGTGTGGGTCTTTTAGATACGCTTGCCAACGAACTGCATGGCAGGTCAACATATGTCTGGTCAAGCATGTGGTACCCAAGCGGAAGATGTTTTGGCCACGCGAGATACGCTTGAGACATATGTTGCAAATAGCAGCGGTGCGATCTGATGCACTCGTCTCAAAAAAGGCCCACACCAAAGAACTTTTTGAATAACGCGCAGAGACTGCAGCGCCCTGCACATGTGGAGCTTTGGGGTGTGATGCAGTCAATGTGCTGCCCTTAGGCTGGCCCCTGGAGGGCATCCTGCCTCGTTGGTGATGTGCCGCCTCCTCCTCCTCCTCCTCCTCCTCTCTCCTATCAGGCACCCACGTTGAGTCAGTGACCTCATCATCCCCTCCCTCCTCATCACTGGAGCAAACCTGGCAGTATGCTGCAGCAGGGGGAGCATGACTGCCAGATTGCTGTCCTTCTTGGGCACCCCCTCTGTCCGTGCTCGTGTTACTGCCTTCATCGAGCTCAGTATCATCATCAGAGCCTTCCAAACGCTGGGCATCCTCCTGGAGCATGGACCCAACACTGTGGTCAAACAGTTCGAGGGACTCCTCAGGAGGACATGGTGGGGCTAGGGAAGGAGTCACTGATGACATTGAGCCGAGGGAAGAGGCCGCTGCTTTGCCAGACAAAGTACCCTGGGCATGGGTGAGAGAGGATGAGGAGGATGAGGACGGCTTGGTCATCCACTCGACCAAGTCTTCCGCATGTTGCGGCTCAACATGGCCAGCTGCCGAAAAAAAGGCCAAGCGTGTCCCATGGCCACGTGCTGATGAGGATGCACCGTCTCCACGACCAGCACTAGACACAGAGCCTGCTTGCCCTCTCTTATTGGCTTGTGACTGTCTGCCTCTCCTTCTTGGCCTTCCAGACATACTAATGGCCTGTAGCTGCACTAAGCTGGGATATATATATATATATATATATATATATATATATATATATATATATGTACTGATACTGCAGCTAGCAAAATCAACTGCCTGCCTGTAGTATGAGAACACCACCAACCTTCTACAGGTAGCTTTAGCTGAACACTGTGAGGTGGACGCACCCCACTAACTTGTAGGTTTAGCAGAACACTGTGAGCAGGACGCACTGCACTAACTGTAAATAGTCTAGCTGCCTGACTGTGGTACTAATAGGATCAAAAGAACACCAGCAATTTTCTTCAGGTAGCTGTATTTACTGTAACAAGACAAGCCTGCCTGTCAGTAAGAAGATAACAGGAACGGATCTAGCTGAACACTGTGAGCAGGACGCACCCCACTAGCTTGTAGGTTTAGCTGAACACTGTGAGGTGGACGCACTCCACTAACTTGTAGGTTTAGCTGAACACTGTGAGCAGGACGCACCCCACTAACTTGTAGGTTTAGCAGAACACTGTGAGCAGGACGCACTGCACTAACTGTAAATAGTCTAGCTGCCTGACTGTGGTACTAATAGGATCAAAAGAACACCAGCAATTTTCTTTAAAATACTGTAACAAGACAAGCCTGCATGTCAGTAAGAAGATAACAGGAACGGATCTAGCTGAACACTGTGAGCAGGATGCACCCCACTAGCTTGTAGGTTTAGCTGAACACTGTGAGGTGGACGCACCCCACTAACTTGTAGGTTTAGCTGAACACTGTGAGCAGGACGCACCCCACTAACTTATAGGTTTAGCAGAACACTGTGAGCAGGACGCACTGCACTAACTGTAAATAGTCTAGCTGCCTGACTGTGGTACTAATAGGATCAAAAGAACACCAGCAATTTTCTTCAGGTAGCTGTATTTACTGTAACAAGACAAGCCTGCCTGTCAGTAAGAAGATAACAGGAACGGATCTAGCTGAACACTGTGAGCAGGACGCACCCCACTAGCTTGTAGGTTTAGCTGAACACTGTGAGGTGGACGCACCCCACTAACTTGTAGGTTTAGCTGAACACTGTGAGCAGGACGCACCCCACTAACTTGTAGGTTTAGCAGAACACTGTGAGCAGGACGCACTGCACTAACTGTAAATAGTCTAGCTGCCTGACTGTGGTACTAATAGGATCAAAAGAACACCAGCAATTTTCTTTAAAATACTGTAACAAGACAAGCCTGCATGTCAGTAAGAAGATAACAGGAACGGATCTAGCTGAACACTGTGAGCAGGATGCACCCCACTAGCTTGTAGGTTTAGCTGAACACTGTGAGGTGGACGCACCCCACTAACTTGTAGGTTTAGCTGAACACTGTGAGCAGGACGCACCCCACTAACTTATAGGTTTAGCAAAACACTGTGAGCAGGACGCACTGCACTAACTGTAAATAGTCTAGCTGCCTGACTGTGGTACTAATAGGATCAAAAGAACACCAGCAATTTTCTTCAGGTAGCTGTATTTACTGTAACAAGACAAGCCTGCCTGTCAGTAAGAAGATAACAGAAACGGATCTAGCTGAACACTGTGAGCAGGACGCACCCCACTAGCTTGTAGGTTTAGCTGAACACTGTGAGGTGGACGCACCCCACTAACTTGTAGGTTTAGCTGAACACTGTGAGCAGGACGCACCCCACTTACTTGTAGGTTTAGCAGAACACTGTGGGCAGGACGCACTGCACTAACTGTAAATAGTCTAGCTGCCTGACTGTGGTACTAATAGGATCAAAAGAACACCAGTAATTTTCTTCAAAATACTGTAACAAGACAAGCCTGCCTGTCAGTAGGAATATAACAGGAACGGATCTAGCTGAACACTGTGAGCAGGACGCACTGCACTAAATGTAAATAGTCTAGAAGATAACAGGAACGGATCTAGCTAAACTGAATACAGTGTATATATATATATATATATATATATATATATGCAACACCTGGGATGCATATATATACACAATACACTTTAAGTGCAGCTAACTGACTGACTGTCCTGCCTAATCTAGCTAACTCAAATGAAATGACACTGTCTCTCTCTCTCTCTAAGCACACCGGAACACACTGCACAGGGCCGCCGTGCAGGCGGCCTAATATAGTGTGGGACGTGTACTAAATCCCCTGAGCCATAATTGGCCAAAGCCTCCTTGGCTTTGGCCAATTATGGCTCTCTGTTAAGGCGGCGCTGTGATTGGCCAAGCATGCGGGTCATAGTGCATGCTTGGCCAATCATCAGCAAGCAATGCACTGCGATGCCGCAGTGAATTATGGGCCGTGACGCGCCACACGAATTTGGCGCGAACGGCCCATATCGTTCGCAATTCGGCGAACGATCGAACAGCCGATGTTCGAGTCGAACATGGGTTCGACTCGAACACGAAGCTCATCCCTATTCACAGTGTCTGCTTGCCCTTTTCCATAGAACATCAGACACAATGGCCTATAAAAGCTTTACATGCACAAAGTGGTCACCAGTGCTGGATGCTTCCTTTCTGTGCCCCTTTAGTGCTATTGTCAGATACTAGATTATGAATTTTCATATACCATGAATTCATCATCATCATTCATCACAGACACTGTGCGGTACAATCTGTCTCCTTCTTCTAACACATTATGCCATGGTAGCATAAGATGGGACCCTAATTGGTTAAAAGATGTCATTAATCGCAGTCATGTTAGGAGGCACATTATTATCAGTGGTTTAAAGATTGCTCTATATTTTCTCGATATCTGGGATGAACGGGTATTGAATTACGCTATGATCAGGTCTCCTGACTGATAGTTTAACTTTTAGGTGCCGTTCTGTGTATCAGAGAGCACTGGCTGCGGCTACTCTAACAATATCTTAATAGTTTCTATAACAGTATTTTGGATAGTGCTTATGTGCAAATGAAAGACTTGTCGTTTGAATGGCATATAAAGAAATTTGCAAAAAAACCTGCAACAGTTTTTTTTTAAGCCTCATTCAGATGGGCACTGGCACCTGTAATGAGTGGGAGGTTATTTAGGTGTCTGCATCCGCTCCAGCTGTGTGCAGGCAGCCTATGGAAATGGATGCAGAAGCAGTGGCTGCACAGACAAAGCCAAATGGCAAAATTTGACAACCATGCAGAAGTGACTGCAGAGCTCCCAAACGCACACTGCTGAATTCAGTGCTCCTCCAACTTTTTGGTGTTTTTGTGTGGTGGTCCCCCTTAAAAGCTATTCCAGGCACCTATCTAGAATAAAGGTCTGATATGAATTTTGGGGAAAGCCAACATCATTATATTTTTTTGCCGGGTTCCCCTTAAGAATCTATACCAGGTCCCCATTTTTATAGCACTGATCGCTGTATAATTGTCAATCGACCCAAAAATGTGTCAAAAGTGTCCAATGTGTCCGCCATAATTTTGAAGTCTTGATGAAAATCACAGATCGCTGTCATTACTAGTAAAAAAAAAATATTAATAATAAAAATGCCATAAATCTATCCCCTATTTTGTAGATGCTATAACTTTTGTGCAAACCAATCAATATTTGCCTATTGCAATTTTTATTACAAAAAATATGTAGAAGAATACATATTGGCCTAAACTGAGAAAAAAATTAGCTTTTTTTTAAAAAAAAATGGGGATATTTATTATAGCAAAAAGTACAAAATATTGTGTTTTTTTCAAAATTTTAGCTCTTTTTTTGTTTATGGTGCAAAAAATAAAAAACACAGAGGTGATCAAATGCCACCAAAAGAAAGCTCTATTTGTGGGGAAAAAAGTATGTCAATTTTGTTTGGGTACAGCATCGCACGACCGCGCAATTGTCAGTTAAAGCAACGCAGTGCCGTAATGCAAAAAATGGCCTGGTCATTGAGCAGCCAAATCTTCCGGGGCTGAAGTGGTTAAAGCATAAACATTCCCTCAAGGGTCAATTGGATGTGATAAAAAGCTAGTTTAGTAAATATGACTAAATGTCAATAAACATACAGTTAAAAGGTAACTCCTTTTTTTCGTGGGGAAAAAAATAGCAAATAAAGAAAAATTTTCCCAGAAGTCTGCATTAAGATTCAAGCCAGATTTCAGGCATCCCCTGCAACAAAAATATCATTTTTCGGTGAGATACTTTCAATATTAACATGTCTAAAGGGATGCAGGCCCAGCAGCTTTTCTCATTAGAGCCCTGCAGCTGTTGCAGCTGATAAATATGATACCACTCCCATTAGACTCACTTTCCTACATGAGCACAGAGGAACAAACAGTGATTTCTTTAGAATAACAAAAGGTAGAAATCTGCAACAAAGTTTGTTAAAATCCTTGTAATGTACATAGATCACCTAGAGGGGAATGTTTTTTTTTTTTTTTTTTAACAAAAGTTACTCTTTATTGAACAAATTGTGCAACCAATATAAATGATAGATTACATATAAAAAATGATACATTTCATGTAGCCTGATAGTCTAAAAAGCGTTTGTAAGTAAATAAAGTTCATAAGTGAATAAAGTGCTCCATGCTCTTCTTGACAAACTATAAATGAAAAGTGCTCCAGTGCAGAAGGTAAGTAAAAAAGGGCCCCTTACCAGGCCTAAATGATCTCAAACTACTGAGATCAAAAGCACTTTGTGATATATCAAAGGCAAGGTCGCCACTCTCACTGTCAAAACCTCAGGATAATTAGGATTGATGGAGATAGTATACTTTACATGTGGGAAGATCCTGTGATATCCTCCACTCCGACTACCAGCGACCGACACTCTCATAGATAGAACAAATGGGAGGACACGTACATAGAACATGAGGCATGCATGTGGGAGGATGTCCATGGACGTCCTCTCAGAACTGAAGGTCCGCACTGTAGCTGTTTTTTTGCTATAGCGCGGGTGGGAACTGGTTAAATAAAAGTGGGCTGGAAAGCTATGAACCACAGTTTGTGCTGGTGTGGACTCACTAAAAAATGCTTCTACCACTGAAATGAATTCCCATTATCACAATGATCATGACCATGTATGCTCAATTACATTGCTCAGGATCCTCTAGGTGCTTTGTTTTCAAATAGAAGCAGGCTAGGTATCAGAACTGTGAT
Source organism: Aquarana catesbeiana (assembly GCF_042186555.1). Classification (NCBI taxonomy): domain Eukaryota; kingdom Metazoa; phylum Chordata; class Amphibia; order Anura; family Ranidae; genus Aquarana; species Aquarana catesbeiana. Next base: position 427,098,938 of record NC_133325.1, read on the forward strand.
TTAGTGGCAATAGTTTTGACTTTAGTGGCAATAGTTTAGACTTCCATCATACAGGTGCACACGTTTGCATTAATTTGATGCCTAATGCATCACCCAAAAGTGTTATTTAAACAAATTGTATATTTTGTAATATTGTCCTTAAGGACCGAGCCTCTTTCTGAGATTTGTTGTTTACAAGTTAAAAACTGTTTTTTTTTTGCTAGGAAATTACTTAGAACCCCCAAACATTATACATTTTTTTTCTAACACCCTAGAGAATAAAATGGCGGTCGTTGCAATACTTTCTGTCACACCGTATTGTGCAGCAGCCTTACAAGTGCACTTTTTTTGGAAAAAATACACTTTTTTGAATTATAAAAAAAGACAACAGTAAAGTTAGCCCAATTTTTTTTATATTGTGAAAGATAATGTTACGCTGAGTAAATTGATACCCAACATGTCATGCTTCAAAATTGCGCCCGCTTGTGGAATGGCGACAAACTTTTACACTTAAAATCTCCATAGGCGAAGTTTAAAAAATTCTACAGGTTGCATGTTTTGAGTTACAGAGGAGATCTAGGTCAATTATTGCTCTCGCTCTACCGATCACGGCGATACCTCACATGTGTGGTTTGAACACTGTTTCCATATGCGGGCACCACTCACGAATGCGTTCGCTTCTGCATGCATTTTTTTTACACTGTTCTTTAAAAAAAAAAAAATTGTGTCACTTTTATTCCTATTACAAGGAATGTAAACATCCCTTGTAATAGAAAAAAAATATGATAGAACCTCTTAAATATGATATCTGGGGTCAAAAACACCTCAGATCTCATATTTACACTAAAATGCAATAAGAAAAAAAAGGCCCTTAAAGAGCTATGGGCGGAAGTGACATTTCGACGTCGCTTCCTCCCTGTAATGGTATGGAGACGGGTGAGGTCCATCCTCCCCTCACTCGTCTCCATACCCAGCAAGGAAGAGGATCCGATCGCCACCGCCAATACCGACGGCTCCAGTAAGCCGATAAAAGTGATCTCGCGGTGAATCCTTCGCAGAGACCACTATTATCGTAAATCGGACCGCCGGCCGAAGAAGAGGATACCAGCGTTATGGCAACTAGCTGCTGCCATAACAAAGATATCCCTCTTCAATATTAGGACGTATATTGGCGTGCGGCGGTCCGGAAGTGGTTAAAAGATCTATTTCACATTCAATCTTTTAAATGCCAGCTACTCGTGGCCTTTATTTGCCATAAGCTTGCAAATTGGGCTTGAAAATGAAAGATAAAAATGAGATTTGTCGCCAAAGACTTAAATAGGGTTGGGCCATAATGTTCAAGGTTTGCAATTTTTTTTCAAGTGTTCAGTAAATGTCCAGTGAAATGAATTTTGCTTGGTGTGCTCATTGCTACTTTCAACTTTTCAGGAAAGGCAAAAGCACACAGGTCTTGTACTGAATATTGCCAAACATTGTCAACCTCTCTATTTTTGGTGCCTATTTTTTCCACCAATCTTGTTATAAGTGTAGCATGCACAGTCTCTGTAGGGGTTTCAATTAAATAATGTAACTCTAGGACAGACATCATCTTTAGCACAAACAGTACCAATGTGCTACCTGGTTTTACAGAGACCCCAAATTACTTAATAGTTGTCCATGGCAACAATTCACTTACTAAGCTGGAATCAATCTTAAGTTCTAAAATGTAAGGACTTAGCTTTTCAGTATCAATGGTGTTGCTTACAGGCTTATTAAAGAGGAACTGCAGTCTGCTCACATAATCTGTAATAAAAACATCTTTGCCCTTCTGAAGCTTCCCTCCAACCACTTTGCATATTATTTTATATATACTGTGATTCTGTACTTGCCAAATATGCTGCAGAAATCTCCCCCCACTGAGTCTTGCTGCAATCATTTTAACTGTGGGCAGCTGAAGGTGCTGCCTGTACACTTCCTGGATTTACACAGACACACAGAGGCACACATCCAGCTCTGCAGCTCTCATTGGCCCTCTTATGACTCACCCCTCCTCATTTCCTGGCAAACTCTCACGAGAGTGAGAGAGAGAGCTGTGCATGATGTCATAAGCCTAGGTTTTTTTCCAGACAAGACACAGGAAGTGGGCTGTATAAGGTATTTACTGGCAGGAAAAAATGTTTTACTATCCAAAGTAAAACAACAAGGGCAGAAGATTTAGTAGATGGAAAGATGAAAAATTGTCCGAAGTTCCGCTTTAAAATAGGCAAAAGGCAATGTGAACAATTGACCATACCTTAGCAACTAGTCAGCGCTTACGTTATATGTTCTGACTGTTCTAAAGTAATCATAGACAAGATCCGATTGGGTGCTAAGCTTAGCTATACTCTGACCTTTAAAAAAAAAGGTTACAAAAAGTTACTTAATTAATCATTGTGAAATTGTTTGTATTATTTACATTCTATGCATGAACACAACAAATGCTGGTAAAATTGGAAATATTTAAGTATAGTGAACAAAAAATGTAACCTACTAACTGAATATTGATGCCAATTTTGGAGATAATGCTGTAGTTTGAATAGCATTATAATAATATGGTATGTTATTCAGCACACGGGAGACAAAAAAAATACTCTTTGGAATGATCATGGCTGAAAAACCACATATCTAGGCTATAAGAAGATCTTGTAGGTAGTGTTACCTAGGACAGGCCAAGGATTCATCACCTTTAAGGAGGAGAACAAGGGGTAAAGATCTTGAAATCCGGGAACTATATAAAGATATTTATATATTATTTTGTAAAGTTTCAGCCTGGCATGCTATTTCAGCTGTGACATAATACCAAGGGTAGGACAACACAGAGGTAAAATGTAATCTTTGAGGCTCAGCTATATGTTTTGCAGCCAAAGAACTGTGTTTTAAAGCACCGACAGTGGCAAATTACATGAAGATCAAAGACTCCTTCTTTAAAGTGGTTGTAAATCCACTTTGAAAAAAAAACTAACACCTACAAGACAAAGGCATAATGAGCTAGTATGCATAGCATACTAGCTCATTATGTAATACTCACCTGGGATCGAAGCCCTCGCTGCGGTGCCTGTACACTGCTCCAGCGGTCGACATTACTCCCCGGGGTTACTTCCAGGTATCGCGGCTCCGGCGCTGCGATTGGCCGGAGCTGCGATGAAGTCACTCCTGCGCATGCGTGTGGTAACGGCACACTCACTGAAGCCACAGCACGTACGTGTCATTGCTTCAGTTTGTGTCAGTGCGCATGTGCCGATGACATTGGCATATGCAAATACAGGGGATATCTCCTAAACCGTGCAGGTTTAGGAGATATCTTGGCTAGCTACAGGTAAGCCTTATTATAGGCTTACCTGTAGCACAAAGTTGTCTGTAAGGGTTTACAATCACTTTAATTTGCATATAACATCAGTTCAGGCAAACCTGCAATTGTTTTTGGTTTTTTTAAGCACTTCAGCCCCAGAAGAGTTTACACCCTTCCTGACCAGAGCACTTTTTACAATTTGGCACTGAGTCGCTTTAACTGATAATTGCACGGTCGTTGAACGCTGTACCCAAACAAAATTTGCATCCTTTCTTTCCCACAAATAAAGCTTTCTTTTGGTGGTATTTGATCACCTCTGCGTTTTTTTTATTTTTGCGCTATAAACAAAAAAAGAGCGACAATTTAAAAAAAAAAAAACAATATTTTTAACTTTTTGCTATAATAAATATCCCCAAAAGTTTTTTTAAAAAAACTAATTTTTTCCTCAGTTTAGGCCAATATATATTCTTATACTTTTTTTTGGTAAAAAAAATCGCAATAAGCATATATTGATTGGTTTGCGCAAAAGTCATAGCGTCTGCAAACTATGGGAAAGATTTTTGGCATTTTTATGGCATTTTTATTATTAGTTTTTTTTTAACTAGTAATGGAGGTGATCTTTGATTTTTAGCAGTACTGCGACAATGCGATGGACAGATCGGAGACTTTTGACACTTTTTTGGGACCATTGGCATTTATACAGTGATCAGTGCTATAAAAATTTACTGATTACTGTGTAAATGTGACTGGCAGGGAAGGGGTTAACACTAGGGGCAATCAAGGTGTTAAACATGTGTTCCCTCTGCATCTTCTAACTGTGTGGGGATGTGAGTGACTAGGAGAGAAGCCATAGCGTTCTTCATATCTCGTAGGAAGAAACGATATGGCTTCTCTCCTCTGACAAATCCCTGTGCTGGCGCTCGTGCACGTGATCGTGCGTGGCCGACAGCGATCATGCCCACCGGCCACGCGCATTGGGTCCCCGCCGCGCAGCGGGCACGCACCTTTTGGTGGCCAAAAAACGTGTAGGACGTACCTGTATGGGATTTCGCCCAGGTGTGACATTGTGCCACGGTATATCTGTGTGACACGGTTGGCAACTGGTTAAAGAAAACCTGTTTACTTTCCTACCATTTCTATTTCTATTTCTTATTTTTTTCTTTAGCTATCTTTTTCCATTCTGTTTGGGTTTTGATACAAAACATTAATCTTAAAACCTTAAATCTTAAAAAAAACAAACAAACAAACAAAAAAATGTAAAAATCTTTGACAATGACTTCACTATTCTTTGCACCAGAGACATCATTTTTCTACCTTTAAAGTGGCAGAGGTTTAAAATGACTAATTGCACTGGAGTATCTTCAAAACGGGGGTAGTTTTCCTGGCACTGGACATCTCTTTTGTGACTTCTTTACCACACTATCATAGTCATAAGTCATAATTTTACCTAACAGAACTACTCGCCACATATATCATAGCTTCAGAATAAAGAAAAAAAAAAACATTTAAATTTAATCCCACTCACATCCTCCCAGATTTACTTTAGAACCACATATTTTTACTTACTCTAAAATAGATGTTGTGTGAGGAGATAATCTGTCTTTCAAAAATAAGCAATCATGGGGGGTGTGGCTAACCGCCAAGCAAGATGGACGTCTGAACCCTCAGCTCCTGCACTGACCGGAAAGATATATGCGAACATCGCCGCTTCTACAGCTCCATCTGACCCCTAAACATACAGAGACACTGCCACAGGGACCAGCAATGTCTCAGCCGACTCGCAAGAGGAAAGAATACAGGCCACCAAAGAAACTGACAGATTACTTTTCACTGCAGCTGGACACAGAAATCCAAGATGGCGCCCGCGGCCCTGCACAGGATTCATCAGCCTACACAGACCTCCCTGATGCAGATGACACTGAAATACTGCCTCATCCACACTCTCCAGAGTCATCCCTTCAATATCCTTCCTCCTCAGCCTGCAACAGCCCAGCAAAAGTGAGGATGCGAATGGATTCAACAGAAAACGGCACTGAGGTAAGCCCTGCATCTCTCTCAGTATTACCTCAGCCATCAGCTATAGCAGCTTTCCCCACATCAGATCAACCTGTTCTAGACACTACCATGAAGGAGATGCTCATCTCCCTGCAGAGCTCACTGCACATTGAAATAGCATCAATGTTCAAGCAATTCTCATCTCATGTACACATTATGGGGAACAAAATCCACCATATTGGAAAACACATGAATGACCTAACTACAACAGTGAATGATCTTGTAGATGCACAAGATCATACCCATGTTGAACAGCAATGGATGAAATCCAAGATGGCGGACCTAGAAGACAGGTCTCGACGTAATAACGTCAAAATTAGAGGTATACCCGAAACCGTCCTGCCACATGACCTCAATTCATATGCCAGAAAGATGATCTCCACTGTTTTACCTGATCTGTCACCAATGGAGATAATAATAGATCGCATACATCGCATCCCCAAACCAGCACATCTAGCAGCAGACATACCCAGAGATGTTCTAATGAGGATTCATTTCTTCCACACTAAGGATCAACTCCTGTTTAAAACCAGACATCTGGGTAAACTCCCAGCACCATTCAATAATCTACAGCTGTTTGCAGACTTGTCGCAATACACACGACAACTCCGAAGACAACTGAATACCATAACCAAGCCTCTAAATAACCACAAAATCCCATACCAATGGGGATTCCCAACAAAAATCATCATTACCAAAAACGGAGCCAAACACGTCATCACCACAGTTTAGGAAGGAATAAAACTTCTCAAACAATGGGACATTATCCCAGAAACACCTGAGGTATCAATTAATAACCACAGAGGTCCCACACGGACCTCAGGTCCCAAGCAAACCTACAATGCATGCTGAAGCAAACCTGATAGGCAATACCTAGGTTCACACAGTCACCATACCATCCGGTCGGATGCCTTGCTCGTGCAGCTTAACCCACAAACTCTACCCTGCTCAGTTAGCACAGCCTAGTGTTGTCAGGCTGTTTGTAGCGGTTGTTCAGTTATATTTACACTTAGTACTGCTTATATCATAAAGCACTGTTTAACCTTCCTTTTTCTTCTCCTACCTGCCTCATTCTCCACTCGTCCCTCCGGAGAGCTACTACTGAAGAACAACCAAAACTCGCTCCACGTAACCACCCAGGACCAAACAGCTGCCTCTTCCAACCGTGAGTACCACTCATTTTGTTTGACACCACTACAAATCACACAAGATGCCAAAATTCCTTTCAATTAATGTCAAAGGACTCAACCACCCAGCCAAGAGAACCTCCATGTGGAAAACAGCTATAAATTCTAAATGTGATATCCTTTGTCTCCAAGAGACTCACTTCAAAATCTCAGCTGAACCCCACTGTACACACTAACAATTTACCAACATTTTCAAAGCCTCCAACCCAAATAAGAAAAATGGGGTCATGATAGCAGTAAAAAATTCCCTCACTTTCACGCTTCACAATAGCTTGATCGATGAGGAAGGGAGATATTTGGCGCTGGACTGTACCCTAGATAACACCAGATATACCATCGTCAATGTCTATACGCCCAACTCTGGCCAAATTAGATTTTTATCCAAACTTATGAAAAAACTTGAGAAGTTTCGCCAAGGAAACTTTATTGTGTGCGGTGACTTCAACATTGCACCTGACAATGAATTAGATACCTCAAACCGTACCTCCAGACCCTCATCCCCTATGACCACCTTCATAAGAAACAACGACCTCTACGATGTTTGGAGATGTCATCACACCTCAGAACGAGACTACTCCTTCTTTTCCAGCAGACATAATTCGTACACCCGGATTGACTATTTTCTTCTTGACAAATGGACCCTTACCAAAACCACAGACTCCTCCATTGGAACAATCACATGGTCTGACCATGCCCCAGTGTCGATCGATATAGCTGACCATCCTTCACATCCTCGCCACATGATGTGGAGAGCCAATGCGTCAATCATCCAATCCCCAGAAAACTCCTTATACATACGAAATTACCTGGAAGAATTATTTGAACTAAATAAAGGATCGACCTCAAACAACACAATTCTATGGAATGCCCATAAGGCGTTTGTTAGAGGAATTATTATACAACTTAGTGCAAGAGAAAAGAGGAGGAGATCACAGCGTCTAGATACTATCATATCTAATATTAATCTATTAGACAAACAGAACCAATCCACTCCAGACCCTACAACAAAAGAAAAATTAGTTCTCCTTAGACAAGAACTTAGGAACATTCTTCTAGAATCCCACACTAAAATCCAAACAAAATTTAAAGCAAACCATTACACTACAGGCAATAAAGCAGGGAAAGCACTCGCACTCAGAATAAAAGGACGCCACATCAAATCAAAGATACCACACCTCTTTCATCCAGCCACAAAACAAAAACTCATTGACCCACAAGCTATTGCGGACGCATTCAGCCACTACTACCAATCACTATACAACCTAAAAGAAGACACTACCACCACCCAACCATCTATAGTAGATATCAACACATTTTTACAGGAAATTAAACTTCCGAAACTTTCACAACATCAACTTCATGAGCTAAACAAACCATTCACCCACCTAGAGATCCTAAATAACATTTCTGCATTACCATCAAACAAATCGCCAGGACCGGACGGTCTAACTAGCGAATATTATAAACAATTTTGCACCACCTTGGCACCCCACTTCTCCCAAGTATGCAATGACGCTGCCTCCTCCTCTTCTCTCCCCAGTGAAATGCTTAACGTTTTAATAATCACTTTACCGAAGCCGGGGAAAGAACCTACCTCACCCCAAAATTTCCGCCCAATCTCGCTTCTTAACATAGACACAAAGATTTACGCCAAAAGCATAGCCGCTAGACTAGTACAAATCATGCCCAAATTAATACATCCAGACCAATCTGGCTTCAAAAAAGGTAGACAATCACATGACGCAACCAGAAGACTTATTAACATAATTCACCATGCTGAGACCAACAGAACGCCTTCTCTGCTCCTATCTCTGGACGCAGAGAAGGCGTTCGACAGGGTCAACTGGGACTACCTACAAGCGACGCTCCACAAATTTGGCTTCCAGGGACCTATCTTGTCAGCAATACTAGCTTTATACTCATCCCCGTCGGCCCAAGTCTACACAGAAGGCATAATCTCAAAACCATTCCAGATTACTAATGGCACCCGCCAGGGATGCCCCCTCTCGCCACTTATTTTCAACCTAATTATGGAACCCCTGGCGGAGCACATTAGACTTCACAGAAATATCACTGGTTTTAAAATCGGTCATATAGAACATAAAATTAACCTGTTTGCGGATGACGTCGTAATGATGCTCACCAACCCAATCTCTTCCCTGGCTTCGGTCCAAGATGTACTAATGAAATTCAGTTGTATTTCGTATTATAAGGTCAATGCTACCAAATCCTACATATTAGACTTAGGCCTAGATGCAGTAACCAGCAATATCCTACGTAATCAATATATATACCCGTGGGCAGAATCAGGTATATCTTATTTAGGCATCATACTCACTAAATCAACAAAAGGACTTTTCAACAGCAACTACATAGATACTAAACAAATGCTACTTCAGGAAACCGCTAAACTAGCCAAATTTGAAATCACATGGTCAGGTAGGCTGGCAGCCTTCAAAATGCTCATACTACCTAAAATACTTTACACATTTCGCACACTACCTATTCCTCTATCCAATTCCTACCTAAACTCTCTGCAGACTATAATTAGTCGCTATATTTGGCAAAATAAAAAACCGAGATCCAGTCACTCTAAAATCATCAAACACAGACTAGTGGGGGGAATGGGCTACCCTGACATAAGAGACTACTACCTAGCCACTATCCTGTCACAACTCCAAGAGTGGACTCAAACCCACCAAAACACACTATGGGTCAACATTGAAAACAATGCCACGCCAGGGCCAAATCTCGCATGCTGGCTATACAGTACATCTGCTCTGATCACGAATACTAACCTGTATTCCCCAACCATTCAGGCGTCAGTCAAAGCCTGGAAAATCCTCCACAACACTAAATGGTCATCACTAACCACTAAACCTATACACGTTCCAATACAAACCCTACGCCTACTATCCCCTGACCTAACCATCCCCAACTGGCTACTCTCACAGACATCATCCACGGAAGAACTTAGAAACACAATTCAACATAAACCATTTACAGTAATCCAATCCACCCACAAAGCACCCACATCAGACTTTCTCACCTACCTGCGTATTCAATCATGCTTATCCAGAAACCCAAATATAGAAGGATCCCTACCAAACAAACTCTGGAGCTTCTATTTCACACAAGAATCCCAATCTAAGGGCATCTCTCTTATCTACTCCACACTACAAGAAAAAAATACCTTTAACAAATCCAAACCATTTACTGACTGGGAAACAGACACCCACGAACAATACTCAGACCAACAATGGACACAGGCATTAAAAACAGTTCACAAAGCCACTAGATGCACCTCTCTATGGGAACTTACAAACAAAATCACACTCAGATGGTACTTGACACCACTCAAACTAGCTAAATTCCAAACCAACTCCTCAGCCTTATGTTGGAGACAATGCAACCACACAGGAACTCTACTCTACATTCTATGGCACTGCCCAATAATAACAAACCTATGGAAAGAAGTAACACACTTAATACAAGACATAGGACACTTTAATATCACCCTAACGCCACAACTGGCCATACTAAACATGATACCAGATACGATTCCCCACGCATTCAAAACGATCCTCACGCACATTCTCCTTGCAACCAGACTACTTCTAACCAGAAACTGGAAAACACATAACGTCCCCACTATACTGGAAGTGATTACCCTAGTCCACTCACACTATACCTACGAACTCATAGGAACAAGACGTTCTGCATCACATCACAACATCCAAACAAATTGGTCCCAATGGAAAAACTGGTATAATAGCAGAATAGCATTAATCTCTTTTCACAAAATTATTCTTCTGAAATGATGTACACATGAATGGACGGCCTAATATATGCATATTACAAATAATGCTCTCATTACCTTTCCCCTTCTCCTTCCTTCCCCTCCCCCTACCCCTACTATTCTAATCATCCCACTTCCTAAATATGTCCCTATATTACACTATTGTTATTGTACCACCATTTCTGTTTTATACATTGTAACATGTGTAATACTGTTCTTTAATGCTTTTGAATAACTATTGCAAGATATACTGTAAATCTATATTACGTTATTGTCAACTGGCAAAAAGTAATAAAAATTTATTTTGAAAAAAAAATAAGCAATCATTTCACTGCTTAGAAAGTATAGTAATGTATTTTAGAGGATAAGCCAAACATTCTGGATGGTTGCAAGGTATACAGAATTAAAATAATATGAAGTATATGAAACCAGTATTAAACCCAAAAGCAAACATTTATTGCATTGCAGCCTACCAAATCTTAGATGTGATGGCTGGCCTCATTTTATTTTTTAGGCTTTCTTTCTTCTATTTTTATCTGATGATCCATCCAGAAAGCATGTTGTTTTTCAAAACAACAAACTCTTCAACAGAATGTATTAGTGACATGGGTGGCTTTTATTTATTCTTGTAATACCTTTATCACAAAAAGGAAAAAAACAGTTTGCTGTAACTCCTTCTAAAGTATTAGCTGGATTTTATCTTCAATTTGTTAGTGTATATAAATCTACCCCAGACTGCCATTGCTGCTGTCCAAAGGTGCCCCTGTGCTCCTTCAACTAGAGTAGAGACACTCTAATACAGGAGGGCTGTTACTGGCCAGATCACCGGTGAAAACAGGAAAAAAAGCCTAAGAAAAGAAAACTGGTACAGTCACCACATCTAATGATTGATAAGCTGCAATGTATTACATTTTGTGTTTTGGATTTAATACCACTTTAATGTCCTTTTGCGCTTTAATGTATTATTTGAAAAGCAAGCTGCCCATGACATCGGCTCACACAAAGTTTTTGTCAATTGTCTTTGTGGGTTCATACTGCAATACAAGAGATCTGGGAGACTACCAGACAGGACGCAGGCAATTGCAGGAGTGTTGGTTGGGAACAGAAGGTTGGAATTTCCAGCAAAAGAAGCCTAGAGTACAGATTACAAAGTCTTTTCTCATTCTAAAATTGTTAAGTAACGTAATTCTTTCATTTCTCCAGTCTTGACCCTCACATATCACCTCAAGGTTTCTAGCTCACAGTATTTTTGCACCAGTTCCCATGGCCTGTTCTTCATTTCAAAGCTCTAATAGCCTGGATTCAAATATAAGGTTAAATCTGCTATTGTCTTTCTTCACCTAGGTGTCATGTAACTGATTGTTGAGCCCAAGCAGATGAGTGTTGCCTCTTGTGTAATTCCCATCCAAGCACCCTGGTAGTGGAGACAGGGACTGCTAGGACAGTAGAAGGGTGCGCAGGTGACAGGAAGCTGGAGTAGTGAACTGGAGCTTGGAAATACAGGAGTCCTTCCAGTGGCATTATGGAGTCTAGTCATAAGCTATGTTCAGTAGCGGTCAGGCAAACAGGGTCGGGATTAGGGTCAGGTGGGAGTTAGTAACATGCTGGTAACAAATTACCAAGTAAGGAGGCAGAATCGTGGTCAGAAGTCCAAGCTGAGGTTGGTAACACAAGCGTGCAGCAGACATAACAAGCAGGGGTGATCCAAGAAAGATGTCAGGCCCGGGTCAGGAACAAGGTAAGCAGTCTCTCAGGCAGTAAAAATACAGTAACCAGAGCTGAAGAGTATCCTTTACTAAGGCCAGGCAGACTATGGGTTTAAATAGGCAGCCAGACACCATTCTTGTCCTTAAACTTCCAGTTAAGCTTATATGCTCACAACCCTGCACATGCAAATTAAAATGAGCACTTGCTGCACGGGAATGAGCACTTGTTGCACAAGACACTGGGAGACTCTCTGGATTTTGTGGACATTGAAGCTAATTATCTACATATCCTATTTTCAACACATCAGTAATTTACACGCCTTGCTATGGGGCCCATGCAGTAGCATAGTGTAGGGTGTCAGCGTCCGGGGGAAGGCAATAATTTGCGCCCCCCAACCCAAGGACTTTTAGCATTCTCTCTATCCCTATCCCTCTTTCTCTTTTATTCCATTACTTCTTCTTGCCCCTTTTCTCTCTCACTCTCTCTACCATTTATTCTCTCTTCCCCCCTTTTACCTCCCCTTCTTTCCTTCTCGTTTTTTCTCTTTTTGTCCTTTCTTTTCTTTTTCTCTCTCTCTCTGTTTCACTTTCCTTTCTCTATCACTCACTTGTTCTATTTCTCTTTCTTTCTCTCTCTTTTACTTTGTTTCTTTCTCCTTCCCCATCTCTCCCATGTATTCTGTCTTTTCTTTCTCTCACACTTTATTCCTTTTTCTTTGCTCTCTCTCTTTCTTTTCCCCTCTGTTCTCCTTTATTTCCCTTTTATCTCTCCCTTTCCCTATTTCTTGTTTTTTTTCAATCTCTCCTTCTAGCTTTTCCTTTTCTCTCTTTCTATTCATCTTTCTTGTTCTTTCTATCTCTTCTTCTTTCTGTAGTCTCTTGGTTAATGGGGAATTTTTGGCGACCGGGGGGATTTGTCAGGTAAATGGCTGGCGACAGCACTTAAATCATACCGACACCTCACTTGATATGATGTCAGGATGATCAAATTGCATTGTTTCTATTACTACATTGTAATATATAATAAAATAGTTAAACTCACCATACTGCAGAATCAGTGGAAACCCTGAGCATGTCGCCTGCCACCAGATGCAGCGTGCCACCATTGCCTGCCACCAGATGCAGCTTGTCACTTGCCACCATTGCCTGCTGCCAGAAGCAGCGTGCAACCATTGCCTGCCACCAGATGCAGCTTGTCACTTGCCCCCGTTGCCTGCCACCAGATGCAGTGTGCCACTTGCCACCCATAGCCTACCAGCAGATGCAGTGTGCCACTTGCCACCCATAGTCTGCCACCAGATGCAGTGTGCTACTTGCCACCCTTAGCCTGTCACCAGATGCAGTGTGCCACTTTCCACCCATAGCCTACCATCAGATGCAGTGTGCCACTTGCCACCCATAGCCTGCCACCAGATGCAGTGTGCCACTTGTCACCCATAGCCTGCCACCAGATGCAGTGTGCCACTTGCCACCCTTAGCCTGTCACCAGATGCAGTGTGCCACTTGCCACCCATAGCTTGTCACCAGATTCAGTGTGCCACTTGCCACCCTCAGCCTGCCACCAGATGCAGTGTGCCACTTGCCCCCCATAGCCTGCCACCAGATGCAGTGTGCCACTTGCCACCCATAGCCTGCCACCAGATGCAGTGTGCCACTTGCCACCCATAGCCTTCCACCAGATGCAGTGTGCCACTTGCCACCCATAGCCTGTCACCAGATGCAGTGTGTCACTTGCCACCCCCAGCCTACCGCTAGTCTGACACCCTTGAACTCAAGGAAGGTGAATGCACCTCCTGCTGCTGGCTGCTGATGTAACTCCTCCAACGCCAAGGCCTGCCCAAAAGTGAAGGACTACATGCCCCAGCATGAACTCCTGATATCTAAGGATGTGATTACCCCCAAAATTGAAGGACTACAAGTCCCAGCATGAACCCCTGAGATCTAAGGGTGTGACCCCATAGATTTCACAGGTTCATGCTGGGACCTCAGCACATCTTCTACTCTGAAGGGTTCATGCTGGGACCTGTAGTCCTTCACTTTTTATGGGGCAATCCCCCAAAAGTGAAGGACTACAAGTACCAGCATGAACCCTGCCCTGATATCTAAGGATGTGTCCTCCTTCCATCCCTCTGAGGGTGTCTCATCTGTCCTCTCCTCTTCTGCCAGCATACACATCTGCTGACCATCCTCTCCGCAGTCTGCACTAAGAGGCTTGCTAGTGGCTCCAGGCAGGCTAACACACACACACACACACACACACTGAGTGGAGAGCTCTGCTGTGAAGTGCTGACAGTTAAGCACAGAACACTGGCTGCTGCCTGCTGGGGGAGACCTGACTGAGGATTCTAAGCCTCATCTCTCATCTGTGACTGCAGTGCTTGAGCCTCCCTATCTTTCTTCTGCATGCTGCCCGTCAGAGAAGATACAGGGAGGAGTTGGGTGGAGCTAAGAAGTAGGTGCGGAGGAGGAGAAAGTGAAATCCTCCTCGCTCTGAATGCTGGGCCTCTGCTTGTAACCTCACTGGTTGCTAGACATCAGCCTTATTGCACTCCTGTAACATTCTCCTGGTGGAACCCTCAGATGACCTCCTGTTAAGGCAACAGTTACAATGGACTCCATCCAGCAACAATTTTAACTTCTAGATGTTTCAACGATTTGAATGGGCCAAGAACCTTCTGAGATCATCGCTGGAACTGACTCATTGTTTGGAATAATAGGTGCTTCTGCACAAAGCTCAACATAGGGTGCTTTTTCCTCATGGAAAATTTTACACACTCAGATTCAAGCTTTTTATACCAGGACTCTCCACATTTTTTTTGAAAATCCTAGTTCTGAGGGTATCATCTTTTGAGGCAATTCCTTTGGCCTAGTTTTTTTAACACTGTTTCTTGGATTTTCACAAATGTATAAAATCTACTACAGTACAAGGTATTACAAAACAAGGTAGTTGGATATAACAAGGTGAGACCAGTTTACACAAAAAGTAGTTGTGTCCTTTATACTGTACATAAACCACTAACAAAATGAGCACAGACAATCCATATTATGGGGGTTATTTACGAAAGGCGAATCCACTTTGCACTGCAAGTGCACTTGAAAATGTACTGAAAGTGCAGTTGGAAGTGCAGTCGCTCTAAATCTAAGAGGTAGATCTGAAATGAGTGGAAGCTCTGCTGATTTTATCATCCAATCATGTGCAAGCTAAAATGTTGTTTTTTATTTTCCTCGCATGTCCCCCTCGGATCTACAGCGACTTTGCTTCCAAGTGCATATTTAGTGCACTTTCAAGTGCACTTGCAGTGCAAAGTGGATTTTCCTTTAGTAAATAACCCCCTATGTGTCATACAAAATCAAAGAGATGAGGATAGAATAAAGATCTTCCAAGGGTCACAACCAGCCGACTAGGGTAGGGGCAGCCCCTGGGAGGCTGTGATTATAGGCAGTTTTTATTGTCCCTGAAACATTAGATCTTCTTTAAAGAGAAGTTTGGGTTTTTATTTATTTTTATTTTTTTTCATTATCAAAAAAGCTTTATTAAAGAGCAGTACAGTACAATTTAAATATATCTTTACACATATAGACAGTGCCTATAATAACAAGGCTTTAGCCAACTGAATACACGAAAAAAAGTTATGCATAGCGATATGTAAGTGAGACTCGAGCGAGAAGGAGAATAGTAACTAAGAGCACTCGATCGAGTCAACAGTCCTGACACCCCTTATGGGATCACACTGTGTCAGGTGCCAACCAGCTCGAGGGAGAGAAACGTTGCTCCTTGGGGATCAGGACTGGTCTCGCATCTCAGGAATAATGACAGTATCCGGAGATACGGGAAAGTCCGATAGGGAGAAAAATATGCTTTTCTGTCAGAGTCTCTTCTGAATTGAGAAGTTCTTCTATGTGATATCGCATCCACATATGTACTCCTGTGCCTATGTTAACTGTGGAGGCTCTTACTCCAATCAGGAACAGAAGGAGAAAATGTACTGGTAAACTGATACTATATTAAAATAACATGTGAGTATAGAGGATAGAAGGAAGAAAAGAAAGAAAAAGAGTTAATGAAACAGAAGCCAGATAGGGGCTTTTATAAGCTTGTCTGTAAAGCTTTAACTCCAGGTATAAGTGATATGCCCATATGTCTAGCCCAGGGTTCCCATGTTGCCTCAAAGGACTTCATGGTGTCCGTCATAGCACTGACCAATTTTTCTTGGGACATGATCCACAAAATCTTTCTTTTGGCGGCCTTGAGAGATACTGTGGGTTGCTTCCAGGCTTTAGCTATGGTGGTTTTTGCTCCTAGAAGCATAAACGATATCAACTTTTGAGCATATTTTGGAATCTTAGGGATTTGGGCATGTGGGGGGATTTCATCACGGGAAAGCCCGTGACTCTTCAAATTAAATTAAACACTTTGTTCCAGAATCCTCTGAGTCTCAGGCACTCCCACCAAATGTGAAGCATGGAACCCTGGGCATGACAATTTCTAAAGCACAATGGTGAGGTGGAAGAAAACATAATTGCCAATCTGGAGGGGACAAGGTACCATCTCATCAACACTTTTAAATTTGCTTCTATCAAAGAAATATTCACAATACCTTTGAAGGCCCTTGTTCCCCTCTTGTGCCATTCCTCCAGGTCCCAGGTCTCCTGAAGATCCCTCTCCCAAGCCTCCATGTAAGAAAATTTGGTAGTGGGTTCTAAGAGTGATGTGTATATGATAGATATACCCCCCTTTTGGTCTAATGCTTGGCCACACCATCGTTCGCATTGTGTGAATTCTGGAGGGGTGGAATTACTTTTCTTTAAAGTGGAAAGAAAGCGAGAGATCTGTAAGAATCTAAATTTCTCCGAGTCTGGGAGACCAAGTTTTTCAACACAGTGTTTCATTGTGATCGGTCCGTAGAGGGAGAAATAGTGTCCAATACGGTACATCCCCTTATCCAGCCACCATTGGAAGGACTTGATGTCCATGCCAGGGCTGAAGCGAGGATTATGAAAAATGTGATCGAGTGGGCGAATGTCTGAGGTCAGGGCGGTGAGATGTTTCATGTTGTCACATAATTTGAAGGAATGGGATAACGTCGGTGACAATACAGAGGGCCTAGATTTTATGGGACACCACAGGAGGAAGTCTAGGGTGTATGTTGGGACTGCCTGTCTCCCTATATTTAACCAATCGGGTTTCTCAAATCTAAAATACACTGTCGAGAGTTGGGCTAGTCTAGCTGCTTGGTAATACCTAAAAAGATCAGGCAGACCCAGCCCCCCCCCTGTTTTGGGGCTATAGAGAATATTGTGGGCTAGCCTGTGACCTTTTTTTCCCCACATATATTTAATAATCTTCCACTGGAACGCTTTGAGATGATGTCTCCTAATTGCTATCGGGAGTGATCTAAATAAATAGAGGAGCCTAGGCAATAGGGTCATTTTGATAGAATGGATTTTACCTAGCCATGATATGTTATATCGTGACCAAGCTAGGAGATCAGATTCAAGTTTGGGGAACATGGGAGGGAAGTTAGCCTGGTAAAGCTTTTCAAACTTGGGGGTAAGAATTATCCCAAGATAGCGGATTGTGGAGTTGTTCTATTTGAATTTGAATGAAAGTTTAAGCCGTTCTACTAATGAGGGTTGCAAGGAAATATTTAGTGCTTGGGATTTGTCCATGTTGACCTGAAGACCCAATATGGACCCAAAGGATTCAAGAAGCTTGCATATGTTAGGAAGGGAGGTTGTTGGGGAGGTGATGAAGAGAAGGATGTCATCCGCAAAAAGGGCACACTTGTGGATGTTTGGTCCACTATGAACACCCCTGATGTTTTATTCTGATCTAATCGCAATGGCGAGGACTTCGATCACCAGAGCAAAGATCAGTGGGGAGAGGGGGCATCCCTGCCTGGTGCCCCTGGCTATTTGAATGGGGTCTGAGTAGTATCCCTGCAGTTTAACCCTGGCTTTTGGATCAGAGTATAGAGATTTCAGGATTCCCAAGAAGTTTTCCCCGAATCCCCATCGTCTCAGGACTGCAAAAAGGTAAGACCATGAGAGGGAGTCGAAGGCCTTCTGAAGGTCCAATGAAAGTAATAGGCCTTCCTGGCGGGGGCCTCCGTCCCATCCTGACTGTAGTAGTGAGACAATGTCTACCACCCGTCTTACTTGGTCTGGACCTTGCCTCCCTGGGATAAAACCAACTTGGTCTCTGTGAATATATTGATTGATGAACGAATTAATTCTGTTGGCCAGGCTTTTGGTAAGTATTTTTAAATCGTTGTTAATAAGGGATATGGGTCTGTAGTTTTCTACTAGTTCTGGATCTTTGTCGGCTTTGGGAATTACTGAAATGAATGCCATATTAAGTTGGGAGTCTACCGGGACCCCTTCCCATTTGGAATTAAAACATTCAGTAATACGTGGAGCTAGGGTGTCAGCAAAGGTTTTATAATATTGATTGGAGAAACCATCTGGGCCAGGTGCTGAGCCCCCTTTCAATTTTTTGATCACCTCCAGTGTTTCTTCTGTTGAGAAAGGTGTCTCCATGATTTCTACATGTTCTTTACATAGGGTAGGTATTTTTAGGTCAACTAGGAAGGAGTCTATGGGAGATTCCTCTATAGTGTTGCCTTTCTGATAAAGTTTAGAGTAGAATGTCTGAAAGGCTTGTAAGGTTTTTTGGGGGTTAAGGGTTGTGGATCCATCCTGTAATCTAATTTTTGGGAGTGTAAAGGCACTAAACTTGGGGAAAAGCTTTCTCGCTAACATTGTACTCATTTTGTCTCTCTGATGATAGAATTTCGCACTATTCCAATTTAAAGATTTGTTGGCCTTAACTGTATGTGCTAAGTTTAAAGCTAATCTGGCTGCGTCTATCTGAGCTATTTGGACTTTTGAAGGGTCCCGTTTGTGTTGTTTGCATAAGGCCGAGAAGTCCCTCTCTAGTTTCTCTATCTCCGCTGCTCTTTCTTTCTTACGTTGAGAAGATATTTGAATGAGCTTTCCCCGAATTGTAGCTTTATGAGCTGCCCATAGGGTCTCAGCCGAGATTCCCTCCACATCATTCAGCAAAAAATAATCTTTCAACTCCTTCTCAATTTCTTTAACTTTAATGGGGTCATTAATCAAATTTTCATTGAATCTCCGGTGAGAAATGGGGGGTCTGTGGAATCGACCCTGTAAAGAGATGACAACCATGGAATGATCTGAGAGGGCTGTGTCCTTAATATAGGCTTTGAGCACAGAGGGTATATGTATTGCTGAAATGAGAATGTGATCAATCCTGGAATAGGATTGGTGAGGGTTCGAAAAGTGTGTAAAATCTCTTTTTGTGGGGTTATGTTCCCTCCAGATGTCAGCTAGCCCTTGTTGAAAAATCATTTTTGCTATCTTGGAACTGGATTTTGTGGGGTGGGTGAGTTGTGCAGAAAGAGGTTTTAGATTTGTCCAAGCTTTGATCAAACGCGACATTGGAGTCACTTCCGAATATCACTGTTCCTTCCAATAGAGGGCCTAGGATTTGAAACAACGCTTGAAAAAATTTTGTCTGGCCCTTATTGGGAGAGTAATAGGATATGAATGAGTACAAATAGTCATCTAACATACCCTTAAGCAAAATAAACCTGCCCTCGGGGTCCTTGTGTACTAGTATGGGTTTAAATTTACATGTTTTCACAAATATTTTATAATAATAATTGTTAGTCCTTTTGTCTTATCCTTAGCATTAGCTAAAAAGAATTGGGGATAATGAGCATGCAGAAATGAAGGTGAATATTGGGTGGGGAAATGGGTCTCCTGGAGCATAACTACTGCCATTTTTTGGGATTGCTAAGCCTGAAACACTTTTTGTCTTTTTATAGCTGAATTAAGACCCTGGGCGTTATGAGAGACTAGCCTAATGGATGTTGGAGGCACGGTTTTACTTGGCATGGTAGTGGAGGGAGAGGGGCATAAGAAAATAGACATCACTTACCTCCTCCGAAATACTTTGGAGTAGTGTTGATCGAGGGATGGAGCAGAACCTGGAACCTGGAGGAGAGGAGTGTAGCGACATCATCTGAGGACTGGCACAAGAGAAGAAAAGATCAGTAGAAAAGAAAAGAGAGAAAGAGAGATATAGTGCAAAATGGCCCAAGAAGGGCCTGCGGCATCGGGAGGGGAAAAGGATCCTCGTAATGTCGCCGAACCAAATACCATAGTAGCCCTCAAAAGGGGCTAACTGTCCATCTCCCGAAAATGGTGCAACCATTGTCGTGGAATGGAGGTGCATGACTGCTGCCCCAGCCAGCGCCAACCCTGGTGGTAATAAAAATAAAATACTTTAGATAACATTAAATTCAACAAAAAAAAAATCTAAAACGTTAGTGTAAGAATCAAAGCCAGCCTGCATTCATTGGCTACAAAAATCTAAAAAGATCGGGGAGAGGAGGGGGGAAAGGAGATGGGTGGGAAGGGAGGGAAGAGGGAGGGTTTGGGGAAAGGGAAGGGACAATGGGAAAGAAGGGGGGAGACAGGGAGAGGGAAAGACCAAAAGCTCCAAAGAGTAAAGCTCCCGAAATCCTGGGGAGGTAAGGATCATCTTTTAGGGAGCCGAAGGTGTGCCCAAAATGAATTCCAATAGAGTCTGTGGAGTTTGCTTCTCAAGAAAGTTCCTTGTGCGCCTGTGTTTCTTCTGATCCATGAGCTAATGCTATAAATATCGATAGGGGAATGGAATCCCAGGACAAACCGATGAGGACACGTTGGAATGGCATTAGAAGGGGAACGGGATAGGAATCAGAAACAGAGAGGAGAACCAGTAGGAGTTCGCCCTGCAGGATTAGATCCTGAGAAATGGGCATTAAATGTCTTTGGGGATTGCTTGGCAAACAGATCTTTTGCAAGGTTGAAGTCCTTCATTCCCAAAGTCTTAGTGGAGATGGGTTGACTGGGTTTGGGGATGCACTTTCAACCCTTGAGATTACATTAACAGAGCAGAAAAAGGGATTCTGGGAGGTCCCCAATGTCAGAGAGGAGAATTTTCAGGGAATGTAGCACGCATGGCCTGTCCCTGAGGAGAGAGATGCAAGTTTTAGAGGTTCTTCTGGAATCAGGTGGGCTTTTCCCTCAAACGTCTGTTTTTGTTTGTTTTCCATAAGGGGGAAATTGGACTGGCAGGAGTGGGTCTCTTGGAGGATCCTGCTTGAAGATTCGATGTGTCCATTGCTGGATCTTGTGATATGAAATTCAGGGAAAGAAGCACCCGTTCGCCTTCCTGTAGGGTGGTGAAGGAGTGGGTTTACCTTTGTAGGTACATTTTAGAGCAAAGGGAAAAGCCCACCAGTATCTGATTTCCTTCTGCGCAAGGATCACTAGAAGTGGTTTAAGGGCTCTGCGTTTTTGTATCGTCATGGGTGATATGTCTGCAAATATCTGAATATCATGTCCTTGAAAAGAGATATGTGATTGCTGGCAGGAGAGTTTCATAATCTCCTCTTTTACTCCATAGTAGTGCGGTTTCATCACCACATCCCTGGGGGACCCGTCCTTCCTGGGGGGGCCCAAGGATCTGTGAGCCCTGTCCAACTCCAGCTTATGTGGGGATATGAGGTATGAGGACATTGATCAGGTCTTGGACAGCTTTGGGGGCGTCTGTGATAGATTCTGGGATGCCCCTGACCCTGAAGTTCTCTCTTCTTGAACGATCTTCAAGATCGTCGATCCTATTTAAGGCTACATCCAATTGTTCTTGTATAATCTGAATATAATCTGTGTTTTGATTGGCCCTTGATACCGTGAAATCAAGTTTCTGTTCAATTACTTCTATTCTGGTGCCCAGGTTTTGAAAATCAGAATGAATTTCATTTGTTATTTTGTTGGCTGTGTGAGCCAGACCCCTCTCCAATAGCTCCGACAGCTTAATAAAGAGATCTTCTGCATTCTGGGGCATGTCAGGATCTGGGCCTCCTGGAGTATTACTAGTGTCCTGGTGGTTAGGAGTATTCCCCATAGGAGATAGCATGTAGTTAGCCAGGGATCGTTCTATAAACAATTATGTGGTTGCTGGTGATGGGGATACATTGAGGGGAGGTTGCTTGAGGAGTGAAGGCTAAGGTTGCAGGGGCGATCACTTGCCTGTTTTCTACTAGTCCTCCTGTGACTGTGTCTCGTGGCTGAGATGCGGCCGCCATCTTGGATTCGGCCTGCATTCCTACAGCCGAGAATTGGGGTCCCAAGTACCTCCTTGCTGTTCCACCCAGCATAGAGGGGGTGAGGATATGTTCCCCGTTCGGATCCCGAAGTGTACGGGCTGGCTGCTGGCTCTGATTCGGCGCTAGGGCGGCTGGCTGGCTCGGGCAGTGAGGAGCTCCCGGCTTACTCGGCCATATTGGAATCCTCCGCACATGCGCCTCCCCTTTATTTATTTTTTTAAAATTATACTTACTTAGGTGGATGCAGCATTGGTCCTGCGCTGGCTCTAAGACTGAGAACTGAGCGTTCAAAGACCACTGATCACTTAGTTCTCTCCATCAGTCACCAGCTCTCTGCTCTGCCCCCTGCGTTCACTGGAGTGCTGGGCTGCAGGGGGGACAGGAGAGGCCAGCTCAGGCTCTCAGTGGCTCGCTGAGAGGCTGAGCCAAGTGCCGGTCCAGGGATCTGAGTTGGTCGGGATCTTTCCCCAGCCTGGACCGGCGTTGTGATGTTATCCGACAGCTGGCTTTAGCCCGCTGTCTGCTGAAAACAGGTCACAGGAGTACAAAATGGACTACACTCCTGTGACCCATAAGAGTACAGCCAAACAAGCTTTGGCTTTACTTCACCTTTAATGAAAGGTTATACATTGCAGATTTAAGCAGGTAATGCCATAAACGTGGCATTCGTCAATTGTCAGGAAGATCCAGAGGTTTGCAGTAGCAAAGAAACAGATTGGATGGGTATTTTACATTGGTTTCTTATATGAGCAGCTTTTATTGCAAATAAATGTGATTGGGTTAAATTTTATTGCATTATGACATTTGCATTTTTATGATTTTATGTAAATACTGCAAACAACCTGGGAGACACCACTCCAAATATAAAGAAATTGTTTATTCATAAGTCCTGTGATGGAAGGATATTTTTGGTAAGAGTATTCTGGCATAAGGAAGAGAGTGAGCAAGGTCAAGAGTGGAATTTTTTGGGGCACTGTGAAGCACGATTTTATGTGAGACAGTGTAAAAATAAAGAAGAATTTTAAAACAAATAATAAAAAAAAAATGCTTAAAGCACTCCCATCCCCCATGTGCTTGCACGCAATATGTAAACAGTGTTTGCACCACACATGTGACGTATCGTCACAAAAGTTCTAGCGAGAGCAATAATTCTAGCACCAGTCCTGTGTAACTCTAAATTGGTAACCTGTAAAGATTTTTAAAGCATTGCCTATGAAGATTTTTAGGTACCGTAGATTGTTGCCGTTCTACGGGCGTATGCAATTTTAAATTGTGAAATGTTAGACATCTATTTACACAATATAATATCTTTTAGATTAAAAAAAATGGGTATTATATTGTGTTTGTGTACAATAGCATTCATTGTAATTGCGTAGGAGAGAATTGTTATGCCCTGTACACACGGTCAGATTTTCAGACGAAAAATGTGCGATCGGAGCGTGTTGTCGGAAATTCCAACCGTGTGTGGGCTCCATCGGACATTTTCCATTGGATTTTCCGACACACAAAGTTTGAGAGCAGGCTATAAAATTTTCCAACAACAAAATCGGATCGCGTCAATTCCGACCGTTTGTGGACAATTCCGACGCACAAAGTGCCACGCATGCTCAGAAGAAATTCCGAGATGGAACAGCTCAGTCTGGTAAAATTAGCGTTCGGAATGGATATAGCACTTTCTTCAGACTGCAATGTTTAAAATTGTCTAATGCAGCGCACTCTCTTCTTTTTTATAATGCTAGAAGAATGAAGTAGTTTTGCTGCTAATATTCACACAGACTTCTCACAAACTTCTTTCTTTATTATTTATCGTGATTTCATCAATATATTTTGATTTGTCACATCTGTCAAAAAAGATATATGTTTTTTTTTTTTGGTTTGTGTTGTTTTCAAGCCTGATCGTGTTTTTAATTTTTTTAATTTTTTTATTTTACATCCTGAATATTTTTGGGTGTGTTTTGTGTTTCAAGTTACCACAACACAATTATTATCTTGTATTATTTAATCTCAAGGAGGTTGCTTGGTGTTGGTGTCTCTTGTTAATTTCACATTGTAGTTTTGAAATGTACCTGCCTCCTCACAAACTGTGCTTTTTGATGGAAAACACACATAGGCAAGTATAATTGAAACAAAAATTCCTTTATTAAGGGATCAGAACCAAACAAAGAGGGAGGCAACGCTGAAGAAACAGCAGAAATTGGCGAAGCCTTTGGCCCCCAGGGCACACATCAATTATTTTACAGCAAAATTGGTGGCCTGAGGAATCCATATCTAAGGGAGTTCCATCAGGTTAGAAGTCCAAGAGATCCTGAACAGCAGCAGATGACATGTATGTTCCCAGGCTGTGGTCATACAAGAGCCTGCATCTTTTGTCAGACCAGACTGAACCCAGGTCATCACTTTCTGGTCTTCCTTCCACGCTTCCTTCCACACTGTGGCTCTGGTGGTGGAGTTGTGGCAGGAGGAGGAGGAGGAGGAGGATGGTCCAACTCACACAGGTGGGTTTTGTGTGTGATTTCGCCCCTCACCCCCTTAGTTAGTGTTTTGTAAAGAAGGTCCTCACACAGGAGGCGTTGACCCTCCTGCATGCCCTGCAGTTTTGTGGCAGCCATGGAGGCAAAGGCCTCTTCAGGAGTGGGTAAGGCTCTGAGGGACGCAGAAGCCTCCTGAATCAGCCTGAGTGCTGAATCCTGCACGTTACTCCCCTTCCTGGGTCTTTTGGTTGGAAGGCGGAGGGGAGGAACCTGCTATTCTGTCTGGCTGCCACTAACCCCCGCCTCCTCCTTGCTGCCACATTCCACAGCCTCCTCCTGTGTGCCACATTCCGCAGCCTCCTCGTCCTGGCTGAGGTCTTCCTGTGTATGAAAAAGGGACATAGTTTTAGTTTTTTATTCATCAATCACACACAATTTTAATCACATGACTGTTGCAAATTGAATGTTAACAAATTTAACAGACTATCATTCTGAGCCCAGCATTTTTCATTCTTGTCCCAATTATTTTTGCTCACTACTGTCTATTGATATGTAAAACACTTTATTAAATCAGCAATTAGTGATCAATAATAACATCTAGTAAACATCATTTATTTATTGACCAGAAATCTGCAGAACAATGCTATACCTGGCTCCAGCTGGGCTCCTCCACTTCTTCCTGGCTGGAAGTCCCAGGTTGGACATCGGAAGCTTCAGCTGGGGTTGAAGATAGGGTGGAAGGAAGAGTGGAAGGAAGAGTAGAGAGGGATTCCCTGACTCCAGTCTGCTCTGACAGAAATCGCAGTCTTTCATAGTACCACAGCCTGGGGACATAAACGTCATCTGCTGCAGCTCCTGATCTCTAGGAATCCGTGACCTTCTTGTGCTCCCTAAGATAAGTGCTAAGCCACCAATTTTGGCTTTCAAATAGGGGATGGTTGCTGTGGGGACCACTGGCTTCACCAACTCCAGCAGTTTCTCCAGCGCTGCCTGCCTCTTTTGTTTATTGTTGTATTGGGGGTGTTTCACCTGCCACAGACAGGGTAGCTCCCTGTATTTGTCTATGAACAGGGGGAGGAAGTTGTGGTCATTGAAGCCATCCATTTTATCTGCAAGACACAACACAAGACAAACCCTAATGTCAGGTGAAACTCACCTAATCTTGTTACAATATAGGCCTCAATCTAGAAGCAGTATAGGCCCAAGTTTAGATCTTACCTTCATTATCATGATCGGCGCCTCCGATACTCTTTCCTCCGCTCACAGATCGTATGTACTACGCATGCGTGTTACACTTTATATACACTGCGCATGCGTGAAACTCCGCCTGCCCCTGACGTTCTTTCTAGTCCATTCCCCACCCCATCTCGTTCGGCACAGTGGGGGAAGAGCACATGGTGGAGACAGAGCAGGTGCGTGCTAATTACACCAACGAGGAGGAGGAGGAGGAAAGCCCAGAGCCAGAAACATCCCGATCCCGGAAGAGTCGATTTAAGGCCTCAAATATGTCCTTTGGGGAGATGTTGGAGATGGTCGACATCCTGAAGAGGGCCGACTATGACGGGAAGTATGGACCTTACCCCAACCCCAATGTCAGAAAGGCCAACATCATGGCGAAAGTGGTCAAAAGTCTGCAGAAGAATTTCAGGGTACGACGATGCAAATCAGCTCAGGAAGCGGTGGTTGGATCTCAAATTAAGGGAGCACGATCAGTACAGAAGGATCAGGAGAGTGCTGTAAAAAAGTAAGTAGTTGTCCTGTGTTCCTGTTCTTTATTTTTATTACATTTGTGCTGCTCCATGTGCTTTTCTTTACTGTTGTACAGTTTAAAATGGCAACTTTCATGTTCATGGGCACATTGTTCGCCACTCATCCGAAGAGAACACAGACCCCCCCACCTCATGAGGAAGTGGAAATCCACCAAAGCCAACAGGAGGACAAGGCCACAGGACATGTCTGTGACCACAGGCTCAGGTAAGAGATGGATGCCGGCATATTTATAATACATGGTGTGTTTTTGTTTCTATATTTTTAGGTGATCGTGATGTTGTGGATGAAGGACATTTCACCAGTGAGAGTGCCCAGATCCTGATCGGGGAGATCATGGGGTGTAATAGGGACTTGGAAAACATCCAGAAAAACATCAATGATGTTAAAAACAAAATGAAGAACATCATTGATGTTTTAGGGAGAGTTTAAAACACCTCCAAATCCCTTCCTTTTTTGTGGTATTTGTAATTTAAAAATTTTTCTCATTTTTTGCCATTTTATAAAAAAAGCCAAATTTTGAAGATGCACACAGTGTGTCAACATGTGCTATCTGCCATCGTGGGAGATCAATGTAGGCGTTTTGTGGGTGCAACCCCTTCCTCAATAATAAAGTAGCTGTGAGGAAGGGGTTGCACACACAAAACACGTCCCTTGATCCCCCGTGATGGCAGCTAGCACATGTTGACATTTGTCAATTTGTGTGCATCTTCAAAATTTGGCTTTTCAAGGGGTGACTTCACCCCATCTGAACGCAATATTAAACACAGTTTCTAAATACTCATGTCTGATATTGCCTTCAATTTATACAAAAGTTGAACTTTGTAAGTTCCAGATTTGTGTATTTCTTGTTTGTTTGAAACATACCTGTTTTACCTTAAATGGACATTTCTACTTTTATTAATGTGACCCAAAAAATTGTTATATAACAAACATGTTGGTTTGATTTAAAAACCTTTTAGAAATGCACATGAGATTGTGCTGGTATTAAAAAGATTGATAATCAAGAATGTGTGGATTATTGTTTCAATGCTCCTAAAATTTTGTTAAGGTAAAATTGTTGTTTTCAGTGACAATGGGGGTTATTTCCTAAGGGCAAATCCACTTTGCACTACAAGTGCAGTTTCAGGGCAGGCTCAAGTGCACTTGTAGTGCAAAGTGTATTTTCCTTTAGTAAATAACACCCAACAGTGTTATTTAAGGTTACACAATCACATCATTTTCAGGACTCCCCACATTTCTGTCAGGGTCAGCTAAAAGAAACACAAGCAGTAAATGTCAGCAAAGATTTTAGTAGTTAAATTTTTTTTTTTATTGGAAAAATGTATCAGTCATTGTCTGGCGTATTGATGGCCCCCCTACCCGCAAAGTATCAAGGTATCTTAGATGGACCTCGCGGGCACTCAGGGGGGGCAAGCCAAGACGACCACTTTCAAGAGCCCTCAGGGTTGGTTCATTTACTTGAATTCTGGCCTCAGGCCCAACTGAGGTAGCATAGTTGGCAGAATTTCACCTTAAAAAGTTGTGTAGAACACAGCACGCCAGGATGATATGATTCAGGTTATACTCCACCATGTGTATGGGTGTAAGAAATAGGCGGAATCGGCTGGCCATGATTCCAAACGTGTTCTCCACCACTCTTCTGGCTCTGGCCGGTAATTAAAAACCCTATGGTCCTGGGTGAGGGTCCTCATCGGGAATGGCCGCATAAGATGGTCCCCCAGCGCAAACGCTTCATCAGCAATGAAGACGAATGGGAGTCCTTCCACATTGTCTTCTGGAGGTGGCAAGTCCAAGCTGCCATTCTGGAGACGCCTGTAGAACTCCGTGTGGGCGATGACTCCACCATCGGACATCCGGCCATTCTTCCCCACGTCCACATACTGGAACTCATAAGTAGCCGACACCACTGCCAACATCACAATACTATTGAACCCCTTATAATTATAATAGTATGACCCCGAGTTGGGTGGTGGGACGATGTGGACGTGTTTCCCATCAATTGCCCCTCCGCAGTTAGGAAAGTCCCACCGCTGGGCAAAGTGGGAGGCCGCAGTCTGCCATTCCTGTGGGTTGGAAGGAAACTGTGGAGTCAAACAAGAAAAATAAATTAATAATTTTGCACATAAACAGGGAAAGCAGATTAGACACAAACATTCTTGGTTAACATCAGTATAACATTTATTTTAGGGAGTATTTAAAGACAAAGGTATAAGGTCCACCTATCAGATCCCCCCCCCCCCCATGGGCCATTTTAAAAATTTTAGGGGGGGGTGTTTTGGACAGGTAACCCTCTCCACTTCACTGAGAGATGAATGCCTAAATAATGTGTAATACTTTGGCCAGCCCCTCCTTACTTACACTATTGGCAGCCCACTGGACAGGTAAGAAGTGTCATAATACAAAGATATAAATACACACTGTACACATGTTAGCACATTTTTAAATTCTGCTATTACCTATCAAGATAATAATAGAATACAAAAACTTCAAACAGTACCATTTGAAAGTATTCAGGCAGGCCCTTGCACTACATGCTTTGGGGAATTCATCCATAAATCTGACCACTAAAGAGGTGGGTATAGTGTGTATGGGTTTGGCAAAGTCAGCAGATAGAGGATTGTTATCAGCTGAGTTAGCAGTTGGGGGGAGGGAGGGTTCCAAATGATTTTGGGACACCAAAAAAAAGCCTCTGCCACTCTGCCTGAATTTAAAGCACAAATCACATTTTTACACATTTTAGGGGGTGTTTAGGGTAAAGCACTACTATGGAGCTGACAAAATACATTGTTAAGTGACTACATGAGGTGAATATAGGGCCAGGAGAGCATGCTGGGGAGGTAAGTGAAGGCAAATTATGTATGAAGGACAAAAAAAAATCCCAAAAAATCCAGCATGCATGAGGACAAAGGGGACATTCACAGCATATTACAATCATGGTAATTAAGGAATGAGGAAAGAAATACAATATATTAGCAAACATTATATACAATAAAATGTGATGTTAAAGGATAAATCTTACCTTAATATACTCCTTCTGCAGGACCTGGATGATGGCAGAACCGGTCGCTGGGATAATGATATCCAGAGCTGGGGGAGATGCCTGTCGAGAACTTAAGGTCCTGCAGGCTTCTCCCCGTCGCCAAGTACCGCAGGGTGGCGACTAGCCTCTGCTCCGGAGTGATGGCTTGCCTCATGCAGGTATCCTGCCTGCTGATATAGGGGGTCAGCAAAGCCAACAAACGGTGAAATACGGGGTCCATCATTCCGAGAAAGTTCCTGAAATCATCAGGATTATTCTCACAGATCTCACGGAGAAAAGGCATATGACAGAACTGGTCACACTGGAGCAACCAATTCTTGGTCCATGAACTCCTCCCCACCCTGTTCATGGACTGGACTTGTGTCAAGGTAAGGCCCCCAACACCAAGCCCCTGCACAGCACAAACTCTACGAGTAGTACGTATACGCAACATGGCTAGAAAACGGTTGGCTGCTCAGAACGGAGTAACAGAACACATTGAAGAACAGCAAGGCCTATGAAAAGTGACCTGAAAAACAGCAACGAGCGGACAAGAACGCACTGAATAATCAAATACGAACTTACTGCACGCACTGAAGACCAGATACAAACCCATAAGCACAAACTGAACAGCAGAAAACGATCTGAAAACCACGAGTCTGAAAAAGCGCGAATCGTCTCTCTCACCAAACTTTTACTAACACGAGATTAGCAAAAGGAGCCCAAAGGGTGCCGCGCTTGGTTCTGAACTGCCCTTTTATAGTCTCATCATACGTGGTGTACGTGACCACGTTCTTGGCGATCAGAAATTCCGACAACTTTGTTCGACCGTGTGTATGCAAAACAAGTTTGAGCCAACATCCGTCGAAAAAAATCCATGGATTTTGTTGTTGGAATGTCCGATCAATGTCTGATCTTGTGTACAGGGCATTAGAATTGGCCCAGTAGGTAAGTTTATAACGTGTTTTCTTTTCTTTTTTTATTTACCTTTAGAATAACTTTAAGAACGTAACACTTATTTTTAATTGCCATTTTAGAAAAAAGGGTCTTTGTGAAGTTAGATCTGTAATATCTGGCAATTTTGTAAACTGACCATTACTAAATCTGAATTTTTCTATTCTAGCAATTTAAAAAAAATATATAACAGAAAGATTGCCACTCAGTGTTTTTGCTTTTCTAAATTCACAGCCCCATGACTTGGAAGGAGAAACATGCACACAATGTGGAGCTGTCATTGGTCAGCTTGGCCAAGTGACCACTCTGACCAATGAGAATCTATTATGAGTCTTCTTTTCTGGGACAGTGTCCCAGATGAAAGATAAGATTCTCATTGGTCAGCATGGTCATCTGGCCACGCTGACAAGGAAAGCTCCTCATTGTGTGGTCTGGGAGTAGAAGGAACTGCATCAAGGATGAAGGACAAGGAATAATGGCTGCTGTACAGCAATGGAAAATGTGGTGGTGGGGGAGCTGCAGCAGGGAAGAAGGACAGAGAGCGCTAGATACAACCTGTGCACTTCAATGAATAATTTTAGGAGTATGTCAGCTGATTTTAAATGATTGTTGCTGCCAAAGCAGTTTAAATGAGAGGTCTTACAACAAACCAATGAGCTTGGTTTGCATATGAGCTATATATATATATATATATATATATATATATATATATATATATATATATATATATATATATATATATATATATATATATACACTGTGTATACACAAACATATATGCATCATATAGCAAATACTAGGCTTTAGACTACAACTGCCTCAACTGATAGGTGCTTTGCATTTGAAGGAAAGTGTAGCTTGAAACGTTCAGCTTTCTGTTAATGATATTATTATATTAATAAAAGGGATATTTCCAGAACTACAATCAAGCTCAAGGACTCATGATAAGTATATGATAAGTATGCATGGACTATGGATTCTGTGAAGTCTAGTGTGCACCTGTGTATGTGATGAGTAATTGAGAGCAATTGTTCCATCGTAATGAATTAGGATTTAAATTTAGTGTCTGCTACTGTAACATGTTTACTCTACTTCACCTTTTATGATTCCACTCTCACTTTTACATGATATATTTACATATGAGTAAGTCCCTTTTACTATAGAGTGATGTTATACTAAAAAAAAAAAACATGATTTTTTTTAAACACTTTAGGCTGCCTACATTATTTTAAACCCTAATTGATAAATGTATAGCCCAAACTTCAGAGTGCATGAAAGCAGAATTCCATCTGCAGAACCATCTTCAGAAGTGTAATATTTGCCTTTGACAACACTTTCTAGGACAGATCCCCTACGTAAATGATCTGCAGCGCAGTGAGACAGATTATATTAATAGAATTCCTGTGGCAGGTGGCAGCAGAGTTGCCCTTCAGAAAAAAACGAGTCAGCATGAAGAAGCCTGCCAGGTAGCACCCACACATGATACCTGTTGTCATTAGCCTGCAGGGTGTGGGAGTTAGCACATAGGCGTTTGCCAGTTGGCAACATGTATCTCAAGGAAAATACTCGCTTTTTATTAAGAAAGGGAGAAGTAGTTGCTGCCCACAAATCAGCCTATACAATTTCATCTGTCACTTACAGGGATTGTTTTCATGTGTTCCACCCTACAAGTGTTTCTAAATGTTTTGTGCTTTCTTTGACTGGTATTAGCTGGTAAACTCTCTACATATTAGTCATTTATTTATGACTGCTAGCATTTGTGAATGCTCAGAATTTTTCTGTATTTAGTAAAAGTGTATCTGCTATAATTTATATCTTGGGCTATGTCATTAAACAGTTAAAGAGCTGCAGTAATGTCTTGCCGCACTTGGAGACATACTCCATCTGTAGGGCTAGCCTTTAGAGCTTGTCACTTCATAACACTTCATAAGTATTGTAATATTAGAGAATAACAACAACAGAATTTTCATTCCTTCAAGTTAGCTAGCATCTGTTAGATTAAGCTGTCAGTAAAGCTGAAGGAGAAATAGGATTTAAAAAGTGAAAAAAAAAAAAAAGAAAAAAAAAAAAAAAAATATATATATATATATACATATATATATATATATACCTGTATGTAGTGTGTGTTTGTATATATACATATATATATATATATATATATATATATATATATATATATATATATATATATATATATATATATACTATATTATCAAAAGTATTGGGACACCTGCCTTTACACCAGTTATTCTCAAACTGTGTGCCGTGGGAGTTTTGATAAATATTTTGTGGAGCCATCAGCAAAGACTGTAACAGGAGTCAGACCCACAGGGCCAAGGTAGGAGTACTTGATGGCAGTCTGCAAGTGTTGGAGCACAGCGTGACATGTAGCGCCCGCCAGAAGTGGATCACTGAGAGGAAATAACACAACGCATTTCAGAGCATGTACGGTAGTCTATAGAGAGGGCGCAACGCTCCTTTCTCAAGATCTCCGAGAGGGTGATTTTTAGCTCGCTCTTCTCAGGCCTTTCTGTTGTTCAATGCTTTCTGTTAGTTTGTTCTGACCAGCCGTTTGAAGCCTTGAGGATCCTCACCCCAGATATGAGGGTTTTTAACTACCGGCTGGCCAGAGCCAGAAGAGTGGTGGAGAACACTTTCAGGATAATGGCCAGCCGGTTCCGCCTATTCCTTGCAGCAATCAACATGGCGGAATATAAACGTAACCACATAATCCTTGCATGCTGCATTCTCCACAACTATTTTAGGAGAACTTCTATGAACTATGTGGCCTCAGTTAGACCTGAGGCCGGTCTTCAAGAAGAAACCCTGACAGCGCTTGAAGCTGGCCGTCCTGGCTTGCCCCCCCCAAAGCGCCCGCAACGTAAGACAGAAGTATGTCGAGTACTTTGCGGGTAGGTGGGCCACTGATATGCCAGAAAATGTTTAAGAAACATTTTAAAAATACTTTTTTTAGTTAAACTGAAAGAAGATTTCCTTTGATTTACTGCTTGTGTTTCTTTTAGCTGTCTCCTATGTTATCCAATGGGCTTTTCTTTTTGGCCATTTTCTACAATAATGCAAATGTAATTTATTTGATACATGAGGTGACAATCTCTTCTTCAGCGAACTATTATGTTGTGGGTCTGCTACACACATATCTTGTTTTGTTGTTAAGGTATGTAATGCATTACTGATAAAAATATTCATCATTTTCAGCACCATGAATTCATTTTTGGGAGTCACGAAAATGGCCTGATCGTTGCAAATTATAAAGCACTATGGGAGTTATTTACTAATAGACATGTGCACACTGAAATATTTTGTTTCGGAATTTCATTTTCGTAGGAAAAATACATTTTATTTAGTTCAACCCGAAATTCGTTTTTATTTATTTCGTTTTTCCTTAAAAATTGCATTCGTCCGAAAATCCAAATTAATTAAGGTCGAATCTGTCATTGAAGGCTTATGGTGTCTGTCGAATGTTCAAAGAAGATTTGATGGAGCAGCTAAACTGTACGTGTACATTTCCGGTCGAATTTTCCGCCTACAAGCTAGCTGTAGTAGAATGCTAATGTTGTATGACTAGTAATAATTATATTTATTAATTATTTTACTAGTCAGCCAACATTAGAATCTCCAAGTGCAATGGCGGGCGCGGCATACGACGTTGTGTCAGATATTGATATAGCATTATAATATAGAATCTTTAATAATAAATCCCCCCCACAACACGGGCAGCCTCTGAGGCTATCACAACACTAGCAACACTAGTATCACTATCAAGTTCACAACACTAACACAATAGCAGCAGATTATTATGAAAAAGTTAAGTTGAACTGTAGCTTGCTTCACTATTGTTCTGCTGCTGTGTTTATGCTTAATTGCTAAATAATTCAGGTTCTCTGACAAACGGACCAGCTAAGATTGACTGTCTTCTGAAATGATTCAGTGTGTGTGTCTCTCTCTGCTAGCAAATCGTAAGTGAAAGTAAGTTGGCTGTACGTGTGTACTTAGTTCTAGCTATTTTACTGCCCCTCCTCTTTGGTTACTATGGGCCAATAACATTCATCATCATCATTATTTTTATTTTACTTCATCCACCCAATTCCAGCAGCCATCTTTTCTCTCTATGTCAAATCTTTTCTCTCTATGTAGAATAATCTTGGACTAATAGAGTTAAGGTTAGGCACATTCAACCACAGGTTCGATAGACACAGATTGTTATTGTCAGCGTCTTTGCCTTTAGTAAATAACCCCCATTGTCACTGTAAACACCACCTTAGTCCAAAAACTGCTATTGAGCATTAAAATAGGAAGCCACACATTGTTGAGCAGAAAACTTTTTACTCTTCATTCACATGTGCATTAGAAAAAGGTTTTTGAACAAACCAACATATTTTTGTAATAACATTTTTGGTTTTGACAGTACAAATAGCTTTTTTTTTGTGGTAAACAGGCATGTTTAAAATCATAAAACAATACACAATTCAGGAATTTACAAAGTTCAACTTTGATAATTTGAAGGCAATATCAGACATTAGTATGTCCAAACTGTGTTGATCTTGCCTTCATTAAATGGGGTGATGTCACCCCTGTGAAAGCCAAATTTTGAAGATGCACATTAATTGAGAGTCAAAATGGGGATTTCCCTCCTGATCCCATGCCTAATGTCAACATGCATTAGCTCCCATCATGGGGGATCAATGGACGTGTTTTGGGTGTACAACCCCTTCCTCTCAGCTACTTGAGTTGCGAGGAAGGAGTTGCACCCACAAAACATGTACATTGATATCCCCTGATGGCAGATAGCACATGTTGACACACTGTGTGCATCTTCAAAATTTGGCTTTCAATATACTTCAAAAAAGATTAAAATTTTTTAAAAATAGCAACAAATGGAAGAATTTAGGTGTGTTTTATATTCTGCCTAAAACATCAATGATGTTTTTGAGTCTTTTTTCAACATCATTGATGTCTTTCTTGATCTTCTGTAAATCCCGATTGCACACCATGATCTCCTCGATGAGGACTTGTGCACTTGCACTTGTGAAATGAGTTTCTTCTTCCACAACATCCACATCACCTAAAATAAAAAAACACACCATGTATCATAAATATGCAGGCATACATCTATTACCTGAAGCTGTGGTCTCAGACACTCACCTGTTGTGGTCACTATTTCACCCACTTCATAAACCTCTCCTTCCTCCACATCCTCTGGTTGTGGTGTTGGTATTTCCCCTTCTTTATGAGGTTGGGGTCCCTGGTGTCCTCTGATGACCTTAGTCTTTTCTCCCCTGTGTGAATAAAAAAAGGTATACTTAACACACAGATATCTGAGGGCAGAAATAGGAATGTGAAACATTGCTTGGAAGTGTCATACAATTGTCTTTTTTGGCAGAGTTCCAGCTGAAGACATTTTTTTTCCCTTTCTAAAGCTGGAATACTTATCTTTTTTGTACAATTTTCATACATGGAGACACCCCTAGTATCCACTGGAGCACCTGTGTGGGGCACCCTAAAAAGTTTGTTTTGGTGTCCCACACTAGTGCTCCTGCGTCCAGATGTGTAAATAGCTGCTGAGTATCCTCTCTTTACACTGAATCAAGTTTACATTTCATTCTAGTTACAAACCCATCTAGACAACAATGTACTAACCTTCTTTTAATACAAATAGGCCTGAACAAATGTAGTTAACCTGGATCTGACAAAAACATCTTATTAGTGGTCGAACAAACAATGTTTACTATGAACGATTACTGTGCCCACTAATCTAAAAGTTGTCATTTTAAACTGTACAACAGTAAAGAAAAACACATGGAGCAGCAGGAACGTAATAATAATAATAGTAACACAGGACAAATACTTTTTAGAAGCAGTTTCCTGATCTTTCTGTACTGATCCTGCTCCCTCAATTTCAGGTCTGACCATCGTTTCCTCAGTTCCTTGAATCGTCATACCCCAAAATTCCTGTGCAGACTTTTCACAACTTTAGCTATGATCTTGGCCTTTCTTCACATTTGGGTTTGGGTAAGGTCCATGCTTCCCATCATAGTCAGTCCTCTTCAAGATGTCCACCATCTCCATCATCTCTACAAAGGACATATGTGAGGCCAAAATCTTCTCCGGGATCGGGACGTTTGTGGCTCCGGTCTTTCGTTGTTGCTGCTGTCTGCATGCACTTGCTCTTTCTCTGCCATGTGCTCTTCCACTGTGCTGAAAGAGAAGGGGCAGGGAATATACTAGATAGAAGGTCAGGGGCGGGCGGAGTTTCACACATACGCAGTGTATACAAAGCGCAACACGCGTGCGTTGTACGTACGATCTGTGAGTGGAGGAAGGAGTAGCGGAAGCGCCGGTCATGATAATGAAGGTACAATTTTAACTTGGTGCATCAGTGGCCTATACTGCTTATAGATTGAGGCCTATATTGGGACAAGATTAGGAGAGTTTAGCCTGACATTAGAGTTTGTCTTGTGTTGTGTTTTGCAGAGAAAATGGATGGCTTCAATGATCACAACTTCCTCCTCCTATTCATAGACAAGTACAGGGAGCTGCCCTGTCTGTGGCAGCTGAAACACCCGCATTATTATCATAAACAAAAGAGGCAGGCAGCGCTGGAGAAACTGCTGGAGTTGGTGAAGCCGCAGATCCCCACGGCAACCATCCCCTATTTGAAGGCCTAAATTGGTGGCCCGAGGAGCACTTATAACAGGGAGTGCAATAAGGTCCAGGATTCCCAGAGATCAGGAGCAGCAGAAGATGACATTTATGTACCCAGGCTCTGGTACTATGAGAGACTTTGTTTTCTGTCAGACCAGACTGAAGTCCGGCAATCACTCTCAACCCTACCTTCCACTCTTCCTTCCATGCTTCCTTCCACCCCAACAGAGGCTTCTGACGTCCAACCTGGGCCTTCCAGCCAGGAAGAAGTGGAGGAGCCCAGCTTGAGCCAGGTATAGCATTGTTCTACATATTTCTTATCGTAAAATTAATGATGTTAACTAGATGTTATTATTGATCACTAATTGCTAATTTAATAAAGTGTTTTACATATCAATAGACATTAGTGGCCAAAAATGTTTGGGAATTTATGACAACCTATTTTGTTGTCGGAAAATTTGATATCCAGATCTCAATGTCGGAAATTCCGAAGGAAAATGTCCGATGGAGCCTACACACAGTCGGAATTTCCAACAACAAGCTCCCATTGAACATTTGTTGTCAGAAATTCTGACCGTGTGTACGCGGCATTAGGCTTAGAGGCGCCTGTCCCCTTTTCTTTTTTGTCTACACTACAGTGTTAACATAAGAGTCTGCTTCAATGCTTGGACCAGCAGCCCAGGTGGATTCTCTCTTTTTTTCTCCACTTATGACTGAAATCAAATCGAAAAAGCGAGAGAGACTTCTTAAAATCGACGATGAAATGTAAGTTTGTTTGTCGACTTTGGAGCCTCTCTTCAATCTGATTTGCTTTCGAAAGCAGGCATATCTTTCACATTAAATTTAAAATGAAATATATATGTAAAAATAAACAGGTTCTTCACCACAAAAAATGATAAATCTTTTCAGGTGTGCCGTAAATTTTTTTCGATTTTTTTGGTGCACCGCAAGACAAAAAAGTTTGAGAAACACTGCTTTACATGCACATGAACTTTAATGGCGTCCCAGTCTTAGCCCGTAGGGTTCAATATTGAGTTGGCCCATGCCCTTTGCAGCTATAACAGCTTCAAGTCTTTGGGAAAGCTGTCCACAAGGTTTAAGAGTGTGTCAATGGGAATGTTTGACGGTTGAGGTCCGGACTCTGTGCAGGCCAGTCAAGATTCTCCACCCCAAACTCACTTATCCATGTCAATCTGCACTCAAGCTGTTAGCAGTAGGGAAAAACAGCAAACTAATGCAGCCATTTGCTGCTATAGCATCCAATCACCAATAATATTATGGTCAGGTGGCTTAGAAGCGCCAATAATGGGGGGCTTATACATAGCAGTCCTATATAAAATTCAGGTTTCCCAACAGCCTTTTGTCAGTGTGTGAAAACTTGCAGTAAATGAACATATCTGAACAGTGCTAAATAAATTTATGCTACATTACAGTAAGTTGCAGCGTGGTGGGCTTATTGTTTTAGGGTTAGAGTTTAGTGTTTTAGGTTTTAATTTTTGAGGGCAGTATATTTTATCTTAACATATTATTGCTAGGGTCTTTTTTGGTATTTGGGGCTCTGCAACCTGAACCTATTCCTGACACAGGATGAGCTGCCCTTTGTTTAAGTACTTCACCAGATACTATTGAGTATAATTTAGTGCAACAAATCACCACATTGTTAGGTACAGCAAAGCACAACATTCTCAATCCCCATACTGTCATAGCTGTTCATAAAGTTAGGCAGTCCCCTCTATTCAACATGTATGGGAGGCCTAAAGGGCAAGGCAGAGGCTCTTAGTGCACAGTTAACCAAGCTTTCCTTATCATACTCCACCGAGGTCCAAAGCAGTGCATGTTCCTCTTTCTCATCCTTTATAGCTAATCCCGTTGATGCCCCACACAAAATGACCTGGAGGAGTTAGCTGAATTATTTCAGCACAGCTTCAGTAACTTAATGCAGGAGGGTGCATGAGATTTTTGCTATTGAATTTTGAGGAAGGGAGTGACGGGAGTGACGGGAGTGACAGGAACAGAGAGTGAGGGGACAACAGGCAGGGAGTAGCAGTTGTCATTGATGTTCCTGCAGCTGCAGCTTACTGCCAGGTGGAGGTCGGGGTGATAAGATAGCAGAATACAGAATACTTAATTAATCCCAAAGGGAAATTGGAAAATTTCTGCGACAGACACACTCAACAGACAGGTAGACAGTACCTTTATGCCAGGGATTGGAGAGGAGGTAAGTGAGGGAGAAACACAACAACATTATGTAAAGATTTTACCCAGGGGAAAGAGCAGCTTGCAGACCAGTGGAGGGAGCATTTGTCCTAGTCCACTGGATGGTGCTGTCCCACTGTTGCAGGCCACCACTAACTTCAAGTATGCTCCACATAGCTCCATAGTCTGCAATCTTTTCCACATTTCTGCTGTCGAGACACATGATTCTTCACCCCAAAGATCAGTGAGAACAGCACATTATTGATACTCTTTGGTAGCAAAAGGCCTGCACCCCTCTTCCTTATTCCTCACTTTCCGCCTGTCCCCACACTCCACAAGATTCCCTATCTGCGTTTGCTGTAATATCTGTATCCTGAAAAGATAGGGAGGAAATTGAAAGGCTTACCTTATGGCACATCAAACAGAAAAAAGGTTCAGCATAAGACTTTGCTGATCGGAGCCCAGAATAGGTGTGAACCTATAACTCCCCCAACCTTGTTGTCTCCAGCAGTACCCTTGACCAGACCAGTGTCTCTTCCACAGCTGCTGCAGAAAAAGCCCTAAAATCACAGCCATATCCAAAGTAAGTATCTTAAGTATCCAGCTGCCATTTTTTAGCCCAAAAGGCCATCCCTGCTCTTCACCAGCATGTTGAAAGTAATGCTTTGGAGATGCAAGTAGCGAGCATGCACAGGGATGTTAAATCTCTTTTATGGCCCATGAGATACAATTTATGGAGGCTGGGAAGGATGCAGGATGGGGCACACCACTGGAGCTGGTAGTGACAGAGCATTCATCTCCTCATAATCCAGAGAATTTCCAGTTCCCCCAAGCACACCAGAGCTTATGCAAAAGCCCAGGCAAAGCCCTGTCACACTGTTTTGTAGCTGGTATGCCTGGTATGGGGGTTAGAAGCTACACCAGGCCAGAAGTTCGGGGGTAGGGATGAGTTTGATTGTTCCTCGAATTGTGAACGTTATGAGTTGTTCGCGCCAAATTCGAGTGGCATGTCACGGCCCATAATTCACTGAGGCATCGCAGTGCATTGTTGGCTGATGATTGGCCAAGCATGCACTATGACCCACATGCTTGGCAAATCACAGCGCCATCTGTACAGAGAGCCGTAATTGGCCAAAGCCAGGGTGGCTTTGGCCAATTATGACTCAGGGGGTTTAGTACACGCCCCACACTATATAAGGTTGCCTGCATGGCGGCCTTGTGTAGTGTGTTGCGGCTGCGGAGAGAGATAGACAGAGAGGCAGTGTCATTTGATTTAAGTTAGAGTAGGCAGGCGAGTCAGTTAGCTGCACTTACAGTGTATTAACAGTGTGTGTATATATATGCATCCTAGGTGTTGTATATATATATATATATATATATATATATATATATATATATATATATATATATATATATATACACTGTATTCAATTTAGCTAGATCCATTTCTGTTATTCTCTTCCTAATATACTGACAGGCAGGCAGGTGTTTTTACAGTTTTTACAGTATTTACAGTATTTACAGTTAGTGTATTGTGTCCTTTGCACAGTGTGCATCTAAAGCTACCTGAAGAAAATTGCTGGTGTACTTCTGATCCTATTAATACCACAGACAGGCAGCTGCAGTATTTACAGTTAGTGTTCTGTGTCCTCTGCACAGTGTGCACCTAAAGCTATGTGAAGACAATTGCTGGCGTTCTTCTGATCCTATTAGTACCAAAGGCAAGCAGCTGCAGTATTTACAGTTAGTGTACTGTGTCCTCTGCACAGTGTGCGTCTAAAGCTACCTGAAGACAATTGCTGTTGTTCTGATCCTATTATTACCACAGGCAGGCAGCTGCAGTATTTACAGTTGGTGTACTGTGTCCTCTGCACAGTGTGCACCTAAAGCTACCTGAAGACAATGGCTGTTGTTCTGATCCTATTAGTACCACAGGCAAGCAACTGCAGTATTTACAGTTAGTGTACTGTGTCCTCTGCACAGTGGGCACCTAAAGCTACCTGAAGACAATTGCTGGGTTCTCATACTAATAATACTATAGACAGGCAGTTGATTCTGCTAGCTGCAGTATAATCAGTATATATATACATCCCAGCTTTGTGCAGCTACATCTCACTGCAGGCCATTAGTATGTCTGGAAGGCCAACAAGGAGAGGCAGACAGTCACAAGCCAATAAAAGAGGGCAAGCAGGCTCTGTGTCTAGAGGCAACAGTGCTGGTCGTGGAGATGGTGCATCCTCATCAGCACGTGGCCGTGGGACACGCTTGTCCTTTTTTTTGGCATCTGGCCGTGTTGAGCCTCAACATGCAGAAGACTTGGTAGAGTGGATGACCAAGCCGTCCTCATCCTCCTCATCCTCTCTCACCCAGACTCTGGGTACTTTGTCTGGCAAAGCAGCTGCCAACGCAGCCTCTTCCCTCGGCTCAATGGCATCAGTCACTCCTTCCCTAGCCCCACCATGTCCTCCTGAGGAGTCCCCCGAACTGTTTGACCACAGTGTTGGGTACATGCTCCAAGAGGATGCCGAGCGTTTTGAAGGCTCCGATGATGGTACCCAGCTAGAGGAAGGCAGTAACGTGAGATGTGGGAGACGAGTGCATTAGATTGTACCGCTGCTATTTGCATACATATGTCTCAAGCATATCTCGCGTGCCCAAAACATCTCCTGCTTGGGCACCACATGCTTGACCAGACATATGTCGACCTGCCATGCAGTTCGTTGGCAAGCGTACCTAAAAGACCCACACCAAAGAACAAAGCGGACCTCTCCTTGCTCCTCATGAGCTTGGCTCTCCAACCCCACTATACCTTCAGTCCTCTCTGAAACCTGCACTGAGAGGAATGAAGGTGTAGAATTAGGTGTGTCACAATCAAGTACTTGCGGGCAATCTGCTATCGGTACACCAACGTCAGATTGTACCAGGCAAATTTCCCTGCCCCTAGCTGCTGCACCGCCGAAAGAAGTTCGCTCCCAGCCATCCACATGCCCAGTGGTTGAATGCTAGTTTGGCTAAATTGCTAGCACTTCAACTGCTGCCTTTTCAGTTGGTAGACTCTGCCCCCTTCCGTGAGTTTGTGGAATGTGCGGTTCCTCAGTGGCAGGCTCCCAAATGCCACTTTTTCTCACGGAAGGCGATTCTGGCTCTCTACCGGCATGTGGAAGGCAATGTCTTTGCAATGTCTTGGCCTCGCTGGACAGGGCAGTCAGCGGTAAGGTGCATATTACCACTGACTCATGGTCCAGCAGGCCTGGACAGTGACGTTACCTATCTTTCACCGCGCACTGGGTGACTCTGCTGGCAGCTAGGAAGGATGCAGGACAGGGTGCAGTAGTGTTGGAGGTTGTTCCGCCACCACGCCTCCAAAATTCTACTAGTGGCGATTCTGCCACACCTCTCTCCTCCACCCCCTCCTCTTCTTCTTCCTCCATGGCCTCTTCCTGTGCTGATTTGTCCACGGAACCAGTGGTGCTCCGTAGGCGTTCAAGGGGCTACGCAAGCACGCAGGCAAAAAGATGCCATGTGGTGCTTGAGCTGGTGTGCTTGGGGGACAGGAGCCATACTGGGGCAAAGATCCTGTCAGCTCTGCAGGGGCAGGTTCAGAGGTGGTTGACACCACACCAGCTTAAGCCAGGAATGGTGGTTTGCGACAATGGCACCAACCTTCTCTCTGCCCTCCGAGAGGGACAACTGACCCATGTGCCCTGTTTGGCTCACGTCCTTAACTTGGTGGTGCAGCAGTTCTTGGGCAGGTACTCGGGCTTACAGGATGTCCTGAGGCAGGCCAGGAAAGTCTGTGTGCATTTCCGCAGGTCATATAATGCCAGTGCTCGGCTGGCTGACCTCCAAAAGGAATTTAACCTGCCCAAGAACCGCCTAATCTGTGACATGCCCACCAGGTGGAACTCAACGTTGGCCATGCTGCAGCGGCTGCACACGCAGCAGAGGGCCATCAATGAGTACCTATGCGACTATGGCACCAGGACAGGGTCAGGGGAGCTTGTTTTTTTTTTCCCCACGCCAGTGGGCTATGATCAGGGATGCATGCACTGTCCTGTCACCATTTGAGGAGGCCACGAGGATTGTGAGCAGTGACAGTGCATGCATCAGGGACACTGTCCCTCTTGTCCACCTGTTGGAGCAGACGCTGCATGGAATAATGGACAAGGCACTTGAGGCAGAACAGAGGGAGGAAGAGGAGGACTTCCTTACCTCTCAAGGCCCCCTTTATCCAGACAGTGTTCCTGCGTTCCCGCCGATCACACATGAAGAGGAGGAGGAGGATTGTGTCAGCATGGA
Source organism: Aquarana catesbeiana (assembly GCF_042186555.1). Classification (NCBI taxonomy): domain Eukaryota; kingdom Metazoa; phylum Chordata; class Amphibia; order Anura; family Ranidae; genus Aquarana; species Aquarana catesbeiana. Next base: position 427,142,527 of record NC_133325.1, read on the forward strand.
GGTGGAGCCTGGCACTCAGCATCAGCAGCAGTCTTCAAAGGATCATTTACAGTCCGAAGAAACCCATGGACTTGTATGTGGCTGGGAGGAGGTGGCTGCGGATCATGTCGTCCTTAGTGACCCAGAGGACTCTGGACCGAATGCCTCAGCAAACCAACACTGCATGGCCTCCCTGATCCTGCAAAGCCTGTGGAAGGATCCTCGTATTCGTGGTATCAAGGGGAGAGATCATTACTGGCTGGCAATCCTCCTTGATCCACGTTACAAGGGTAAGGTTGCGGACCTTAACTTGCCATTGCAGAGGGAGCAGAGGATGAAACATCTTCAGGAGGCCTTGCAGAAAGTTTTGTTCAATGTGTTTCCAGAGCGTGGGCGGTTACAATTTCCTGGTCCTCCTGGACAACGTGTTGCTGAGGCTTCGGTCAGTCAAAGAAGGAGTGGTGGAGAAGGTGGCCGTCTGACCGATGCGTTCAGACAATTTTTTAGTCCGCAGCCCCAAGGTATGATCGGTTCCAGCAACCATCGCCAGCGTCTGATTGACATGGTGCAGGAATACCTAGGGGCAAGATCAGACTTGGACACCTTTGCCACCGAAAATCCTCTGGGTTACTGGGTCTTGAGGATGGATCACTGGCCATAGCTTGCACAGTATGCAATTGAGCTACTGGCCTATCCTGCATCCAGCGTTCTTTCGGAACGCACATTCAGTGCTGCTGGAGGCTTTGTAACCCATCACAGGGTGCGCCTGTCCACCGAATCGGTCGATCGGCTGACCTTCATAATAATTTTTTTTTTTTTTAACAAAAGGGTAATCATTTTTTTTTTAATATGAGATCCCTTCAAGACTGCCTATGCTGACGCTGAGTGACTATCCTGTTATGCTGAGTGACAATCCTCTTCCTCCTCAATTTTCATGCTGATAGCTTGTAAGAACCAATGGCTAAGGCCCAGTTTTTCTGCCCCTGTTTAACAGGGGCGTGTAATTACAATTTTTGATGCACTACTTTGCAGCAGGGCTCATTCCTGTGCTCCAACTATAGTATCTGTGAGGGGTTGCAGTGTTGTGGCTACAGTGGCTAAGGCCCAATTTTTCTGCCCCTGTTTAACAGGGGCATGTAATTACAATTATTGATGCAATACTTTGCAGCAGGGCTCATTCCTGCACTCCAACTAGAGTATCTGTGAGGGGTTGCAGTGTTGTGGCACTAGCATCAGTGCCCATGGCCCAATTTTTCAGCCCCTGTTTAACAGGGTCATATAATTACAATTTTTGATGCAATACTTTGCAGCAGGGCTCATTCCTGCGTTCCAACCATGGCATCTGTGAGGGGTTGCAGTGTTGTGGCACCAGTGCCTAAGGCCCAATTTTTCTACCCCTGTTCAACAGGGACATGTAATTACAATTCTTGATCTAATATTTCACAGCAGGGCCCATTCGTGCGCCCACCAAGAGTACCTGTGAGGGCTTACAGTGTTGTGGCAACAACACCACCACCACCAAAGGCCCAATTTTTCTGACCCTGTTCAACAGGTGCATGTAATTACAATTCTTGATATAATATTTCACAGCAGTGCCCGTTCCAGCACCCACCAAGAGTAACTGTGAGGACTTACAGTATTGTGGCACCAGCACCACCACCACCACCACCAAAGGCCCAATTTTTCTACCACTGTTTAACAATGGCATGTAATTACATTTCTTGATCTAATATTTCGCAGCACGACCTGTTCCTGCGCCCACCAAGAGTAACTGTGAGGGCTTACAGTGTTGTGTCATGACTTGGTTAAATTGATGATAGGCAACTCCTATCCTCATATTGATTAGTGGTTCCAAATTAATAACAACTACTGCAGTAGGGAACAGACACAAAAGATACACTCAGCATCTTTCCAAATAACTGTTCTGCTTTATTATGATGCAATTGAAGGTTTTTATGCACATGATTACGTAGGTATCACATTAATTTTACAATTGTACGTTTATGGTAACAAGGGGCGTTACATAGGCAGGCTAATTCTAATCAGGACTCGAAAGAATGTAAACATTTACTGAAAACATTATTAGTGCCTTGTGCACAGTGAGGGCAGTGTGCAATACATACAAAATACAATACAATTATATACAGAACTTACAAATTTCCATTACAGTCAACACCAACACCTAAGACCCCAATTTCTGCAGAGTATATAGGGCAGGTCCGTACTTTCAAACATCCAACTTACAAACGACTCCTACTTGCAAACGGAAGGAGACAACAGGAAGTGAGATGAAATCTACCCCATAGGAAGGGAAATTCTCTCCTGTAAGAGTTAATATGGGAAAAACGTGTCTCCTCTCCACTGATGCTTTATCACCAATCCTTGTTTCACTAAAAACCCCAAATTTTCAAAACACATTTGTCATTGGGACAGAAAGTGAGGTGAAATCTTCTGAAGAGGTGCACAGACAGCAAAACAAATGTTACAGGGGTGATAACCCTTCCCTATGTTTTCCAAAAAGCTTAAAAATAGATTTTTTGACTGGAGCTACACTTTAAAAATCTACCAGTTCAAAATTACAAGCAGATTCTACTTGACAACAAACCTACAGTCCCTGTCTTGTTTGCACCGCCTGTATACTGCTGTTCAGAGTATATAGGGCCCGGGGGCCTCACGCCTTTCCTCTTTTTAATTTGAATGTGGGGTTCCCCTTAATATCCATACAAGACCCAAAGGGCCTGGTAATGGACTGGGGGGGGGGTACCCATGCCCTTTGTCTCACTGATTTTCATCCATATTGCTGGAACCCGACATTACATTAAAGCCGTAAGCAGTTTTAAATTACTTTTATTCCTTTACAAATGTCATTTTGTGCAGGGACTGTTCTAAGCACGGGAAACACGCGCCACTTTACAGGCATACTATAGACACCCCCAGATACGATATTTAAAGGACTATTTCACTTTTTTTTTTTTCACTTTAAGCATCATTAAAATCACTGCTCCCGAAAAAACGTCTGTTTTTAAAACTTTTTTTTGCATTGACACATGTCCCCTGGGGCAGGACCCAGGTCCCCAAACCCTTTTTAGGACAATAACTTGCATATTAGCCTTTAAAATTAGCACTTTTGATTTTGAACGTTCAAGTCCCATAGACTTTAACAGGGTTCTAAAGTTTGCGCAAAATTTCGGTCTGTTCGTAGGTTCTGGTGCGAACTGAACCAGGGGGGTGATCGGCACATCCCTATTCGGGGGCAGGCAGGGAGTTGCCATCTTATGCCAGGCAAGGTCATGTAGCAATGGCACCAACCTGCTGTCTGCTCTTTAGCAATGAACAGTGTGTTATCACTTACCCAGCATACCCAGCAAGTGCTTACCTGCCTGAAATGCAGCTGCAACACAAACTATTATTTGAAACCTTTGGCTGACAACCCCCCCCCCCCCCCCCCCTTTCTTTTTGTGGCACATGTTAAATGAACATTTTAGGACTGACAATTAATTAAAACCCCAAAATATCACATTTTTTGAAAGAAGAGAATCTGTAGAATAAAATGGCCACAGTCTCATTTTTTTTTATGTCACGTGATATTAGTAAAAATGTTTATCATACCCATATTTTAAGCACAAAATTCTCTTAATTTTACTGCACATAAACACAATATAATACCCAGTTTTTTGTAAAATATAAAAGAAAAGGTTGCATCGAGTAAATACATGCCAAACATTTCAAGTCTTATAATTGTGCACAATACCCATAATTGTCCATAGGTGGCATTTTTAAAAGCCTTTACAGCTTATCAATTTAGAGTTAACAGTAATTGATAGCCTTTAGAATTATTGTTCTCACTCTGGCATGCACAGCGAAGTGTAATATGTGTTGTGTAAATGTTTTCATATACAGGCGCAGCCATATGTGCATGTACGTGGGGGTGGGCAGGCTTAAAAAAATTGAGGTTGTTTTCTTATTAATTTTTAAAAAAATGATATGTTATTATAAATATGTCTATTCTGTGTAAGAGAAATAAATTAAATTTACAACTTTGTGAAAAAAAATTTTATTTCATTTCTTCATTTCCAAAAAAATTTTTGGTACCTTTTTGCTTATATAGCAAAGAATAAAAATTCAGTGAATAATGCCACCTAAAGAAAGCTCTATGTGTCTCAAAAAAAAAAAAAAATGATAAAAATTTAATTTGGGTACAGTGTTGCACTACTGAGTAATTGTGATTTAACGTGTGACAGCGATGAAAGCTCAAAAATTGCCTGGGTAGGAAGGGGGTGAAAGTGTCTGGTCCTGAAGTGGTTAATCTGGCCAAAATGTTCTTTTTTTTGGATAGGGGAAGAGTTAGAACCCTGCTCAGGTTTTCCCTGCAATCAGGGGCTTTGTTTAGGATTTTACCTTCCTCTACTGTTAACAAAGGTGCCACCAGACAGTAAGAGAGGGAAAATCCGCAACAGAGAAATACAGATATAAAAACCTGAGAGGGGTTCTAGCCTTCCTCTACTCTACTAAAGGAAAGTCTTTTATTTCCGTCTGTGTTGCTGTTTGAGAGTTCCATTCACTTCCTGTCTCTTAAAACATTGTCAGCCCAAGGTAGGGTGACCAGACATCCCTGGTTTCTGGGGACAGTCCCTGGATTGAGGACACTGTCCCTGGACCAAGTCTGTCCCCAGTTTTGTCCCCGGATTGGATTTGAACAGGGGCTGGGGCAATTTCAAAGACAGCCCATGCAGAATAAAAAGAAAAAATCTGAATTGCCCCCCCCCCCCTCTGCTGCCGCTTCTACTAGCTTATGGGGGTTTTTTTTTTTTTTCCATTATCTGTGCCCCTTTCTGATGATCATGTGCTGGTTGGAGCGGAGGGACTATTTCTTCAGTTTCGGGCGCATGCCCATTCATCTCCACTCACATGTTCTTCTGCCTTGGCTCAAGTCCCGGCCAGCCGCCTGCCTGCTTATCTCCTTGCCTTCCCTGGTGGAGTGATCTTTCTCTGCTCCCCACCCAGTAGTAGCCGGGGCCCGAAGAATAAAGCCCCATACACACTATCAGATTTTCTGCAATTTTTGTCTTCAGATTTACCAAAACCATGTAGTGCAAGGGCCTGCCTGATTGCATGCAAATTGAAACTCCTAAGGTTTGACCTCATATTATATGGTTTTGGTAAATCTGAAGGAAAAAATCATCAGAAAATCTGATAGTGTGTATGGGGCTTTAGACTTGACAGGCTGTGAGGTGGGCGGCGGCGGAGAAGGGCAAAGAGTCGTGGATTGCTGCCATTACTAGTAAAAAAAAAAAATACCGTATTTATCGGCATATAATACGCACAGGTGTATAACACGCAGTTTCATTTTAGGAGGGAAGTTTCAGGAAAAAAACTTAAATTTTAGATAAAGAACTTTGAAGCAAAATAAGAGTCAGTGTCCATCAATGCAGCCTCACAATTGCCCATCAATGCAGCTTGATCAGTGCCCATCTACAGCCTCAAAATTGCCCATCAATGCAGCCTGATCAATGCCCATCTACAGCCTCACAATTGCCCATCAATGCAGCTTGATCAATGCCCATCTGCAGCCTGATCAATGCCCATATGCAGCCTCACCATGGCCATGAATACAGCCTGATCAATGCCCATCTGCAGCCTCACATCAGATTACTGCTGCCTCGGAGGGGCCAGGGAGAGGGGCAGGATTACATTTTAGATTCAGATTACATACAGCGAGAATCTCCTGTTTACTCGGCGGTCTCTTTAATACAAAGTCACACCTCCTGGACCAGCTTCTGTGATAGACAGAACACTGGTCCAATGCTGGCCCAGGAGACGGGAATTCCTATTACAGAGGCCGCTGAGTAAACAGGAGATTCTCGCTGTATGTAATCTGATGGCGCTCGTCCCGCTCCCCTCCCCGTTCCCTCCTAGGCAACCCAAATTGCAGTATCGGCGTATAACACGCACACACTATTTGCACACAATTTTCAGGGTGAAAAAGTGAGTGTTATACGCCAATACAGTATATCCCCGGATTTCATTTTAAAATTCTGATCACCTTAGCCCAAGGGGCAGTACTTACAGTATATTTAATGAGATGTATCCCTTGTGCCTTCCCCTCATACCTCCACAGCAGTAATCTTCCAGTGCTGCACGGGTTAATCCAGGTGCTCCAAGAGTACCGAAATAGGCCTACACTCATTACCCCCTTCTCTATTAATTAAAGCTGTACTTTAGCTTTTATCAATGAAAAATGCTCTATAAATGGAGGACGGATGAATGAATGAAAGATTTTTATTGAAGGAAGCTATAAAACAGCTTCTGTGAATCTAGGAGGGGAGAGGGAAGGACGGCAAGCTCTCCGATTGTACCAGTGTTGGGGGTGGGGGTAGAGGATGGGGGATTTCAACTAGAAGAGCAACCACCAACAAAAGGGACACATTTCATTAAATGTAATTACTGTCCCTTGTGCTAATTCTTTGTTTTAATTTTTAACTAAGCTTACGCTTTAAGTGCAAACTACTCTAACAAAGCCCTAGTTAGCAGTAAAAACCTGACAGGTGTTCATACCGTTTACTTTATTAACCACTTCAGCCCCAGAAGGATTTACCCCCTTAATGACCAGGCCATTTTTTGCTTTACGGCACTGCGTCGCTTTAACTGACAATTGCGTGGTCGTGCAACGCTGTACCCAAACAAAGTTGATGTCCTTTTTTTCCTCACAAATAGAGCTTTCTTTCAGTGGTATTTGATCACCTCTGCGGTTTTTAGTTTTTGCGATATAAACAAAGAAAGGGACAATTTAAAAAAAAAAAAAAAAAAAAAAATTTTTTTACTTTCTGCTATAAAACATTTCCAAAAAAAAAAAAAATGTAAAAAAACAAATTTGTTCATCAGTTTAGGCTGAAATGCATTCTGCTACATATTTTTGGTAAAAAAAATCCCAATAAGCATATATTGATTGGTTTGTGAAAAAGTTATCGCGTCTACAAAATAGGGGATAGATTTATGGCATTTTTATAATTTTTAAATTTTTTTTACTAGTATTGCCGGCGATCAGTGATTTTTAGCAGGACTGCGAAATTGCGGCAGACAGATTGGACACCTAACTGACATTTTTGACACTTTTTTGGGAACCAGTGACATTATTACAGTAATTAGTGCTAAAAATATTATTATTATTATTATTATTATTATTATACACGATTTATTTAGAGCCAACAGTTTACACAGTGCTTTACAATGTAGAGGGGGGACAGCACAATTACAGTACAGTTCAATACAGAAGGGACAGGAGGGCCCTGCTCGTAGAGGGGGGGAGGGGTGGTACAAAAGATAATAGATGTGGGGAATGATTTGATGGGGGTGACTCGGGGACAGTTGTTAGGTGGGTGTGGGATAGGCTCTCAAAAAATATGCCGATAACTCTCAAAAAAATATGCACTGTTATTGTACTAATGACACTGGCAGGGAAGGGGTTAACATCGGGGGCGATCAAGGGGTTAAATGTGTTCACTGTAGGTGTTTTCTAACTGTATGGGGGACCGTATGACGTATGACTGGGGAAACACACAGATCTGTTTTCCTACATAGCAGAAAGACAGGATCTGTGATATCTCTCCTGTCAGAACGGAGATCTGCCTTGTTTACACAGGCAGATCCCTGTTCTGTCACTGCTGGAAACTATCACATCATGTCCACCGAACACGCTGGCGTGCGACTACAGGAGCAAGATCCTGAGCCGACGTACAGCTACGGCACTTTGCGGGGTCGTGCCACCTTGCATCAGTATAATGATGGCAGCTGGTCGTCAAGTGGTTAAAAAGTAAGGAAAAAGCTTTACCTAGACATACATTTTAGGTTGGCTTGGTGGGATATTTAATAGGGTTTTGTGGTTACTGTGAACATTTTTGTATTGTTTTGCTTAAGAATAAAAAAGGGTGATTTAAATGTAAGAAATATATTTAGAATGTGCATATATAATCCTATCATTGTCACAATTTTAATAAATAAACTCTCCTAACATGAACACTCAGTTTTCAGTGCATGTCTTCTCTATTGCTGCAACAGAGCACAGTAAAGAAATGTCTAAAATATTTGAAACCATCATAGTGAGGAGTCAGTTCTGTAACCTGATCTGCCGCAGTCCTTTTAACTCAGTTAATCAGATTCTACAAGACTAAGCAAAGCTATATTCAAGCTGCAGGGAAAACTTTTTAATTTTTTTAAATAAGCTAAGAGTAACCCTCCCAATGATTATCTCATTTGTAAGAGCAACAGTTACATTTGTTAAATCCATCCACTCTTAAGAAACTTTACAGCATATTAATTGCATATGTTTGTACCTAACAGATTCTATCTAGATCCCTAGCAAGGGTCAAAAACATTTGCTAAGCACTGAACATGTTTAATATATTTTGCTTAAAAAAATCAGATGGTTATTACATATAATTACATTTTATTCTCCAACACAAATTGGTCAAATTGTTGCACTACTATAGTTTCCATGGCACAACTGCTGGAGTCCATGCACAATATGTGCATGTGCACTTACCTACTCTGTTGCAGGGGATTTGCACAGTGCAGCTCAGATCCTCCTCTTCTCGGCTTCTTCTCTATGGCCCTGTCTCCGCTTTCCCCTTCTAGCTCACCTGAGGGCACATCTCCATCCTGCACTGGCTCCTTCCAGGCGGGGGCAACAGAGCACATAGCATTTCAGGGACATTATTTGGTTCCTGCTGGGCAGTACTTACAGTTACCAGGTCCTGGACCAAGTTGCAGGCCACGGCAGATCTCCAACTCGCTTCCCTAATGTCCCTGGTTTTCCAGGGGAGTCACCAGGCTCTGACTCAACCCCCGCCTGCTCGGATGATCCAAGCCCTGCACCAGCTTTTAGGACTTCCATGGCTGTAGTAGACACAGTCCTGATTGCAGGTCCACTCAATAGTACTGTGGCCCCTGCTTGCTGGATACTAGTCAGGTAAGTGGCTCATCACAATGCCCGCACCGGACCCAGGGACTTAAAAAAAATGTCGTGGGGGTCCCCCCAAAATCTATACCAGACCCAAAGGGCCTGGTATGGAAGGGGGGAACCCGTGCCATTTTTTTCTTAATTCTATCCTAGGGCCCCCCTTAACCACTTCAATTTACTATACTATATATTGTACACTGCACTATATACCCCGCACTGTATTATATATACTACACTGACTGCACTATATACTCTGAACCACAGTTTATATACTATACGGACTGCACTATATACTCTGAACTCCAGTATATATACTATATGGACTATATACTCTGCTGAAAAAGGTGTTGGTGGTGGCAGAACATGGTAGCCCCTCACAGTTACTCTTGTTGGACATAGGAACAGGCCCTTCTGTTAAATATTATTTCAAAAATTTTAATTACATGCCCCTCTTAAACAGGGGCAGAAACACTGGGCCTTAGGTGTTGGTGGTGCCAGAACACAGTAACCCCTCACTGTTACTCTTGTTGGGCACAGGAACAGGCCTTGCTGTTAAATATTATTTCAAAAATTGTAATTACATGCCCCTGTTAAACAGGGGCAGAAACATTGGGCCCTAGGTGTTGGTAGGCCAGAACACGGTAACTCCTCACAGTTACTCTTCTTGGGTGCAGGAATGGTCCCTGCTGTTAAATATTATTTCAAAAATTGTAATTACATGCCCCTGTTAAACAGGGGCAAAAACATTGGGTCTTGGGTGGTGGTGGTGCCACAACATTGTAACCCCTCACAGTTACTCTTGTTGGGTGCAGGAAAGGGCCCTGCTGTTAAATATTAATTCAAAAATTGTAATTACATGCCCCTATTAAACAGGGGCAGAAACATTGGGACTTAGGTGTTGGTGGTGCCAGAAAACGGTAACCCCTATCAGTTACTCTTGTTGGACGCAGGAATGGTCCCTGCTGTTAAATATTATTTCAAAAATTATAATTTCATGCCCCTGTTAAACAGGGCAGAAAAATTGGACCTTGTGTGGCGGTGGTGCCACAACACTGTAACCCCTCACAGTTATGCCCTGTACACACGATCGGACATTGATCGGACATTCCGACAACAAAATCCATCTGATTTTTTCCGACGGGTGTTGGCTCAAACTTGTCTTGCATACACACGTTCGCACAAAGTTGTCAGAAAATCCGATCGTTCTGAACGTGGTGACGTAAAACACGTATGTCAGGACTATAAACGGGGCAGTAGCCAATAGCTTTCGTCTCTTAATTTATTCTGAGCATGCGTGGCACTTTGTGCATCGGGTTTGTGTACACATGATCGGAATTTAAACGATTGAATTTTGTTGTCGGAAAATTTTATATCCTGCTCAAACTAGTCCGATGGAGCCCACACACGATCGGAATTTCCGACAACACAATCCAATCGCACTTTTTCCATCGGAAAATCTGACCATGTGTACAGGGCATTACTCTTGTTGGGCGCAGGAAGGGGCCCTGCTGTTAAATATTATTTAATAAAAACAGGGGCAGAAAAATTGGACCTTGGGTGGTGGTGGTGCACTAAACCAAAAATATTGTTGGAAGCAAGCATCAACATGATTTAGGAGGAATAGGATAGAGAGCATAGACAGTCTTCAAGGGATCCCAGATCCATAGCAAATTCAATCAGTTGCATCAGCATCAGGTGCTTGGTAGCTGCTGATCCAGGACTGATTCATTTTTATAAATGTGAGCCTATCAACGGAGTTTGTGGACAGGCACACTCTTTGATCCGTTAAAAAACTCTCCAGCAGCACTGAATGTATGTTCAGAAAGCACACTGGAAGTAGGACAGGCCAGTATCTCAATTGCATATTTGAAGACTGCTGCGTGTTATCCTTGACATCCATGATGCTGACACAATCCTCTTCCTCCTCTTCTTCCTGTGTGTAGATAATAGGAATACACTGCCTGAAGTGTATTATATAATGTACACCACCGAATGAACTGTATATATACGCTACACTGAATGCAGAGTATATATATATATATATATATATATATATATATATATATATATATATATCTAGTTGTGTGAAAAAGTACCGTATTTATCGACGTATAACACGCACTTTTTTCCCCTTAAAATCAGGGGAAAGTCGTGGGTGCGTGTTATACGCCGATCCCCGCTATCGCTATGTGAATGTCGGCGATCGCCGCCGACATTTACATAGCGAGTAGTTTCAAATATGGCGCCGCGGACTTCGGAAGGACTCGGCGGTGCTGAACGAGCGCCGCCGAAATCACAGAGCCGAGATACACATAGTCGGGTGTATTCGGCTCTTTCCGGCGCCGCTCACTGTCACGCCCAGTCCCGCCATTGGACCTGTGTTATGTCTATCATAGGGCGGGACTGGGCGGGACTGTGAGCGGCGCCGGAAAGAGCCGAGAACCCTCGGCTATGTGTATCTCGGCAGCGTTCGTTCACTTCCGCCGGCGCCGAGTCTCTCCGAACTCCGCGGCGCCATATTTAAAACTACTTCTATGTGTATGGCGGCGGCGGCAGTGGCAGGAGGCATGGACACTAGGCTGCACTGGGGACAAGGCTGCAGGGACAAGGCTGCACTGGGGACAAGGCTGCATTGATAAGGCTGCACTGGGGACAAGGCTGCATTGATAAGGCTGCACTGGGGACAAGGCTGCATTGATAAGGCTGCACTGGGGACAAGGCTGCATTAATAAGGCTGCACTGGGGACAAGGCTGCATTGACAAGGCTGCACTGGGGACAAGGCTGCACTGACAAGGCTGCACTGGGGACAAGGCTGCATTGACAAGGCTGCACTGGGGCAAAGCTGCACTGACAAGGCTGCACTGGGGCAAAGCTGCACTGACACTGAAAAGGCTGCAATGACACTGAAAAGGCTGCAGATGAACACTGATGAGGCTGCATTGATGGGCATTTTAATTTAAGTTTCTTTTCCTTAAACTTCCCTCCTAAAAGTTTTTTTCCTTAAAATTCTCTCCTAAACTTGGGGTGCGTGTTATACGCCGGCGCGTGTTATACGCCGATAAATACGGTATTTGCATTCTTTCTGATTTTTTTTTTTTTTGCATATTTGTCACACTTAAATGACTCAGATCATCAAACTAATTTTATTATTACACAAAGATAACCCGAGTAAATATAAAATGCAGTTTTCAAATGATGGTTTCATTTACTATGGCAAAAAAGCTGTCCAAACCTGCCTGGCTTTATGTGAAAAAATAATTGCCCCCTAAACCTAATAACCATTGGCGGCAACAACTGCAATCAAGCATTTGCGATAACTGCAATGCTGTGGAGCAATTTTGGCCCACTCTTCTTTGCAGAATTGTTTTAATTCAGCCAGATTGGAGGTTTTCCCAGCATGAACGGCCTGTGTAAGGTCATGATACAGCATGATACAGCACCTCAATTGGATTTAAGTCAGGGCTTTGACTAGGCCACTCCAAAACCTAAATTTTGCTTTGTTTGAACCATTTGGAGGTGGACTTGCTGTTGTGTTTCAGATCATTGTCCTGCTGCATAACCCAAGTGCACTTGAGCTTGACGTCACAAATTGATGGCCGGACATTCTCCTTTGGGATTTTCTGGTAGAGCTCAGAATTCATGGTTTCATCAATTATGGTAAGTCGTCCAGGTCCTGAAGCTGCAAAGCAACCCCAGACCATCACGCTACCACCACCATGTCTGACTGTTGGTATGATGTTCTTGTTGAAAATGCTGTATTTGTTTTATGCCAGATGTAACGGAACGCACGCTTTCCAAAAAGTTACAGTTTTGTCTCATCAGTCCACAGAATATTTGCCTAAAAGTCTTGGGATAATCAAAATGTTTTTTGGTAAATGTGAGATGAGCCTTTGTGTTCTTTTTGGTCAGCAGTGGCTTTGGCCTTGGAACTCTCCCATGTATGCCATTTTTGCCCAGTCTCTTTCTTATTGTTGAATCATTAACACTGATCTTACCTGAGGCAAGCGAGGCCCACAGTTCTTTAGATGTTGTTCTGGGTTATTTTATGACCTCCTGGATGAGTTGTCTTCATGCTCTTGTAGTGATTTTTGTAGGCCGGACACTCCTGGGAAGGTTCACCACTGTTCCAAGTTATCTCCATTTGGGGATAATGGCTTTCCTCGTGGTTCACTAGAGTTCTAAAGCCTTAGAAATGGCTTTGAAACCCTTCCTATACTTATATATGTACATTACTTTGTTTCTAATCTGTTCTTGAATTTTTTTAGATTGTGGCATGATGTGTGGCTTTTTATGATCTGTCAGAGTGCTTCACTTTGTCATACAGCTTCTATTTATGTGATTTCTTGATTCAACAGGTCTGGCAGTAATCAGACCTGGGTGTGGCAAGTGAAATTTAACTCAGCTTTTCAAATAATTGTGGTTAATCACAGTTCATTCATGTTTCAGCATGGGAGGAGGGATTTACATTTTCACATAGGGCCAGGCAGGTTTGAACAGCTTTTTTCCCTTAATAAATGAAATAATAATTTAAAAACTGCATCTTGGATTTACTCGGGTTATCTTTGTGTAATATTAAAATTTGTTTGATGATCTGAATCATTTAAGTGTGAGAAATATGCAAAAAAAATAAGATCGGGGGCAAATACTTTTGCACACAACTGTATATTCTAGACTGTATATCTTTATATATATATATATATATATATATATATATATATATATATATATATATATATATGCATCGCCTGAATATAGAGTATAGTCTACGCTAAATTCAGAGTATATATATATATATATATATATATAGATATAGATAGATGTATATATCTATAGATAGATATAGATATATCTATCTATAGATATAGATATATCTATCTATCTATCTATAGATAGATAGATAGATCGATCGATCGATCTATCTATCTATCTAGATAGATAGATAGATATCTATATATATCTATATATATAGATATATATATATAGATATATATATATATCTATATATATAGATATATATAGATATATATAGATATATATATATAGATACACTGCCTGTGCTGCCTGAATATAGAGTATACACTGAATATATAGTCTATGCTAAATGCAGAGTATATATATACTAGACTGACTCTATATATCAAATACACTGCAACTAACTAACTAACTAACTAACCTGTCTGCATAACCTAGCTCTCCATCCACAGTCACACAATATAAATGGCTGCTATGTAAGCAACCTTATATAGTGTGGGGTGTGGACTTAGTCCCCCTGAGCCATGAATGGCCAAAGGCACCCTGCCTTTGGCCAATTATGGTTCTCTTAGCAGAGCGCGCTGTGATTGGCCAAAGCATGCAGGTCAGGTGCATGCTTTGGCCAATCATCAGACACTAATGCACTGCAATTTCGCAGTGCATTATGGGGCATTCCGCAGCGCTCGAATTGCCCGCAAATGCCCCATTATGTTTGCTGTTCGGTGAACGGGCGAATAACCGATGTTCGAGTCGAACTTATGTTCGACTCAAACATCGAGCTCATCTCTATTCAGGGACACAACTATATACATCCAGTATATATGCACTTCTCCTCTTCTACATCCAGCACAATCTTGCTTGTAGAACTGCATCTAGCAGGACCAGCTAGCACTGACAAATTAATCCAACACAGACTCAGTCAGATCCAGATCAAATGCCCTTTGCAGGCAGGGACCATGGGCCCCTTTGGTAGTGTAGAAGAAAAGAGGTCTTAGTGCTCAGCTGTCCTATTTCTGTGGCTACTGGTCACAGTACCACCTCTTCAGGCACTGCCAGCTAGCCTGGCTGCAGCTGCACTTTTCACTAGCCCTTCTGGCTATTTTACCACAGTCCTCCCCGACTAACTCTGCATCCATCCCAGATTGCTTGCAGGCAGTCCCTGCAGGCATGCCTCTCAGTCCTCTGACTGCAACACTCACCAGCACTCCTGACTGTCTTCTTCCCTGGAAATTTGCCCAGTAGTGTTCTCCTGCTGTCCCCTCCTTGTTCCCGTGCCTCCTGTTCAGGATCTCCCTGTGTGTCATGAAGAGGGATCCCTTCAGAAACCGGAGCCCTGGCCTGCATACTCTTGAAAGCCTCCAACAGCCTAACACTCCATCTCCATCTTCCACCTGAACGCCACACTGCCCCAGCTGGGCTGACCCTGAGTATTTAAGGGGGCCTGCCCCTTGTCAACCCATTTGTTGGGGATTGGTCAGGGCCCTCAGAATACTCCAGACAGCTCCTCCCCCCTCCACTCCCATCCTTCTAGAACCTTTTGCATGTTTCTAGAAGTAGGGGAAGGTCTCAGAGATGCTGCCTGTGAGTCATACCAGCCTTCCCGAGTCACTAAACCCTGTCCCAGAAAAAAAACACACAGGCTTGGCTGCCAGTCAAGCCTGACAATTTACCTACTCTGTACAAAAAAAACTAACGCTAGCACTCTAGCAACGCTAGGGGGTGCTACATCTGTTTCGAAGAAAGTACTTTATTTATCTACGTTTACACACTATCACCTTCAAAAAAGTCCCCTTGCAGCAAAACAGCGCTCCCAGCATCCACTGACACTTCTGGAATGTGTCCTGGAAGTTTGTCCTGGAAGTTATCTTTTTGAAGTGTGTCAAGCACCTTCTGCGATTTGTCACATGGTGTCAAAATGATGACCTTTGAGCTGGATCTTCATCTTCTGGAAAAGGACATAAATAAACGATCAAGGGGTTAATATGGCGCACAATGGAGGTAGCCGAGTACATATAACTAAAAATGGTGGGGGGAAGGGGGTGGGTTGGGGGTTCCTGAGAGGGGGAACTTGGTGGTGGTAGTTAATGTTTCACAACAAGTTCAGGTATTAGTCCATGTAAGGATAAAATGATGCTGAATAAATGGAAGGCAGCCAGTCTATAAAAGCTAGAAGAAGCTCTGGAACAATAAAAAAGAAAGAAGGATGGCGCCCTCTAAGTGCAGCATGTATGTTAAAAATATTTATTACAATAGATAAAAACACCCACATTTGAGTTGCTAAAAACCAGCATGTAAAGTAGTTTCATCCGCGTGCTCTCGGGGGATGTGGGTGTCACGGGCCAGTGGGGGGGTTCCTGGGATGTGAGTCCTGTGACCTGGGTCCTGGTAGCTGTTCCGGTGCACCGCCCGCCTCACCCTGCTCCTGAAAGTGAAGACGCAGGTCAGCACGGCGCTCCACGGAGGATCCATGACCGACATCCTGGCCGCCCGGAGGCTCTGGGGACCCTCGGCACCACCGGAACAGCTACCAGGACCCAGGTCACAGGACTCACATCCCAGGAACCCCCCCACTGGCCTGTGACACCCACATCCCCCGAGAGCACGCGGATGAAACTACTTTACATGCTGGTTTTTAGCAACTCAAATGTGAGTGTCTTTATCTATTGTAATAAATATTTTTAACATACATGCTGCACTTAGAGGACGCCGTCCTTCTTTCTTTTCTGGAAAAGGACAAACTCTGCAGCAGCCAAATCTAGCGAGTAGGGTGCGTATGGAAGTGGGACCATGTTGTTTCCAGAGAGAAACTCACGTTTGTTCTAACTTGCTGTCCATGATGAAATAGCAGATGTGGTAACACATGTGGTCAGAATAGCACCAGTTGCACAGCTCCCGATGTACACAGGACAATGTCTTTTGGCACACTGAGTTATGAAGGTTGGTGCTCCCTGTAACTGTGCATGCAGCCTCGTGCTGCCATCTGTTGGCGTGTTACAAAACTAGTCTTGAATCTTTTTGATACCACCTTGTATAATATAAGCTGTAAATGAGCATTAAACAGGCCCTCACTGAACAGTGTAGCTCCAGACACTGTGGAGCAATTAATCTATAAAGTTCGCAGCAGAAGCACTGAAGAAGTTTAAGTTGTTCTTCTAGTCAGTTCAGCTCATCCTGCTTCCCTTCTCAGCAGTATAAGTTATTTTTTTTTGTTTTATTTTAATTTAGAGGTAGTCAAACATATGGCAGTGGGGCAAAACCTTGATCACCCAGAATTAAAATATTGCTGCATTTTCTTTTATATATATATATATATATATATATATATATATATATATATATATATATACAGTATATCACATTTTTGTAAATATTTTATTATATCTTTTCATGTGACAACAAGGAAGAAATTACACTTTGCTACAATGTAAAGTAGTGAGTGTACAGCTTGTATAACAGTGTAAATACCCTTGGCCTCTGTGATTCTGCTTTATCCTGGTTCTCCTCCTACCTATCTCAGCGCACTTTCAGTGTCACTTACAACTCCATCTCTGATACTCCTCTTCCTCTCTCTGTTGGGGTACCCCAAGGCTCCATTCTCTGGACCCTCCTATTCTCCGTCTATACCTCTTCCCTCTTCCAGTTGATAACCTTCCATGGCTTCCAATACCACCTCTATGCAGATGACACCCAGATCTATCTCTCCACTCCTCATCTCACCCCCTCGATCTCCTCACAGATATCAAACTTATTGAATGACATATCGGTATGGATTTCACACCACTTTCTCAAACTCAATCTTTCTAAAACTGAGCTTGTAATATTTCCTCCTTGCTGGTCCCCCCCATGACTTTACCATTAAGATCAACAGCACAACCAATGGTCCCTCCACACATGCCAGGGTGCTGGGTGTAATCCTTAACTCTGACCTCTCCTTCAGCCCCCACATCCAATCACTGGCTAAATCCTGCCACCTTAACCTCTGCAACATCTCCAGAATTCGACTCTTCCTGACTAATGACACCACAAAGCAACGTATTCACTCCTTGAGTATTTCCCGCCTTGACTACTGCAACTCTCTCCTTAATGGCCTACCCTTAGTCTATTATGAATGCTGCTGCTAGACTAATTCATCTCACTAATCTATCTGTGACTGCTGCCTCTCTCTGCCAATAGCTTCACTGGCTTCCCCTACCCCACCGTATAAAATTGAAAATGCTAACCACAACATACCAGGCCATCCACAACATTGCCCCCAGCTACATCACCAACCTCATCTGCAGATATCGCTCAAATCGCCCCCTCCGCTCCTCCCAGGACCTCCTGCTCTCTAGCTCCCTTGTTACCTCCTCTCATGCTCGCTTTCTAGACTTCTCCAGAGCCTCTCCCATCCTCTGGAACTCCCTGCCCCGATATACCCGATCAGCCCTTAACCTGTCCACCTTTAGGAGATCCCTGAAAACTCACTTATTTAGGTAAGCCTATCCCACACCCACCTAACAACTGTCCCCGAGCCACCCCCATCAAATTATTTCCTGCATCTATTACCTTTTGTACCACCACCCCCTCCTTTTAGAATGTAAGCTCTACGAGCAGGGCCCTCCTGTCCCTTCTGTATCGAATTGTACTGTAATTGTGCTGTCTCCCCCTTTACATTGTAAAGCTCTGCGTAAACTGTTGGCACTGTATAAATTGTGTATAATAATAATAATACATTTGCTGTCCCCTCAAAATAGCTCACAGCCATTAATGTCTAAACCGTTGACAATAAAAGTAAGTACACCCCTAAGTGTAAATGTCCAAATTGAGCCCAATTAGCCATTTTTCCTCCCCAGTGTCATGTGACTCGTTAGTGTTACAAGGTCTCAGGTGTGAATGGGGAACAGGTGTGTTAAATTTGGTGTTATCGCTCTCCCTCTTTCATGCTGGTCACTGGAAGTTCAACATGGTACCTCATGGCAAAGAACTCTCTAAGGATCTGAAAAAAGAATTGTTGCTCTACATAAAGATGACCTAGGCTATAAGAAGATTGCCAAGACCCTGAAACTGAGCTGCAGCACGGTGGCCAAGATCATACAGCGGTTTGTCAAGACAGGTACCACTCAGAACAGGCCTTGCCATGGTCGGCCAAAGAAGTTGAGTGCACGTACTCAGCATCATATCCAGAGGTTGTCTTTGGGAAATAGATGTATGAGTGCTGCCAGCATTGCTGCAGAGTTTGGGGGGTCAACCCGTCAGTGCTCAGATCACATGCCGCACACTGCATCAAATTGGTCTGCATGGCTGTCGTCCCAGAAGGACGCCTCTTCTAAAGATTATTCCCACAAACAGTTTGCTGAAGACAAGCAGACTAAGGACATGGATTACTGGAAACAAGATAAACATATTTTTCAAGCATGTGTGGCGGCAACCAGGTGAGGAGAAGTCTAAAGACAAGTGTGTCTTGCCTACAGTCAAGCATGGTGTTGGGAGTGTCATGTCTGGGGCTGCATGAGTGCTGCCGACACTGGGGAGCTACAGTTCATTGAGGGAACCACGAATGCCAACATGTACTGTGACATACTGAAGCAGAGCATGATCCCCTCCCTTCAGAGACTGGGCTGCAGGGCAGTATTCCAACATGATAACAATCCAAAACACACCTCCAAGATAACCACTGCCTTGCTAAAGAAGCTGAGGGTAAAGGTGATGGATTGGCCAAGCATATCTCCAGACCTAAACCCTATTGAGCATCTGTTGGGCATCCTCAAATGGAAGGTGGAGAACCGTGATGTGGTCATGGAGGAGTGGAGGACTCCAGTGGCAACCTGTGAAGCTCTGGTGGACTCCATGGCCAAGGGGGTTAAGGCAGTGCTGGAAAATATTTGAGACAAAAAGTTTAGGTTGGGACTTTATATGAGACCATGACCATCCAGTACACAGGTCTCCATCCCTATATATATGAGAAAAATGAGGGAAAATTGGGGGAAAGGGGACAATTGGGACTTTATATGAAACACAACACTAGGGCAGGCTGAGTCATCAGGTGTAGAAAAAATGTAGGATTTATTGATACCACATGAAAACACAAAGTGCAATAAATGATACTAACATATAATCACAGGTTATGTTATCTCAGGTAACCACGGACTCTTATTTCTTTGCACCATGCCTCTATTACCCCCATCTACTTGCTTTCCTTCACATTCACTGCTATGCACTGTCCCTTCACCCTGTTTACTTAGTGGTTGTGGTGGGCTTTTTCTTCTCTTTTCTCCCGTCCCACTGGTTCCCCTGTTATCACTGATCCGGTCTCCTTATGCCCTTTCAACTGTTGCTTCACTTTATCCTACACTCTATCTTCCACCGTGTGGTCATCCAACAATACCCGTTTTTTGCTTACAATTATACACCATTTTTACTATATTACAGCTATCTTGGGTTTATGCTTTATTCTACACTACCATATTGGAAATCAAAGGGGAACCTTCCTACTACCCATCTTTCTACGGTATCCTGAATTGTCTTGCCATTCCGCCGCTTGGTTACCTCCTCAGCTCCCGTGGGGATGCTACATTCACCCCTGATTATTCCCTACCATCATTAACATTACTATATATGTTCTACCATCATCATACCACATATCCACAGGTAAGAGTGCTAGGACTAGCGGATTTGCTTCCCCTCTTCCTGTTGTAATTGAATATTATTAATTACTACTTTACACTATATTCTAGATATTTCCAAATAGCTGCTCCTGATGAGTGGACAAACTTCCACGAAACGCGTTGAGCATTACAACTGAACATTCACAACTTTTTGACATGTCACAACAAATATGCATTTACCATGGGCATTTTAGTGTTTTAGCCATCAGTGTGATTTTAATACAATATTGACTATGTACACACATGTTGGGTGTAATTTTGATGAAACTGTAATTTACCTATGCTACAGTGTTTAACATGCTACTATGTTACTACAATATGTCTTACTGCCATGTTCTACCTACTCTGTACCATACTTAGTGATTATATGTTAGTATCATTTATTGCACTTTTTGTTTTCATGTGGTATCAATAAATCCTACATTTTTTCTACACCTGATGACTCAGCCTGCCCTAGTGTTGTGTTTCATATAAAGTCCCAATTGTCCCCTTTCCCCCAATTTTCCCTCATTTTTCTCAGTGCTGGAAAATAATGGTGGCCACATGCGCTGACGTCATCACTCCCCATGTGACCCCTTAACGTGCGGGTGTTTCAAATTTTATTGCCAGCAAGTGTTTTTCATGATGTTTGTACATCCAACCAGAGATTTTATGCAATAAACCAGTGTTTTTAAAAAGCGCACTACTGGAGCCTTTGTTCTTCTATATGCCTTGTGCTAACTTGGGAGATTGCGCTTGCAAAGAAGGGGGACGGACGGTGGCCATATATCGAGGAGGATGCCCCTAGTCTGCCTACTCACCTTAGAGCCAAGACCCATCTCAGATTCTGCAGAGGGCTATATCTGCAGGCATGTATGACCTCGCTATTACAGGAGATCCACTCCTTCTGGTAAGAGTCTCCATTCCTCCAGGTGATTGCCACACGGGGAGCTCCATCTCTTTCCCTTTTTTTCACAAATCACTTTTCACTTTATATGTTATTATATGTACTATACAGATGTCCTTAAACTTCAATGATTTATAGTGCTTTAAGATGTCAGTTTTATATTTTGTTCAGTAGTTTTGATTGGCGCGACTTTTTTTGTTTATTCGTTTTTTGCACATGATTATATCGCATGTTTGTGGTCGTTGCCTTCTCCTCACAGGATTTTTTTTTGCTGCTGTTGGTCCACTGTGCTTCATTAAGTCCAGGATCACTTCATGCTTCCTTCCACAGAAAAGCTCTATGGGGATGCTGACTTCATTTTCCAGCAGGACTTGGCACCTGCCCACACTGCCAAAAGCACCAAAACCTGGTTAAATGACCGTGGGATTACTGTGCTTGATTGGCCAGCAAACTCGCCTGACCTGAACCCTATAGAGAATCTAAGGGGCATTGCCAAGAGAAAGATGAGAGACATGAGACCGAACAATGCAGAAGAGCTGAAGGCCGCTATTGAAGCATCCTGGTCTTCCATAACACCTCAGCAATGCCACAGGCTGATAGCTTCCATGCCATGCCGCATTGAGGCAGTAATTGCTCTAAAAGGGGCCTAAACTAAGTACTGAGTACATATGCATGCTTATACTTTTCAGAGGTCCTATATTGTTCTATGTACAATCCTTGTTTTATTGATTGCATGTAGGGATGAGCCGAACACCCCCCTGTTCGGTTCGCACCAGAACATGCGAACAGGAAAAAAGTTTGTTCGAACATGCGAACACCATTAATATCTATGGGACACGAACATGAATAATCAAAAGTGCTAATTTTAAAGGCTTATATGCAAGTTATTGTCATAAAAAGTGTTTGGGGACCTGGGTCCTGCCCCAGGGGACATTGATCAATGCAAAAAAAGTTTTAAAAACGGCCGTTTTTTCAGGAGCAGTGAATTTAATAATGCTTAAAGTCAAACAATAAAAGTGTAATATCCCTTTAAATTTCATACCTGGGGGGTGTCAATAGTATGCCTGTAAAGGGGCGCATGTTTCCCGTGTTTAGAACAGTCTGACAGCAAAATTACATTTCAAAGGAAAAAAGCCATTTAAAACTACTCGCGGCTATTGCATTGCCGGTCGGACAATACACAGGTTCATTGATAAAAACGGCATGAGAATTCCCACAGGGGAACCAGAAGAGAAAGAAGATGAAGAATGCCGGAGGAAGAACCAGAAGAGCCAGAAGAACCAGAAGAAGAAGATGAAGGAAGATAGAAGAAAGAAGAAAGAAGAAGGGGGGGCGCTCTCTCGTCCCTCCCTCTTTTCCTGCGGCCTGCCAGGTTTCGTGCTCGGATAAGGGTCTGGTATGGATTTTTAGGGGGACCCCACGCATTTTCTTTTTTTTGGCGCGGGGTTCCCCTTAAAATCCATACCAGAACTGAAGGGTCTGGTATGGAATTTAGGGGGACCCCCACGTCATTTTTTTAAAAAATTTTGGCCGGGGTTCCCCTTAATATCCATACCAGACCTGAAGGGCCTGGTATGGAATTTAGGTGGACCCCCACGTCATTTTATTTTGGTTCGGAGTTCCCCTGTGGGGAATTCCCATGCCGTTTTTATCAATGAACTTCTATGTGTATTGTCGGACCGGCAATGCAATAGCCGCGAGTAGTTTTAAATGGCTTTTTTCCTTTGAAATGTAATTTTGCTGTCAGACTGTTCTAAACACGGAAAACATGTGCCCCATTACAGGCATACTATAGACACCCCCCAGCTACGAAATTTAAAGGGATATTACACTTTTATTGTTTGACTTTAAGCATTATTAAAATCACTGCTCCTGAAAAAACGGCCGTTTTTAAAACTTTTTTTTGCATTGATCCATGTCCCCTGGGGCAGGACCCAGGTCCCCAAACACTTTTTATGACAATAACTTGCATATAAGCCTTTAAAATTAGCACTTTTGATTTCTCCCATAGACTTTTAAAGGGTGTTCCACGGCATTTGAATTTGCCGCGAACACCCCAAATTGTTCTCTGTTCGGCGAACTTGCGAACAGCCAATGTTCAAGTCAAACATGAGCTCGACTCGAACTCGAAGCTCATCCCTAATTGCATGTAATATTCTAATTTTCAGAGATTGTGGATTTTGGGTTTTCATGAGCTGTAAGCCATAATCATCACAATTATGACAAATCACAGCTTGAACTATCTTACTTTGCATGTAATGAGTCTATCTCATATATTAGTTTCACCTTTTAAGTTGCATTAGTGAAATAAATGAACTTTTGCATGATATTCTAATTTTTCGATTATCACCTGTATATATATATATATATATATATATATATATATATATATATATATATATATACTTTGTATCCAGTGTAGCCTATATCTACAGTGCATTCTACAGAGTATATATATATATATATATATATATATATATATATATATATATATATATATACTCTGCATCCAGTGTAGTATATATCTACAGTGCAAACAAGTGGAAAAGTTTCCCCAAGGGGTTTTTTAGCAGCAAAATATTTTGAAACCATAGTTAGTAAAAAAAGTTTTTATTCTGACAAGAGATGAAAATACATCTCTACAATCAATTCTAAATAAAAAATCGGTCGGCAACACACACAACATAAACCATCACTTGTGGCAAACAATACACCAAAGAGATCCTGATTTATTGGTCACATTACAATATTGCTTTCCACATGAATTTCCATAGTCCACAGGGCTTGCAAGGAGTCACGCTCTTGGACCCAGTGGGGGAGGTATGGGGTGAGGCACCTGTAATCCGATATTCATAAAAATCCCCACCGCGCCGGCCTCCCCACTGTGCATCTACAGTGCATTCTGTGGTGTACTGTTTCTAATACACTTCAGGCGGTGTACACAGTATCTACTATAGTGTGTACAGTTCTAATACACTTCAGGCAGTGTACACAGTATCTAATACATCATGTCCGGAAGGCCACCAAGGAGATACAGACACTCACAAGACACTAAAAGAGGGCAAGCAGCCTCTGTGTCTACAGTCAGCAGTGGTGGTCGTGGAAATGGTCGTGGAAATGGTGTATCTTCTGCAGGTGGCTATGGGGCATGCTTGTCCTTTTTTTCTGCTGTTGGTCGTGTTATTGAGCCAGAACATGCAGAAGAGTTGGTGGATGGATAACAAAGCCATCCTCATCCTCCTCATCATCTGTCACCTAGGCTCAGAGTAGTTTGCCTTCCAACGCAGCTGCCAAAGTAGCCTATTCCACTGGCTCCTTGTCAACAGTCACTCCTGCATGGAGGAGTCCTCAGAATTATTCGTCCACAGTGTCAGGTACATGCTGCTGGAGGATGCGTAGCAATTTGAAGGCTCTGGTGTTGGTTCCCAGGTTGAGGAAGGGAGTATCGCACCCTTGCTGTTTGCAACCTATATCTGAAGCAGATCAGGCATGGCCATAACAGCAGCCGCTTGGGCACCACATTCTTAACCAGACATATGACGACCTGCCATGCAGTCCATTGGCAACAGCACTTGAATAACCCACATCAAAGAAAAAGGCTCCTCATCTGGGATCTCCAACCCTACTATACCTCCAGTCCTCTCAAAAACCTGCACTGAGAGAAATGAAGGTATAGCAATAGGTGTCCTAAGTACTTGCAGCCAATCTGCTAGCAGTACACCACCATCTGATTTTTAGCAGGCACATTTCCCTACCCCAGTTGCTGAACCGTAAAAAGAAATTTGGTCCCAGCCATCCATATGCTCAACGTCTAAATGCTAGTTTTGCCAAATTGCTAGCACTGCAACTGCTGCCTTTTCAGCTGGTAGACTCAGCCCCCTTTCGTGAATTTGTGGAATGTGCTGTACCACAGTGGCAAGTTCCAAAACGCAATTTCTTTTCATGGAAGGCCATTCCCGCTCTCTACCGGCATGTGGAAGGCAATGTTTTGGCTTCGTTGGACAGGGTGGTCAGCAGTAAGGTTCATATTACCACTGATTCATGGTCCAGCAGGCATGGGCAGGAACATTACCTTTCCTTCACGGAGCACTAGGTAACTCTGCTGGCAGCTGGTAAGGATGCAGGACAGGGTTCAGTGTTGTTGGAGCTTGTTCCACCACCATGCCTCAAAAATGCTAGGGGTGATTCTGCCACAGCTCTCTCCTCCACCCCTCCTCTTCATCTTCCTCTATGGCCTCTTCTGCAGATTTGTACTCTGAACCAGCGGTACTCTGTAAGCATTCAAGGGGCTACACAAGCAGTCAGGCTAAAATATGCCATGCAGTGCTTGAATTGGTGTGCCTAGGGGACAGGAGTCACACTGGGGCAAATATTCTGTCAGCTCTGCAGGGGAAGGCTCAGAGGTGGTTGATGCCACGCTAGCTTCAGCCAGAAATGGTTTTATGTGACAATGGCACCAACCTTCTCTCCGCTCTCCGATAGGGACACTTGACCCATGTTCCAAGTTTGGCACACATCCTGAATTTGGTGGTGCAGTGGTTCTTGAGCAGGTACCCATGCTTACAGGATCTCCTGAGGCAGGCCAGAAAGGTCTGTGGTCATTTCTGCCAGTCATACAATGCCAGTACTCGGCTGGCTGACATTCAAAGGAAATGCAACCTGCCCACTAACTGCTTCATCTGTGACATGCCCACTAGGTGGAACTCTACGTTGGCAATGCTGCAGTGGCTGCACACACAGCAGAGGGCCATAAATGAGTACCTGTGCGAGTATGGCACCAGGACAGGGTCAGAGGAGCTTACCTTCTTTTTGCCACGCCAGTGGCTATTGATCAAGGATGTATGCACTGTCCTGTCACCATTGGAGGAGGCCACAAGGATGGGGAGCAGCGACAATGCATGCATCACTGACACGGTCCCTCTAGACTTCCTGTTGGAGCACACGCTTCGTGGAATCATGGACAGGGCACTTGAGGCAGAAAAGCGGGAGGAAGAGGAAGACTTCCTTACCTCTCAAGGCCCCCTTTATCCAGATAGCATTCCTGAGGGCCTGCCAAACACACAGGAAGAAGAGGAGGATTGTGTCAGCATGGATGTAGAGGATAACACTCAGCAGTAGTCTTCAAGGGATGTTTTTCAGGCCCAAGAAACCCAAGGAGCTGTACGTGGCTGAGAGGAGGTAGTCCCTGACACTGTCATCCTCAGTGACCCAGAGGACTCAAAATCGATTGCCTCTGAAAACTTACGCTGCATGGCCTCCCTGATTCTGCAAAGCCTGTGAAAGAACCCTAGGATTCGTGGTATCAAGGAGAGGGATCATTACTGGTTGGCAACCCTTCTTGATCCACATTACAAGGGTAAGATTGCAGAACTCATCCTGCCTTCGCAGAGGGAGCAGAGGATGAAACATCTTCAGGAGGCCTTGAAGAAAGGTTTGTGCAACGCATTTCCAGACCCTGGGAGGGTACAATTTCCTGGTGCTGGACAACGTGTTGCTGAGGCTTCGTTCAGTCAGAGGAAGAGCAGTGAAGAAGGTGTCGATGCCTTTAAACAATTTTTCAGTAATCAGCACCAAGGTCTGATCAATTCAAGCTACCATCGCCAGTGTCTGTATTACATGGTGCAGGAATATCCAGGGGCAAGAGCAGACCTTTTCAAAAGAGCATCCACTGGGTTACTGGGTCTTGAGGATAGACCACTGGCCAGAACTTGCTCCATATGCAATTGAGCTACTGGTCTGTCCTGCATCCAGCGTGCTTTCTGAATGCGCATTCAGTGCTGCTGGATTGTTTGTAACGGATCAAAAACTGCACCTGTCCACAATCTCCGTTGATAGGCTCACACTGATAAAAATGAATCAGTCTTGGATCAGCAGCTATCAAGCACCTGATGCTGATGTAACTGATTGAATTTGCTATGGATGTGGGATCCCTTGAAGACTGCCTATGCTGTCTATCCTATTCCTCCTCAATCTTGATAATGCTAGCTTCCAACAATATTTTTGGTTTAGGGCACCACCACCCAAGGCCCAATTTTTCTGCCCCTGTTTAACAGGGGCATGTAATTACAATTTTTGATATAATATTTCAAGGCAGGGCCCATTCCTGCGCCCAACAAGAGTAACAGTGTTCTGGTACCACCAACAACTAAGGCCCAATGTTCTGCAGAGTATATAGGGCAGGCCGTATAGTATATATACTGCTGTTCAGAGTATATAGTGCCTGGGGGCCTGGGGGGGACCCCCACGCCATTTAAAAAAAAATTTGGGTGCGACCTGAAGGGCCTGGTATGGATTTTGGGGGTGACATCCACGCCATTTTTTTTGGAATTGTTGGTATTTTTATCTATATTGCTGGGATCTGACAGTACATTACAGCTGCTAGCAGTTTTTAAATGAAATTTTTTCCTTTAGAAATGTAATTTTGCTGTGGCACTGTTATAAACATGGGAAAGATGCACTACTTTACAGGCATACTAAGGACACCCCCAGGCACGATATTTAAAGGAATATTTCATTTTTATTGTTTCACGTTAAGCATTATTAAAATCACTGCACCTGAAAAAACTACAGTTTTTAAAACTTTATTTTGCATTGATACTGGGGCAGGACTCAGTCCCCAAACACTTATGACAATAACTTGCATATACGCCTTTAAAATTAGCACTTTTGATTTTTCACGTTCGTGTCCCATAGACTTTACCAGTGTTTGTGTGTTCGAACAAATTTTTTGCCTGTTCGCATGTTCTCCTGTGAACCAAACCGGGGGGTGTTCAGCTCATCCCTAGTAGGAACAAAGTGTAGTGATTGCTAGAATACCATGTATGATACAGGCTTCTAACAAAACAGTAATTAAAGAGCAGGAATGTACGTAAACCCATTCATAAACAAGCAGTTCAGTGTGAAATGTACTACACTACTACTTTTCTGAACTATATATTTCTGACCTATGCACACAGCAGCTGATTAAAATAGTAAATGTAGCACCCTCTAATTAGGTAGGTGCTAGAGTGAGCATTTTTCTGGAGAGTAGGAAAATTTAGACAGGCCTAGCTAATGGCTAGGCCTGTTTGTTTTCATTCTGGGCTGGGAGTGGCTCAGGGTAGCAGCTGCAGACTCACAGGCAACATCACTGTCACCTCCCTCTTCCTTCTAGAAGGTGCTAGAAGGAAAGGAGGGAAGGAGAGGTGGAGTTGCGTCGGGTATCTTGAGGAGCCTTGACCAATCCCCAACCTAGATTGGCAGGGAACAGGCCTCCTCAAATACCTGGGGTCAGCCCAGCTGGGGAGGAGTTGTCGGGTGGAAGAGCTGGAGTGAGAGAGTGTGGAGGCTGTCAGGGCCCATGGGGAGCTCCCAAATCTGGGGGGTGTCCTTGGGCCGGGGACTCTGGTGCATCCAGGAGGTGTGAAGGAATCCCGGAAGAGAGGCACATGAGAGATCAAGTTGAGGACAGCGGGAGGGAACACCTCAGGGAAGACAATAGGTTGCAGCAAGTGAAGTGCTGGTGAGTGGAGCACAGTCGGGAGGACTGGGGAGGCACACCTGAGAGAACTGGGAGATTGCAGTTTGAGATGGGTGAAGAACCAGAAGAGTGGACTGTGGAAAGGGCAGAGGAAAGAGGTAATTGCAGCCAGGCTGGCTGGCAGGGCCTGAAGAGAGCTATCTAAAATTGGTAGCTGAGTTAGAGGACAACTAGCACCTGAACTATTTCTACACTACAGGGGCCCAAGGTCCCTGCCCGCAAAAGCTAGTTCACTGAGGCCAAGCTGAGTTATTGTTAGGCCTAACCATGCGGTGCTAGCTAGTCTGGAGGAGTAATAGTCTGCAGCAAGTGAATTGCTGGAGGAGTAACAGTGTGCAGCAAGTAAAGTGCTGGAGGAGAGAAGGATAAGAGGTCTTAAGCAAGAGTTTGTGCTGGAGAGAAGACTGGAGTGTAAATACTGGAGTGTATATAGAAGTCCCAATCAAGTTTGCACTAAGATTTCCTGGGCATCCCATAATTTCCCATTTCCCATCCAAGTTGAATCCCCTCAATAAAAAACAAAAACAAAGCTTATGGACTGTTCTATGTCTGATTGACTGAGAGATGGATGTCTGGCTGGGCAGGGTGACAGGTGAACCACTACATTCAGCAACCCCTACGGGGGCATTGGCTACATAAAACTAACTGTGTGTCTTATTATACCAGACAGAAGCTTTGCAGTAAATATATTCATAGCCAGGTGTGTTACTCTGTGGTTTTACACTTTACATTTGCATACCTGCTGATTTCAAGATAACTTTAGATTGTCTCTCCTGAAATGCAAATTATCTACCATATTGAATAAGCTTAGCTTATGAAAAAATAAAGCAATGGAGATATTGTACAAAACTGTTAGGTGAACTGAATTGAAATGTGATAATTTTAAACATACCATCATCTGTACAAGGAGCTCTGTTTTGCAAATTTAGTGTACCTGTAGAAGCTTGGATGTTGGCAATGCAGGGTTTAGTAAACCAGGTATAGTGTCTCAGAAAAAGGCCTAACATTTTCAATTGAGTGTCTGTAACTGAACAGAATTCTTACAAGTGGAAATTTTCTTGCTGAATCTTTTCTCAGTTTCTTTGCACTACAACTCCCAGCATACCTTGCCAGTAGGATCCTGTATGTGCAGAGAATGTCAGGATATTCAGCGATTTGTAATTCCCTGACAACATTTCTCGCACTTAATCTCTCCAGCTGCTACAAGTCCCATCATGTTATGCCAGCAAGACCCTGTGTTTATGATAGAGGTTTTAAGGGAATACAGCATACTTCTCATCTGTCCCTCATTTGAAGGGATATTGCAACCAAGAACTAGGCAGGACTCATTTAGCTGCAAAGCTGGAACACATTTATTTGAACAAACTAACACAGAATTTATACAGCACAGGAGGACATCCCTATCCTGATCATTTTACCCTAACAATACAAACTGTACACAGGATAACAATTAGAACAATAGACATATACTATAAGCCTTATGTTAATTAGCCACATAGATGACTCGGAGGTTTCATTCCTGGTCAGACTTGCTGTCACCGAGCTTCACACAGTGCAATACACATTAAGATAAGTATAAACACAGAACAGCTTCAGACAAAAGCAGGAGACCTACTTTCAATAAACACATTATGGCAGGGGGCCCCAGACAGGTGGCTTGCTGATGACATCATCATCTGCTATGAGTCCCACAGTGTAAAGCAGTCCTTGCTGGAAATGTGGCATCTAGACCCTTAACATGGACCCCGGGCTTAGAGTCCCAGAGTCTGTGTGTCCTGGGGAGACATGGACTTGAATCTAAAGTAACAAGACCACTCCATGGATCCCCTCGGTATACACTGTCCAAAAAGTAGTGTTCCCTTAAATACCAGGGCCCATAGTCAGTCGGTAAGAGGCTTGCTCCCAGTCCCTTCCAAAAGCCCCTGTCCCGGCTAGGTCTGTCACATCCCCTTCACACAACACACAGGAACAGAGCTGTGTGCTGGAGTTCCCTCCCCCACCACCTTTTCATATCTTGGTGTCAGAAAAACTCATTAAAAGTGACTCATGTAGAGAGGAACAAAGCAGCAGACAGAAATGACACATCGTGCTCTGAATTGAGACAAACAAACAATATAGAAGGATATGCTTTGTTCAAATTTCATTATGTTAGAGGTTTACAACCACTTTAATTGTGAGAAATGTTTTACTGTACTAAACCGTTTATATAAAACTTATTCTATTTGTTATTATGAATAGCCAAAATAAAGGAAAGATAATTATAAAAAAATGGGACAAAACCAATCATTTTTGTGCATTAATCTTCATGGTCCATGTTACTGGAGTTATGGTAGGGGCATGCCCATTGCCTATATATTTTGTGCTGTAATGTTTCCCTCTTTCCCATCTCAAAGAGTTGGAAGCTATGTTACTGAGGCATTTAGTTGTAAAAGGAACCTTTGATAGTCCAGCTCCAGAGGAACACCAAGTCCCAGTGCGCCAGACCAACCAGCGCATATAACAAAGAGTGACAGGGCATGAAGGAACTTGTAGTCCTACTTTAGACAGAGAGTTTTATGTTGCCTAAGGTTGACTTGCAGCAAGTTGGCTAAATTCAAACACACCAGTAACATGCAGGAACTATATGGAGTCTGGTTTTCTTCAGTGTTCAAGCACACTCAGTATCTAGCTGTCATTTACCAGGTAAACAGGGTTCGAAAAAAAAATCACATAAAATTGTAATAAGTGTTCAACTTAGGTCATCATTTTTGGATAGTATTTAATAGTATTTTATAATTCTGAGATAAAGTCTCAAAGCTTAGGTCACTCATAGCAAAGTTGAGAAGCCACCCTTCAGCCATGTCAATGGGCTCATGTCAATGGGGATTTGTGTTCCTGCAAGTGACAGGCATTTTGAATGCGCATCAAATCCAGGTCAAAAAAATCCCACTGGCTTTATTTGAGCACTACACATGGCAGTTCAGAGGCTGCGTTTGACTTGCTTTGCTTTGTGCTGCATTTCTTGATGTATAGCATATCGACATCAGGTGCATTTGTACTGCAGGTAAATCACGTCAAATGCGTACTTTTCCTGTCATAACAATGCATCTGCTATTCAACGCGTGAATTTGTATTCGCATAGAAAACACAGCATTTGAAAAGAGCCCCTGTCGATGTGAGCCCTTAAGCATGCGAAGGTCTGTGACAAGTTGGCAGAGCTGTCAGCAGTATAGCTGCAATATATCTCCCCAGCAGGTATATCTCCCCTAGTATTATAAGTTTCCCTTGGAAAGTATACAATATATTTCCAAGCTTAGTATCTCCCCAGCAGCATTTTTTTCCCCTTAGTAGTATAAGTTCCACTTGTA
This sequence comes from Aquarana catesbeiana, assembly GCF_042186555.1. Lineage (NCBI taxonomy): Eukaryota > Metazoa > Chordata > Amphibia > Anura > Ranidae > Aquarana > Aquarana catesbeiana. The sequence continues at coordinate 427,174,611 of NC_133325.1, forward strand.
CAGTATATATCCCCAAGCTGTATGTCTCCCCAGCGGAAGGGATGCGCTGAACGTACCTGAATTCGATTCAAGGTGAGTTCAGTGAACTTTACTGAAATTCTGGTACAAAATCTGAGTCCCACTGAAATCATTGGGAGCCACATGTTACAAATGTCTGCCATTTTCTAGGCTAATAGGCAAGAGATTACAAAACAAATGCCATAGGGGCTGGATACTGCTCTACACAACATGTACCAAAGAAAAAAAAGATATATTTTTCTATTCTGTTTGGTGGGGAGCAGCAATTTCAAAACTGTTTAACGTGAAACATCTCCACCTACAAACTAGGGTACATTTTCTGGAATTTAGGCAGCTTTTAGTTTATGACTGCCTATCTCATTTCTTGAGGTGCTAAAATGGCAAGGCAGTACAACCCCCCCCCCAATTACCCCATTTTGGAAAGTAGCCACCCCAAGGAAATTGCTGAGAGGCATGTTGAGCCCATTGAATATTTTATTTTTTTGTCACAAGTGATTGAAAAATGACAAAAAAATAAAAATAAATTACACTAAGATGTCACTAAATGATATATTGCTCACACATGCCATGGTTATATGTGGAATTACACCCCGAAATACATTCTGCTGCTTCTCCTGAGTATGAGGATACCTCATGTGTGAGGCTTTTTGGGAGCCTAGCCGCGTACAGGACTGCCTTCAGGATTTCTAAGGATGTAAATTTTTGATTTCACTCCTCACTACCTATCACAATTTCGAAGGCATAAAATGCCAAGATAGCACAAAACGCCCCCAAATGACACCATTTTGGAAAGTAGATACCCCAAGCTATTTGCTTATATGCATGTTGAGTCCATGGAATATTTTATATTTTGCCACAAGTTGCGGAAAAATTAAAAAAAAAAAATAAATTCACAAAGTTGTCACTAAATAATCTGTTGCTCAAACATGCCATGGGCATGTGTGAAATTACACCACAAAATACATTCTGCTGCTTCTCCTGAGTACGGGAATACCACATGTGTGAGACTTTTTGGGAGCCTAGCCGTGTACAAGACCCTGAAAACCAAGCACCGCCTTCAGGCTTTCTAAGGGCGTAAAATGGTGATTTCACTTCCTCACTACCTACTGTATCACAGTTTCGGAGGAATATGAAATGACAAAATGCACAAACCCCCCCAAATTACCCAATTTTGGATAGAAGACACTTCAAGCTATTAGCTGAGAGGAATGTTGAGTCCATGGAATATTTTATATTTTGCCACAAATTTCGGGAAAAAAAGCCTATCCTATCCTATCCCAATCACCGCCTTCAGGCTTTCTAAGGGCATACATTTTTGATTTTACACCTCACTGCCTATCACAGTTTCGGAGGCTATGAAATGCCCAGATAGCACAAAACCACCCAAATGAGCCCATTTTGGAAAATAGACACCCCAAGCTATCTGCTGAGAGGCATGTTGAGTATTTTGCAGATCTTGCTTTTTGTCACAAAGTTTTGAAAATTAAAAAAAGAAAAAAAAATGTTTTTCTTTTCTTTCTTCATGTTGAAAAATAAATGAGATCTGAAAAATACTCACCATGCCTCTTAGCAAATACCTTGGGGTGTCTACTTTCCAAAATTTTGTCATTTTGGGGGGTTTTGTGCTATCTGGACATTTCAGGGCCTCCGTAACTGTGAAAGGTAGTGAGGAGTAAAATCACTATTTTATGCCTTTAGAAAGCCTGAAGGCGGTGCTTGGTTTTTGGGGTCCTGTAAGTGGCTAGGCTCTCAAAAAGTCTTACACATGAGGTATCCCCGTTCACAGGAGAAGCAGAAGAATGAATTTTGGGGTGTAGTTCCACATATAACCATGCCATGTTTGAACAATATATCATTTAGTGACAACTTTGTGTAAAAAAAAAAATTGTAATTTTCCCGAAACTTGTGACAAAATATCAAATATTCCATGGACACAACATGCCTCTCAGCAAAAAGCTTGAAGTGTCTTATTTCCAAAATGGGGTCATTTTGGGGGGGTTGTGCTATTTTGACATTTCAGGGCCTCCGAAACTGTGATAGGTAGTGAGGAAGTGAAATCACCATTTTACGCCCTTAGAAAGCCTGAAGGCGGTGATTTGATTTCCGGGTCCTGTACACGGCTAGGCTCCAAAAAAGTCTCACACATGTGGTATCCCCGTAGTCAGGAGAAGCAGCAGAATGTATTTTGGGGTGTAATTTCACATATGCCTATTGCATGTATGAGCAATAGATCATTTAGTAACAACTTTGTGCAAAAAAAAATATTTTTTCATTTTCCCGCAACTTGTGGCAAAATATAAAATATTCCATGGACTGAACATGCCTCTCATCAAATAGCTTGGGGTGTATACTTTCCAAAATGGGGTCATTTGGGGGGGTGGGGGTTGTGCTATCTTGGCATTTTATGGCCTTCAAAACTGTGATAGGTAGTGAGGAGTGACATCAAAAATTTACACCCTTAGAAATCCTGAAGGCGGTGATTGATTTTCGGGGTCCTGTACGTGGCTAGGCTCCCAAAAAGTCTCACACATGAGGTATCCCCATACTCAGGAGAAGCAGAAGAATGCATTTTGGGGTGTAATTCCACATATAACCATGCCATGTTTGAACAATATATCATTTAGTGACAACTTTGTGCAAAAAAAAGTGTAATTTTTCCCGAAACTTGTGGCAAAATATAAAATATTCCATGGACTCAACATCCCTATCAGCAAATAGGTTGGGGTGTCTACTTTCCAAAAAGTGGTCATTTGGGGGGGGGGTTGAACTGTCCTGGCATTTTATGCACAACATTTAGAAGCTTATGTCACACATCACCCACTCTTCTAACCACTTGAAGACAAAGCCCTTTCTGACACTTTTTGTTTACATGAAAAAATATTTTTTTTTTTGCAAGAAAATTACTTTGAACCCCCAAACATGATATATTTTTTTAAAGCAAAGGCCCTACAGATTAAAATGGTGGGTGTTGAATTTTTTTTTTTTTCACAGAGTATTTGTGCAGCGATTTTTCAAACGCAATTTTTTGGGAGAAACACACTTTTTTAAATTTTAATGCACTAAAACACACTATATTGCCCAAATGTTTGATGAAATAAAAAAGATGATCTTATGCCGAGTACATGGATACCAAACACGACATGCTTTAAAATTGCACACAAACGTGCAGCGGCGACAAACTGCCTACATTTTTAAAAGCCTTTAAAAGCCTTTACAGGTTACCATTTTCGATTTACAGAGGAGGTCTACTACTAAAATTACTTCCCTCGATCTGACCTTCGCGGTAATACCTCACATGCAGGGTGCAATTGCTGTTTACATACGACACCAGACCGATGCTTGCGTTCGCCTTTGCCATTGAGCACGGTGGGACAGGGGTGCTTTTTTTTTTGGTAATTATTTATTTAGTTTTTTTATTATACTTTTAAACTGTTCCATTAATTTTTATCATTTTTATTGTTATCTCAGGGAATGTAAATATCCCCTATGACAGCAATAGGTAGTGACAGGTACTCTTCTTTGAAAAAATTGGGGTCTATTAGACCCTAGATCTCTTCTCTGCCCTCAAAGCATCTGACCACACCAAGATCGGTGTGATAAAATGCTTTGCCAATTTCCCAATGGCGCTGTTTATATCCGGTAAAACCTAAGTCATGAAATGCTCGTAGCTTCCGGTTTCTTAGGCCATAGAGATGATTGGAGCCGTTCTGGTCTCTGATCAGCTCTATGATCAGCTGGCGGAACTACCGGCTGCATTCTCGGGTTCCCTGTTGGGACAGGAGGGCCTGAGAAAACCATGGAAGACGTGGGGGGGGGGGGTGTTCCCTTCTATTGCTTATAAAAGCAGTCTGTAGGCGAATCAGCCACTAGGATTGCTTTTACATGAAAACTGACCTCTGGCTGAAAAGAATGATACCTAAACCTACAGGCATCATTCTGGTATAACCACTCAAAGTCCAGCAACATACCAGTACGTTGCTGGTCCTTGTTGGCCATACATTGCAATGTTCTTTTTTTCATGCAGCCTGTGGGCTGAACGAAAAAAATGAGATTGATCGGTGGGTATGCCCACCATGAGAATACTGCCCTTCATCCAGCCACTTTTAATGATGGGCATACATGCACCATTTTTTTTAACTGTGATGGTGAAATCACCTCCTACAGTACTGGAGTCGCTGATTTACGTATCGTGGGAGCAAACACTGTGAGTGAACAGCAAAGCGGACAGTAGAGAGCGAACATAAGAGAAAGAACAATAGAGAGAGAGAAGAAAAATACAACCACAACTATTTTTGGATTTTTTATTTTAGATTTTTTTTGTGTTTTTTTTTTTTCACTTTTTTCACTTTTATAAAAACTGTAAAAAAAAACTGTAAACTGAACGTTGCAGTTTAGGGTCTCTCAAAATGTGATGGCCATCACATCTTTCGAGACCCTGTGTATGTGTGTCTTGGACTGTGTGGTGCTGTACCCTACACTAATACTCAACTAGTGTGTGGTAGCCTTTGAAACAGTCACTGATGCAGAAACCAGGTTGGTCAGGACAGGAGGGAAAATAAAAGCGGGTGTCATGCCCTGCAGACACGACATCTTCTTTGGGGTGTTCTTTGGGTAGGGATACCAGGGAGGACATGCGGAAAATGCCTCTCATGCAGCCGGCTCACTGCATTTGCGTTGGGAAGGTGGGCCAAAGCACTGTCTGGAAACAGAAGGGCTGTGATGATCTCTTCCTGGAATTTAAGGAAGGATCCAGTCCGTCCTCAAGCTTTGTATAGCATAAAAGCATTCAGAAGAGCCAATTGAAATAAACAAACACTTTTTTGTACCAATGTCTGGCCTTACGGGCAATTAGGCACGGCACCAACAACTAGTTATTGAGGTCCACCCCTCCCATATTAAGGTTGTATTCGTGGACACAGAGGGGTTTCTCCACAACACCAGTCACCGTAGGAATTTGGACTGTCGTATCTGTGTAAAGCGAGGACAGAACGAAAACATTCCATAAATCCCTCCACTTCACTGCTAACAAATTATTACACTTCAAGCAGGCTCTCTCCCCCGTTTAAGTCGGGATTCTACAGGCCGTTGGGGGAAGCCCCAGCGATTAGATCGCACAGTGCCACATGCACCAATTCCATAATCAAAAAGGTAAATTAAAAAACAAAGGACAATCAGCGCAAACTTTATGTAATGACAGATGCAAGCTGAACACTAAAGGAATTCACCAACCTCAACAACAATCATTAAACAAATAAGTGCAGCGCAAAAGGAAACTAAAAAATATGTATTTTATGAAAGTCCATATGATCAAAACTGAGATACAATTCCTCTTGATACCGACAGGCCAATCACTTTTCATAACTCATCAGATGTGGTAAGTATAATCATGAGAGTGCGCTTACTGGACACGGTGGACCCCTTAATTACAGGGGGTCAGACAAGCCTGAATGAGCCAATGGTAAACAGTAGGGATGAGCCGAACACCCCCCTGTTCGGTTCGCACTAGAACATGCGAACAGGAAAAAAGTTTGTTCGAACACGCGAACACCGTTAAAGTTTATGGGACACGAACATGAATAATCAAAAGTGCTAATTTTAAAGGCTTATATGCAAGTTATTGTCATAAAAAGTCTTTGGGGACCTGGGTCCTGCCCCAGGGGACATGGATCAATGCAAAAAAACTTTTAAAAACGTCCGTTTTTTCAGGAGCAGTGATTTTAATAATGCTTAAAGTCAAACAATAAAAGTGTAATATCCCTTTAAATTTCGTGGACCCCACGCTGTTTTTTTTTGGCCGGGGTTCCCCTTAATATTCATACCAGACCTGAAGGGCCTGGTATGGAATTTAGGGGGACCTCCACATCATTTTTTTTTTTTGGTTCGGGGTTCCCCTGTGGGGAATTCCCATGCCGTTTTTATCAATGAACTTATATGTGTATTGTCGGACCGGCAATGCAATAGCCGCGAGTAGTTTTAAATGACTTTTTTCCTTTGAAATGTCATTTTGCTGTCAGACTGTTCTAAACACAGGAAACATGCGCCCCTTTACAGGCATACTATAGACACCTCCCAGCTACGAAATTTAAAGGGATATTACACTTTTATTGTTTGACTTTAAGCATTATTAAAATCACTGCTCCTCAAAAAACTTCCGTTTTTAAAACTTTTTTTTGTATTGATCCATGTCTCCTGGGGCAGGACCCAGGTCCCCAAACACTTTTTATGACAATAACTTGCATATAAGCCTTTAAAATTAGCACTTTTGATTTCTCACATAGACTTTTAAAGGGTGTTCCGCAGCATTCGAATTTGCCGCGAACACCCCAAATTGTTCGCTGTTCGGCGAACTTGCGAACAGTCAATGTTCGAGTCGAACATGAGTTCGACTCGAACTCGAAGCTCATCCCTAGTAAACAGCTACGCTGGATCTCGTCTGCAGGGCACAATCATCGGTTGTTCTGGGTAAATCCGTACCGGACACGGTGGACCCCTTAATTACAGGGGGTCAGACAAGCCTTGAATGCAGGATGGACAGCAGCAATCCACCAAGAAAAAAGGGAAACTCTAAGAGCGGTCCATATAAAACACCTTCCAAATTTATTCAGTAAAAATAATCACTGTATAAAAGCGCTCAGCGGCGCAACAATTGGAGAAAGACTCTCGTTCAATAGGGACAGTCTGTTCGCGTCCGAACAGCTGTTAGCATGAGATGACAGCGGGTGACGTTGGCCGTGAAGCTCCACCCCGTACGCGGCGTTACGTCTACAATGACTTCATCAACGAGGGTGGAGCTAGCCCATCACCCGGGAAGATAGGTATGCACGATAGATGTCTACAGGGAGTGTCCGATTATCGGATACGGAAACCGAGGCTGGAAATCTTTAAAAGTATAAACGGGGACATCAAGGACCAGCTAATAGTTAAATAAAAAATAAAGGAAGTTAAATATAAAAATGCATAGGTCCTAAGGATTATACAATCTATATAATAAATCAATATGGCTGTATTATACAACCCTACTGGACACGTTAATGCAAAAAAGCTTAAAGAGGAAAAAGCTTAAAGAACAGCAAATGAAGCTAAAAAATGGTCAGTATTTACATACCCCAAGTACGGTCAATTATTTATTAGAGATAAAACAGTTGAGATCAAACTCAACGTTTAATCCTCTAGGGACCGACACTCTGGTTTCATGAATCCAGAAGGATTCTCTCTGGCTAAGTTGCCTAATAAAATTACCACCCCTCCAGTGTTTTGTGACCTTTTCAATACCCCAAAATAACATTTTTTTAGGGTCCCTGTTGTGGCATGACCTAAAATGTTTAAAGACAAAGTCAGTCTTAAGGCCTCGTTTGATGTTATTTACATGCTCAGAGATACGGACTCCCATTGATCTAGAGGTCCTCCCCACATACTGGAGACCGCATTCACACTGCAGCATGTATACTACACCAACAGTATCGCATGTAATTAAATTTTTAATCTGATAGGTTTTCCCAGTGGCACTAGCAGAAAAATCCTTCTTTCTCTTATTATTAAATTTACATTGTCTACAAGCTGGACATTTTCCGCACGCGTAGAAACCTGACATAAAATTAAAGATGCGATTTTCTTTAATAACAGGAGGATCCACCACACCAGGGGCTATTAAGTCTCGTAAGGTGGGTGGCCGTCTATAAATAAATTTGGGATGAGCTGGGAGGGTGGACCCTAAGATGTTATCTTTTTTTAAAATATCCCAGTGTTTTAAAATGATTTGTTCAATCTTCTTATACTGAATGTTATAATCAAGGATCCTGTATTGGGAATCATCCTGGATTACATTCTTGTTCCTATTTGAGTCTGCTACTAAAGTAGATCTGTCAAGGGATCCAACTCTCAGTAACTCCTCCGTGACATGTGACTTAGTATAACCTTTCTGCACAAATTTTTCTGCCATAATATTGGCTTGTGAAAAGTAGTCACTATCCAAAAAGCAGTTACGCCGAAGGCGAATAAACTGCCCTCTAGGTATATTCAGTAACCATGTATTGTGATGGCAACTATCCAAGGGAATGTAACCATTCCTATCAGTTGGTTTACAGTAATTACGTGTTCTATAAGCACCTTCATGTTTGAAAATTTCCAAGTCTAGAAATGCTATGCTTTCAGCATTAGTATTCCATGAGAGATGGATATTCTTGGTATTGCCATTAAGCTTAGACATGAATAACTGGAGACTAATTAAGTCTCCCTCCCATATCATGAACAAGTCATCTATATATCTTTGGTAGCAGACCAGCTGTGCCGGTCTGCTACCAAAGACAAACTCTTCCTTCCAGTGTGCCATGAATAGGTTAGCAACACTCGGCGCAAACCTAGCGCCCATGGCAACACCGAGGGTTTGCAAGAAGAATTTCCCACCATACCAAATTACAAACCCAAGCCCCGGTTCCTTTAATCCCCACCTCTCAGATTCCAAATGCATTACCTCCCGGTACTCCTAGATCTACGTTCCAATCTCCACAGTGGGATGGGCATGTTTCTCAGGGAGCTATTCCCAAGAAACTTAATAGAACTAAGAGAGGTAGGGGTAATCCCTCTAGGAGGAGCATTGATAGGGCTAATTATCATCAGCAGCCACTTCAGTATGATCAAGAACAGAGAGGTGATAATTGGAGGCCCTCACGCCCCCCTAGAGGTAGGAATCCTGGTGCTTTTCCACATAGGGATTATAACTCACATTCTGAACAGAATTTACATTATGATAATTATGATCAACAGTATGTAAGAACTCCGATTGCCTTAAAAAATAGATTTACCCCTCTCTCTCAGGATAATACATATTACCAGAACCATTTTTTAGGGAATCCTCAACCCCAGTGGCCGGACCTAGGAGATTTCACCCCTTACCGGAAGCAGACAGGGGGGAAAACAAAGACAAAGAGAGGGAGAAGAGCAGGACGTAAAACAAAAAAGACAGAAATCCCACTAGGTAGGGGTATATTTAATATTAGTGGGGTAGACCTTTCAGAGGATAAAATAAGAGTGTTGGATAAGGGTCTTAAATTCGCCCCAGCATGCAACCTCAGCAAATTTAAAATGCATATTAGTTTGCAAAAATTTGTTAGATCCTTGAGGTACTTTCTTTCTAAACCTGGGGAAAGGTCTGCTTGTGGTAACCCTACAATGAATGTGGGTACACACTCCAATCTAGCCAATAAATCGGTTTTCAACCCGCCAAAAAATGACCATCGACACGTAGAGGTCTTTAAAAACATGGTGTCTAGTGGCTTAGAGGACCTGAAAGTTAGAAAAGTTGGTGACCCTTCCTTTCTTAAAAAGGGAATTAGTTTATTGGAAAAAAACAAAAATGTGGTGATCCGACCCGCCGACAAGGGGGGCGGGTTAGTGGTCATGAGCAAATGTTATTATCAGGGAGAAATGGATCGATTACTGTCGGATAGAAGATCCAGTTTTCCAATTCAAGAAGGAGTTGGAGGCACTTGTCACCTTATGAAAGACAGAGGGAGTGCTGAATAGAAAAGAAGCATCATATTTGAACCCAAGCGCCTGCAGAAGACCGACCATATACTTCTTACCTAAAATTCACAAGGATCTCCAGGCTCCTCCTGGTAGACCCATTGTAAACGGCATAGATTCTGTATCGGCGCGTTTGGGTCAGTATATAGATTACTTTTTGAAACCTATGGTTACTACTACGACAGCCTTCCTTAAGGACACGAGACATATCATACAAATCGTGAAAACCTACCCTTCAGTGATAATAGTTTATTGGTGACAGCCGATGTTGGCTCACTATATACTATTATTGGGCACTCTGACGCTGTCCGCTCTGTCCAATGGGCTCTTGATAAGTCGAACTTATCCCCTCAACTAAATAGCTTTATTTTAAGAGTGCTAGAGTTTTGCCTTAGCAGAAATTACTTTTGGTATGGTGGGAAATTCTTCTTGCAAACCCTCGGTGTTGCCATGGGCGCTAGGTTTGCGCCGAGTGTTGCTAACCTATTTTTGGCACACTGGAAGGAAGAGTTTGTCTTTGGTAGCAGACCAGCACAGCTGGTCTGCTACCAAAGATATATAGATGACTTGTTCATGATATGGGAGGGAGACTTAATTAGTCTCCAGTTATTCATGTCTAGGCTTAATGGCAATACCAAGAATATCCATCTCTCATGGAATGCTAATGCTGAAAGCATAGCATTTCTAGACTTTTTCAGGAAATTTTCAAACATGAAGGCGCTTATAGAACACGTAATTACTGTAAACCAACTGATAGGAATGGTTACATTCCCTTGGATAGTTGCCATCACAATACATGGTTACTGAATATACCTAGAGGGCAGTTTATTCGCCTTTGGCGTAACTGACAACTTTTCGCAAGCCAATATTATGGCAGAAAAATTTGTGCAGAAAGGTTATACTAAGTCACATGTCACGGAGGAGTTATTGAGAGTTGGATACCTTGACAGATCTACATTAGTAGCAGACTCAAATAGGAACAAGAATGTGATCCAGGATGATTCCCAATACAGGATAATCCTTGATTACAACATTCAGCATAAGAAGATTGAACAAATCATTTTAAAACACTGGGATATTTTAAAAAAAGATAACATCTTAGGGCCCACCCTCCCAGCTCGTCCCAAATTTATTTATAGATGGCCACCCACCTTACGAGACTTAATAGCCCCTGGTGTGGTGGATCCTCCTGTTATTAAAGAAAATCGCATCTTTAATTCTATGTCAGGTTTCTACGCGTGCGGAAAATGTCCAGCTTGTAGACAATGTAAATTTAATAATAAGAGAAAGAAGGATTTTTCTGCTAGTGCCACTGGGAAAACCTATCAGATTAAAAATTTAATTACATGCGATACTGTTGGTGTAGTATACATGCTGCAGTGTGAATGTGGTCTCCAGTATGTGGGGAGGACCTCTAGATCAATGGGAGTCCGTATCTCTGAGCATGTAAATAACATCAAACGAGGCCTTAAGACTGACTTTGTCTCTAAACATTTTAGATCATGCCACAACAGGGACCCTAAAAAATGTTATTTTGGGGTATTGAAAAGGTCACAAAACACTGGAGGGGTGGTAATTTTATTAGGCAACTTAGCCAGAGAGAATCCTTCTGGATTCATGAAACCAGAGTGTCGGTCCCTAGAGGATTAAACGTTGAGTTTGATCTCAACTGTTTTATCTCTAATAAATAATTGACCGTTCTCGGGGTATGTAAATACTGACCATTTCTTAGCCTAATTTGCTGTTCTTTAAGCTTTTTCCTCTTATCTGCTATTAGTAATGTGCACATATTTATATTCTTGCTTGTTTTTATATTTTGGTTGATCATTTTTAAGGTTCTGAATTAATAAAAAATTGTAAGAGATGGCCGTGGGTCTAGATTTATTTGCATTAACGTGTCCAGTAGGGTTGTATAATATAGCCATATTGGTTTATTATATAGATTGTATAATCCTTAGGACCTATGCATTTTTATATTTAACTTCCTTTATTTTTTATTTAACTATTAGCTATGTCCTTGGTTGATGTCCCCATTTATACTTTTAAAGATTTCCAGCCTCGGTTTCTGTATCCGGTAATCGGACACTCCCTGTAGACATCTAGCGTGTATATCTATCTCCCCGGGTGATGGGCTAGCTCCACCCTCGCTGACGAAGTCCTTGTAGACGTAACGCCGCATACGGGGGCGGAGCTTCACGGCCGACGTCACCCGCTGCCATCTCATGCTAACAGCTGTTCGGACGCGAACAGACTGTCCCTATTGAACGAGAGTCTTTCTCCAATTGTTGCGCCGCTGAGCGCTTTTATACAGTGATTATTTTTACTGAATAAATTTGGAAGGTGGATCGCTCTTAGAGTTTCCCTTTTTTCTTGGTGGATTGCTGCTGTCCATCCTGCATTCAAGGCTTGTCTGACCCCCTGTAATTAAGGGGTCCACTGTGTCCGGTACGGATTTACCCAGAACAACCGATGATTGTGCCCTGCAGATGAGATCCAGTGTAGCTGTTTACCATTGGCTCATTCAGGCTTGTCTGACCCCCTGTAATTAAGGGGTCCACCGTGTCCGGTAAGCGCACTCTCATGATTATACTTACCACATCTGATGAGTTACGAAAAGTGATTGGCCTGTCGGTATCAAGAGGAATTGTATCTCAGTTTTGATCATATGGACTTTCATAAAATACATATTTTTTAGTTTCCTTTTGCGCTGCACTTATTTGTTTAATCATAATCAAAAAGGTGACTAAAAAGTGGCACGCTCATGTAATAATTGTCCACGTACAAGGTACCCCTTTCCAAATAAGGGTGACACATGGAGGCAGAGAACACGGGAATATGGTGAATTGGGTCAGTGAACCAATATGACCACAACTCACTCTTTTTAGTTATGCCGATGAGGAGGGATAGGCCCAGAAAGGTCTTAAATTCGCAAACCGTAATTGGTCTCCAATCTCTGGCAAGGGTCAAATGGGGATTAGCGGCGATGAATTGACCAGCATACAAATTGCTTTGGTCCACAATAGATCTATAGAGATCTTTGGTGAAAAACAGCAAATAAAAATCAAGTGACATAAAATCAACTGTTTCCACCTGGCCAGTGAATGGGGGAAGTACGGGTGCTGCAGAAGTGGTGGGCTCCCAATTAGGATTGGCGAATGCAGCAGGAAGGGCACTATGAGCTCAACAGGCCTGTGTTTGTCTTCTTCTTGGTGGAAGCGGGACATTACTCGTGCTAGCCACCTTGCCAGCTTGAACTGCACTTATGGGACTTGCCACATCACCAAGTGTTACTGGAGTGCTAGATGTACGACCAGGATGTACTAGGCCGCTGGTGCTTGCCAGTTCACCAGAAGGATGAAGCACTAATACTGGCTCTCTGCTCTGTATGAGAGCCCTGTGGATCTTGCACCTCAATGACAATAGAAGAACGGGGTCTGGTACGCCTGACCTTGGCAGGGACCACAACTCCATCATCAGAGCTATCTGTCAGGGAGCCGCTGCTGAAGATGAGTGACTTCCTCTTCACTATCTGTCATGCTCAGAAACGTGTAGGCCTCTTCACTACTGTACCTTCGATTTGACATTTTGGTCTCTAAATTTACTGGTACAGTAGTGAGACTCACAAGAAAAAAAGCACCTGACTGTCAGCGACTGTTTCAAATGCTGCAAAAAAAAACCTGTTAGCATTTGCAGGGATCAGGCCTGATTGACGCAGGGATTGACACTGCACTTGGGTGGGCTGGGCGGAGGGGCTAAACGCAGGTGCTAGCAGCTATCTGGGCTGATCCCGCTAACACTGTGCTTTTGGGAACCCTAAACTGCTGTGGACACTAATATAGATCTGATCAGATCAGATATCGATCCGTTCAGACACTATACTACTAAGGGAGGTGTATGGTGCGTGCGTGGGTGTTAGCGCTACTGGCACTAATCTGACGCTGCCTGGGGTGACACAGACCTTATCTGATGGTAAAACCTAACTTTGATCACCCGTCAGGTGATCAGGAGGTTAAACCTTTATTTAGGTAAAATAAAAAATAAACTAGCTAAACTACTTCACCTGTGACACTTATACAGTGATCACTGATGACAGGGGGTGATCAAGGGGTTAAACCTTTATTAGGGGGGGTTAGGGGGGGTCCCTAGACCTATCTGAGCCTAATACTAATTACCCCAACACTGATTTTTGTCACTAATGACACCAGTACAGCGATAAAAAAAAAATCTGAATGCTGCACTGGGTGACACAGTGACGGGGTGAAGGAGTTACCTGGGGTGGGTGATTGGGGGTGATCGAGGGTGGCAAGTGTACCTACGTGAACTGGTGTCGGTGTAGTGTTGGTGCACTTACTCTGAGATGCTCTCTCTCCTCGGTCTGGAATGGAAAAGACCGACACGCGGAGAGATGACATCACTTTCCCTGTCAGTGTTTACAGTTACACAGTCAGGGGAAGGATCTCATTTGCCAGGACCGATCACCAGGTCCATGCCAGATTTCATTGGCCTGGGCCTGGAGATTGATCGGTTCTGGATCGAATCCCATCATCACGGCCGGCGAGGGGGCGTATATCTATGACTCTTCGCACAGCCGGGCCAACCTGCCACAGTATAACTGGTCTGGAAGCGGTTAAAACTACAGGACACAGCAAAGATAACATGGGTAGGACTGCCGCATGCTGCTGTGGTTGATTCTTTCAAATTATCTCTTCAGTTCATTTAATTTCATTTCATTTATCTTTAGTTGGCCATCAACTAACTTTTCCTTAGCATTGTGTAATGTGAAGACACAAATGAGGAGAATTAAAAAAGTACATATTTTTTTGTACAAATTTTGTATGAATGTTTTACATTACATAGTAGGTGAGGTTGAAAAAAGACACAAGTCCATCAAGTCCAACCTATGTGTGTGATTATATGTCAGTATTACCTTGTATCCCTGTATGTTGCGGTCGTTCAGGTGCTTATCTAATATTTTTTTTAAACTACTGATGCCCCCTCTGAGACCACCACCTGTGGAAGGGTATTCCACATCTTTGCCGCTTTTACAGTAAAGAACCCTCTATGTAGTTTACAGTTCAACCTCTTTTCTTCAAATTTTAATGAGTGGCCAAGTGTCTTGTTAAACCTCCTTCTGCAAAAAAGTTATATCCCTATTGTGGGGCCACTAGTACGGCATTTGTAAATTTAAATCATATCCCCTCTCAAGCTTCTCTTCTCCAGAGAGAATAAGTTCAGTGCTCGCAACCTTTCTTCATAACTACTATTCCCTAGACCCTTTATTAGCTTTGTTGCCCTTCTTTGTACTTGCTCCATTTCCAGTACATCCTTCCTGAGGATTGGTGCCCAGAAATGGACAGAATACTCCAGGTGCGGCCGGACCAGAGTCTTGTAGAGTGGGAGAATTGTTGCTTTATCCCTGAAGTTAATCCCTTTTTTAACGGATGCCAATATTCTTTTTGCTTTGTTAGCAGCGTCTTGGCATTGCATGCCATTGCTGAGCCTATCATCTACTAGGACCTCCAGGTCCTTTTCCATCCTAGATTCCCCCAGAGGTTCTCCCCCTAATGTATAGATTGCACTCATATTTTTGCCACCCAAATGCATTTTTTTATTTTACATTAATTTGTTCAGATCTTCTTGCAAGGTTTCCACATCCTGCAGAGAAGTTATTGTCCTGCTTAGCTTAGTATCGTCCGCAAATACAGAGATTGAACTGTTTACCCTATCCTCCAGGTCGTTTATGAACAAATTAAATAGGACTGGCCCCAGCACAGAACCCTGTGGGACCCCACTACCCACCCCTGACCATTCTGAGTATTCCCCATTTATCACCACCTTCTGAACTCGCCCTTGTAGCCAGTTTTCAATCCACGTACTCACCCTATGGTCCATGCCAACGGACCTTATTTTGTATGTTTATGGGGAACTGTGTCAAATGCTTTTGCAATATCCAGATACACCACGTCTGCGGGCCTTCCTTTATCTAGATGGCAACTCCTCTCCTCATAGAAGCTTAATAGATTGGTTTGGAAAGAACGATTCTTCATGAATCCATGCTGATTACTGCCAATGATACAGTTTTCATTACTAAAATCTTGTAAATAGTCCTTTATCATCCCCTCCAAGAGCTTGCATACTATTAATGTTAGGCTAACTGGTCTGTAATACCCAACAATGTATTTAGTGCCCTTTTTAAAAATTGGGGCTACATTGGCTTTTCTCCAATCCGCTAGTACCAGTCAATTGACTGTCAGTAAAAACTAGGAACAATGGACTGGCAATTACTTGACTGAGTTCCCTAAGTACCCTTGGGTGCAAGCCATCCAGTCCCGGTGATTTATTAATGTTAAGTTTTCCAAGTCTAATTCTAATTCTGTCCTCTGTTTGCCATGAGGGTGCATCCTGTGATGTGTCATGTAGATAAACACTGCAGTTTTGGTTACTGAAGCCCCCCGATTCCCTCGGGAAGACTGAGAAGAATAAACTCAATACCTTCGCCATCTCCCCATCCTTTGTAACCAGATGTCCACCCTCATTCTTTATGAGGCCAATATGGTCTGTCCTCCCTTTTTTACTGTTTACATACTTAAAGAATTTCTTGGGATTTTTTCTGCTCTCCTCCGCTATGTGTCTTTCGTGTTCTATCTTAGCCGCCCTAATTGCACCCTTACATTTCTTGTTGCATTCTTTTAAAGTCTGAATGCTGATGATGATCCCTCAACCTTGTATTTTTTGAAGGCCTTCTCTTTTTCTTTTATATGCATTTTTACATTGGAGTTAAGCCAATGTAACATTGGCTTAACTACATTTTGTATGGGGCTACTTTTTGCTCTTATGACTCAGACTGTGTATATTCAGGGTCCCAGTGGTTCTGGACATATACAGAAATCCCCGCAAGCAGCCTTGTAAAGTTACAGAAGGCTCAAGGTTGGACCACATTTCTACCAGTGTACCCAAACAAAAAATGCAGACACCCCCAAACTGCTGGAACTGCTCAGACAAGGAAGGATCACTTCTATACATATGGTGGTCCTGTCCCATAATCCAACCCTTCTGGACAGAAGTACACCGCCTAATTACTCATATCACCACCTACTCGATTGACTTCTCTCAGGCCCAAATGCTCCTACATCATTCTTCTACTCATCAAAAAGACTACAAGCTACCTTACACTTAGTTAACGCAGCCAGAATGACCATACCAGCCAAGTGAAAATCACCCAACTCGCTAACCATTGCGGACTGGGTCAGGCGCATAAACAAGGTTGAGGAAATGGAAGACCTGGTCCATAAAGCCAATGACACATCCTCCAATTTTCTGAAAACTTGGTCTTGTTGGCGACACTTTAAAACAACTAATGAGTACTCCCAAATAATGATCCATTAAAGATCGGTCATACACTTTACCAGATCGCAGGAGGAGGAAGGCCCCCCAATCTCCATCGTCCCACTTCCCTCTCGATTTCCCTATCTCTCTACCACTGATAATACCCCCTACATAGCCTCTATCCCCCAGAGAATGTTTCCCTAACCATATAATACCCCCCTCCCCCAGACTCACTATTTCTCTTCACTACCCCCCTTACCCGATACGAAACACTTCCAGGTTCCCCGTCTAGAATAGGTAGCAAACAATCCAAATTATCTCGCCTGAGAGACTCGAGCATAAAATAGGCCTCCGTATTGGTTGCTAGAGGTCCGGTGACCACTTCTATACTGTTGAAAGACAACTTTTGAGATTCCGACTGTCATTGCTACCACCTCACACTGGACAAACCATACTGGATTGTACGCACATGACACATCTACATACAATGCACACATTCCCCTTGATGACCATGTATAGACCCAGTCTCCTAGATGACACAGAATTACCGACCTAAACATTACAGTACAAATTCAAGACTCAATTTAAATGTAATGCTCTTTAACCTTCAGTACACCTCATTTTACACATGAGGAACAGAGGCAACATACTGTTTTTGTTACAACAGGACATGGACACTTCATCGTTACTCTGGTATGCAGCTACCCAGTATGTTTGAATGTACTTGACAATCCCTCTCAGTTTATATAAAATGCATGTTTGTACGATTCTGACAAGTTTTTACATGGCTCAAATACTGTTACTGTAACCTAACAGACCTTTGTACCACTTCATTGTCTCTTAATAAAGCTTGTCTGAAAAAAAAAAGAGGATAAAAAAATGCAGACACAGGAAAGAAGCCCTGAAGCCAAAATCAGCATTGCAGCAAGCGATGGAAACGGCATTATCAGAAATAACTTAGCAGATGAGTACCACAGATTTCTCTTGTGGTAGGGTTCTGTTATAAACAATACAATAATGGCTTCAAATAATAATAAAAAAATAATAAAAGTCTAAATTCTTCTGAACTGAGCACTTACTGGAGTCACAAAATATAACAAGCACCATTCTCACCTATTTACATGCATGGCTTGAAACTTCGATTGTTGTTCTTGTACATGTTTCCATTCATTTTCAACATGAGTCCACTTTAAGGATGACCTTAGTGTGCTTTCCAAACCTTAGTTATTTCAAACCAAACACGGGCTGTTCAGACGTTTCTCTGAACACTGAACAATTAGTGAGTTCATCGTTAATGAATATGGCAGTTTACAGCTGTCAATGGTGGCTAAGGAAGTAGCGAATGCTTGCTATCACTACGTCCTTACCAACCACTGATGTCACCAGGCCCATTCACTTACATGGCCAGGAATCCCTGGCCACGCGGTCAAATGGGCAGGGGATGGAGACTTACATCATTGCCTGAATATGCCCACTGGCCATATTTGGGCAATAACATTATGATTGATGAGGTATTTGCAACAAGGGACTTTTTGGTGAATTTTTATTTATTTAAAAAAAAGGACTTGTCAAACACTTGGGTATCTTTATTTCTAGGTTACATTTCTTTTTGATAAGTAGGGGTACTATGTACTCCTTACTCATCCTTGTAGGGGGAGCAGTATCTGGGAAACCCCTTATTATTAAAGGGGACTTTCAGATTCCAATAAGCCCCCCCATCACAGACCCCCACAACCACTGGACTTCACTCCCCCCCATGTTGAGTACATATGGCCTGGTATGGTTCAGGATGGGGCTTGCAAGCTTGTCCCTCCCCTTTCTGTCAGGCTGAATACTCGTATTAGGGGTCAGGTATGGATTTTTAGGGGAACCTCATGATTTTCTATGTATGAGTCCCCCTTCAAATTCATACCGGACTCAAAAGGTCTGATGTGCATTTTGGGGGGGACTCTATGCAGTTTTTTTTTTATTTTTACTGTAAGATGTGCTACAGCAAAAATTATATTTACAAAGCAAAAAAATGAAATTCTGCTTCCCTGGTTCATGTTTAAACACTCCCAGGCATATGAAAACCACACTGGTAGACAGTGTGGAATGGCCCTACCTTCTAGGTGTTCCATGAGTAAGATCTAAAACACTGTACAAATTCTGAATATATTTTATTTACTAGATACTGTATATAGACTTGATGATGTTATGAATGGTATATCTGTTGTATAGAGACATACTCATATAGTAAATGATCTAAATAAACCACATTCGGATAATTACCCCCCACCCCCTATCCTCCCGTACTCCTTTTCTCAAAATTTTCTCTACTTTTCTCTGGTCTATTTCCTTACCTCTCCAAGGCAAATAACTCCAGTTGTTCTAATCTGAAACCCCAATACTCCTCAAAGGAGGATATACATACAAATGATATCCAATCACTTGATCCTACTTAACTAAATATGCATGCTATCTAAGCACTATTAATGATCTGATTGTATATGCTCTATAATAAATTATTTCCACAAATATCTGCCATTTGTTCAATTGGAGCTGCGAATCCTTATTTGTATTCTCATTTTCCTCTTGCAATAAACTTTGATGTATGAAAGAAAAAAAAAATTAAATTGCCAGCAAAGAACACTGCATTGACAGCTTCTTAAAAAAAAAAAATCACACAAATCTTAGGGGTCTACTGTGTATTTTGGGGAACCTTTGGGGTCTGTGTGCCATTTGGTTTTTTAAAGAAGCAAGAGAGAGATGTCATTTGCCTGCAATTTTCTCATTTGTAAATGTATTTTGTAAAAATCACTGCTCCCCGTTGGAAATTTCTTTCTTTTTTTTTTTTCATTGGCACATGTTCTTAAGGGTGGTGCTCACCACCATGCTAATTTTTTATACCCCTTTCCTATTAGCCCAGAAAATTTGCATTTTTAATTTGACTTATTCTGTTCCGATTGATTTCCATGGGGTTGATTTCAATGGCGTTTCAGTTTGGCCTCCCAAACTTCTTTGAAGTTCGCAAACCCCTGGTTAACTGAACCCAGGGTGGTTTGGCTCATCGCTGGTCCACATGCCAAAAAAAAAATCTTTTTTTTCAACACACTGCAACATAGAACATATATTTTCTGATGAATGAGTTGTAGTGCACTAAGAACAGGTGCATTGTTTATTGTGTGAATTATGCCCCGTACACACGGTCGAACATTGATCCGACATTTCGACAACAAAATCCTAGGATTTTTTCCGACGGATGTTGGCTCAAACTTGTCTTGCATACACACAGTCACACAAAGTTGTCGGAAAATCCGATCATTCTGAACGCGGTGACGTAAAACACGTACGTCGGGACTATAAACGGGGCAGTAGCCAATAGCTTTCATCTCTTTATTTATTATGAGCATGCGTGGCACTTTGTGCGTCGGATTTGTGTGCACACGATCGCAAATTCCGACAACGGATTTTGTTGTCGCAAAATTTTATAGCCTGCTCTCAAACTTTGTGTGTCGGAAAATCCGATGGACAGTGTGTGATGAAGCCTACACATGGTCGGAATTTCCGACAACAAGGTCCTATCACACATTTTCCATCGGAAAATCTGACCGTGTGTATGGAGCATAAGACTTGGGGGCCCATCAGAAATTCCTAGGAGCCCCCTTATTCCCCTAATTCCCTACCTATACCAATTCCTTCCTCTCCTTATGCCTCATTGACCCTCTTCCAACCCCTATACCCTCATCTCCCCCCCTTTTGTTCTTCCCCCTCCTACTTTTCCTATATTGCCTATCCCCCCTTTTTTTGTAACTTTCTCATTACCCTTTTCTCGCCCTCCATACATAACGATTCCAACCTCAGTAGCACATAAGCCCTTTCATACCATTCCTGATACACCCACCTGCATTCTTGCACATGCATCTGCATATGCATTGTTAGCTGGAGACTACCTTGTGTTATCTTGTGTGGGACTCCCCATGCAACCCATCCCATCATGACTAAGCAAGGTCAAATTTTAAAATGTTTGAATACCTGTTAATGTTTATATTTGACTTGCTACATACTTGTTTGCCGTATAAATCCTCAATTACTGCTATTCCAATTTATCTCTCATGTTAAAAAAATTATTACAAAAGAAATGAATAGGAATACACACACAATGAGAGTGCCAACATGCATTACAATGTGCACACCCAGGTGTGATTCTAGTCTAAAGAAAATGTAGATAGCTTTCAGCCTCTTTCATTTCAAAAGTTATTCAAAGCATCATAGACCACTGTATAAAATTACTAGATACGCTACATTGTCAAAAGTATTTTTTGACACCTGCCTTTATACGTACAAGGACTCTAATGGCATCCCAGTCTTGGTCCGTAGGGTTCAATATTGAGTTGGCACACCCTTTACAGCTAAAACAGCTTCAACTCTTCTGGGAAGGCTGTCCACAAAGTTTAGGAGTGTGTCTATGGGAATGTTTGCCATACTTCCAGAAGCGCATTTGTGAGATCAGGCACTGATGTTGGACAAGAAGGCCTGGCTCGCAGTCTCTGCTCTAATTCATCCCATCGGGTTGAGGTCAGGACTGTGCAGGCCAGTCAAGTTCCTCCACCCCAAACTCACTTATCCATGTCTTTATTGTTCTTGCTTTGTGTACTGCTCCAAATCATTTGGTGGAGGGGGGATTATGGTGTGGGGTTGTTTTTCAGGGGTTGGGCTTGGCTTAGTTCCAGTGAAGGGAACTCTTAAGGCATCAGCATACCAAGACATTTTGGACAATTTAATTCACCCAACATTGTGGGAACAGTTTGGGGATGGCCCCTCTCTGTTCCAACAAGACTGCGCACTAGTGCAAAAAGCAAGGTCCAAAAAGACAAGAATGAGCAAGGTGGGGTGGAGGAATTTGACTGGCCTGCACAGAGTCCTGACCTCAACCCAATAGAAAACCTTTGGGGTGAATTAGAGCAGAGACCGCCAGCCAGGCCTTCTCGTCCACATCAGTGCCTGACCTCACAAATGCGCTTCTGAAAGAATGGTCAAACATTCCCATAGACACACTCCTAAACCTTGTGGACAGCCTTCCCAGAAGAGTTGAAGCTGTTACAGTTGCAAAGGGTGGACCAACTCAATATTGAACCCTACGTACTAAGACTGGGATGCCATTAAAGTTCATGTACCTGTAAAGGTAGGCGTCCCAACACTTTTGGTAATATAGTGTATGTTCTTCATAATGTATGTTGGTTTTACATCTCAGACATTATTGCACTTTTTACTTTTTTCTTCTAAATTTGCACACGTGGATGTCTCTGCAACAAAATGCCTCTGAACGATTTTGCAAAATGATTTGGATTTAAAGGACCAGTGGATTTCTCAAATTTATCTAATAAACTCTTTGTAAAACATCCACCCCATCCAGCTGCTTAGAAACAATATTCTAGATTGTCCAATTTATTCTACATGTACTAACGGCCCTTACCTGCCAGGGGCTTTAATGAATGCTCTCTTATTCCATGGCATAAAATGATTAAGTTAATTGTGTCCCAGGATTCTGCCACTCTGCATATATTATCTACGCAATGCTCATGAGAAGGATTAAGTCTTGAGAGGATGGATAGTTTTGCATATTTTATGGGAGAATCTTCTAATTTTTTTTTTTTTGGGGGGGAAAATTAAATGATCATTAAGCCTGTTAAATAAAATGGCACAAAAAAAGGACACTGTTTAAAATGACAGTTGAATCATCTGATATGACATCCTGACTAACTGATACAAAGGGACTCCAGGCAACATTTAGGTGAGCAAGGAGTGGAATTTGTTAATGATTCAGATTTTCACAGGTAATTCTCTCTTTTGGCCGTGAAAATAAAGAATCACTACATGTATTGTTTCAAAGAATAGATAAAGAATATGGGGGTTGGTTGATTAATTTTGATTCTAGCTTGGGTTGACATCAGATACAAAATTAGGATTATAGAAATATTAACAAACTAGAAACTTCCTCTGACTCTGATCAAGTATAGAAGGAGGTCCTACACATGCTTCCAGTGATTCAGATGTGTTTAGGCTACAGTAGGTGATTTGTACTCCGTTTGAAATGAGCTCAGAGGCTTTACATGGGCAAAGTGATGGAGAAGGTCAGCTTTGCAAGATACCTACTCAAGCAAACAGGAAGTGTGTTGTGCCTTTGTTAGACACCTCTAAGCTAGCATACTATACCCGGCTGTTCTAGTTTGGAGGTGGGACCATTATCATCCTTATGTTGTATTTGTAAATGCCATTGTCGAGCTGTGATATGCAAGCCAAGAGATTACCATTGTGCTACAATTACTTACCACATCTGTAAACTCTTCAACTTTTTCAAACTTTTTTGGGGGGGAAAATGTGGGGAAGTTATAAATTCTGTGTCCCCACTGGAGAAATTTCCCTTTGTACTAATCAGGATTGATCACACAGATTTTAGAGGAATCTGTCTCCTGAAAAAGTGGACATTAATCCATGAAACACATAGAGTTTACTACCTCCTCCACTGGATTTCAAACCTATCAACATAAATGCATATATAGATAATGAAATGGTAGACAGTGGGGTTAATTTACTAAAACTGGAGAGTGCAAAATCTGGTGCAGCTCTGCATGGAAACCAATCAGCTTCAATTTTTTTGTCAAAGCCTAATTGGACAAGCTGAAGTTAGAATCTGTTTGGCTACCATGCACAGCTGCACCAGTTTGTGAGTGCTCCAGTTTTGGTAAATCTCCCCCAGAGTGTTTGATATTTTTTTTTGGGACAGTTTTCCATATAGGCTTGGTGGCTCTATTTTCAGCATATTTTGTATGTAAGGGATATCCCATTTTTACTGTGTTTTTTTTTTTTTTTTTTTTTTAATAAAAACTATTGCTTTATAAAAAAAAATATCTTTGTATGGTGTATGATGGACATGTACTGTATAGTACCATGGAAAACCCATTTTCTTTCTCATTTTTTGTGCCTTTTTTGTGTGGTCACTTGGACAGGAAGTTAGGATAGAACTTTCCAACAGGGACATAAGCATAGAACTGAATAATAGAGTAGGGAAGGTTTAGAAACTCTTTCAGGTTTTTACTGTTGGCTATGTCTATAGTAAAATGTTTTCCTCTTGCCGCTTTGGTCACTGAGATACAAAGTTAGAACTCTCCCTAATGAAGACAGAAAAAGCAATCAAACCTAATAGGTATTTTAACTCTCCATAAAAACCCCATTGCACCTGTCACATTTTTGTCACTATCTGTTACCCATTGGAGAGAGTTCAAATCAAGAATATCTAAGAGACTCAGTCATACCATGTGAATTTGTGGTAAAGTGTACAACGTATGTAAATGCAAAACTGTTTTGCTTTAGATGTTTTGTTTGAAGAGTATTTATTGCTGTCTGTGTTCCCAGGAAGGAGTGTCACCTCTCTATCTAGGGAAAATTCTACATTTTAAAGTTGTCACCAGAACCAGAAGTGATATTAAATTATTCAATGGGGACATTGGTTCAAGGGAGAACTAAGAAAATGGTTATGTCCCCACAGCATGGTACTGCAGACATCAATTAGTAAACTGTGCCATGTCCTAATATTGAACACAATTGATTTACACAGAGGAGGACTTTGTAGGCACCAAAATTATAGATTGTTTTAAAATAGTTTAGCTTTATTAAACATAAACTTTAAAAAAAAAACTTTTAAAATGCATATAAGTAATGAACAGCATAAAAAAACGGCTGATGTAATACCTAACCTTAGATGGAAACTGTAATATAAAAAAGAAAAGTTTGGGACTTTATATGAGGCAATGTCCTAGTCATATGCCTCCATCCCTGTCAATATGAACAAATGGAAAAAGGGGGAAGTGGGACTTTATATGAAGTACATGGTTGCAAAGCAATAAGTTGGTAAAAAATCATTATTGGCACATATAATATATAATATATACAATCCTTACATAGGTCTGAATCAAGGTACAATTGTACATAACAGTAATTATATTGAATAAAATATATATTGTATGGAATTCATGCAAAAATCCTGGAACACATGATACATGTAGAAAAGTTCCATAAAACACCTGTAAAAGGTATGGTAATATTGAACACGGCATCTGATAGCGTGACGCATTTCATGGCTTATAGCCACTCTTCAGGAGCGAGCATGTGGTAAGTATCTGTAATAAATCACATGGGTTGCTAAATGGTCTAGCATGATAAAAGGATATACAATATGATATGAAAACAAAAATGGTAAAAGGGCCCTACTATATTACTTACAAATATTATTGGTATGTTGGTGGTAAGGTGCTAAGAGTTGTTTGCCCCCTGGAGGAATAATTTCCAGGAACTGAGGTAGTGTGTTCCGTGACAGAAAGCCAGCACAAACAATGGCCAAGGTGGATGTTTATCCCTCCAAGGGGCATACAACTCTTAGCACCCTACCACCAACATACCATCAAGCTATCAGATGCTCTGTTCAATATTGTCATACTTTTTACAGGTGTTTTATGGAACTTTTCGACATTTATCATGTATTCCAGGAATTTTGCATGAATTCCATACAATCATGCGATTTATAATTCTATGATCTTTATCCAACGACAATGGCCGGAATTTGAGAGAATACAGGTCGCCTAGGTATTATTTTGTAATATGTGTATGAATTTTATTTTATTTAATACTATTATTGTTATGTACAATTGCACCTTGATGCAGTCCTATGTAAGTATTGTGTATATTATAAATTACATGTACCAATAAATATAATTTTTTACCAACTTATTGTTTTGCAACCACATACTTCATATAAAGTCCCACTTCCCCCTTTTTCCCTTTTGTTTAGATGGAAGCTGAGCCAACTTGCTATGCCTATTGGTAATTGTGCACTAAAATTCCTCAAAGTAAACAATGGTCGTGGAAGGCCACAGTCTGGGATGGGTAAGTCCAGCTCTAGATCTAGCTCAACATGTTTCCCGACTAACACGCTTCTTCAGGAGGTTTATTAAAATCATCAAGGTTGGTGAAATACAAAAAGGAAAACCAGTAAGCACAAACAGGTGAGCAAAAAGGCCAATGACCAAAAAACGTATGTGTATTGGTCATCAAATATATAACACTGAAGTTAGACCTGCAAATTGCAAATGTAGGAATGACTCGGGTAAATAGAAATGTTGTCTGAAGCTTGCAATATAGAAATTGGAGGGGAGTTTGTCATACTAATGATTGTGTGTGTATGGGGGTGTAATGTATCTGGGTGCATGGGGGTGTACTGTATCTGTGTGTATGGGAGTGTAATGTACTGTATCTGTGTGTATGGGGGTGTAATGTATCTGGGTGTATGGGGGTGCAATGTATCTGGGTGTATGGGGGTGTAAGGTTTTTCACCTTAATGCATTCTATGTATTAAGGTGAAAACCTTCTGTGCTGCAGCTTCCCTCAGACCCCCCCTCTTCTTTTTCTTACCTGAGCTCGAACGTATTCAGTGATGTTCATGAACAGAGCTGCTCCAGCCTCTGTCTCTCTGCTCGTTGGACAGATTGATAGCAGCAGGAGCCATTGGCTCCCGATGCTGTCAATCAAATCCAGTGACGCAGGAGCCGGGGTCGATTCCCGCTGTCTGTGTCAATGGACGCAGCAGCAGAACTTGGGAGTGAGCCTGCAGGAGTGCCCCCAGGGAAAGTGGCTTTCCATGGGGGCACCAGATGAAGATGAGGAGCCTGCAGCGCCAGGGGCACCCCAGAAGAAGAGGATCGGGGCTGCTCTGTAAAGAAAAAAATTGCACAGAGCAGGTAAGTATAGGCATGTTTGTTATTTTTTTTTTTAAAACAAAAAAACCCCCCAAAAAACAGGGTTTACAACCCCTTTAAAGCGGTATAGCCTACAGTCTTGACTGGTGTATAGCTGATGTCCTGTATGCCCCACCTCAAACCATAACCCCAACTTATTTATCTTGCCTTACTTAATAAATAAGTACATCACACCATCTGGATTAAATGGCCATCTGGCCCCTTTATTAACGTATTACAAATTTTATCAAATTAACTCTCTCTATCTCTCTCTCTCTCTCTCGTTCTCTCTCTCTCTCTCTCTCTCTCTCTATATATATATATATATATATATATATATATATATATATATATAACATATAATAACACCAACTTTTTAAACTACCACTATGTCTGAGGTTCATGAAGGAAGGTAATATACCGCATCGGCTGCACCACCAACACCTCTGCATCCTGGCCCCTAACCATGATCCTACGAACTCAGGGACGAACTATTGTCACCTTCTTGCCACTGCAGCCCGATGACCGGTAGCCCATTATTTCCAGATAGAGAGGGTACCCATACCGAAATAGGTACAACCCGTCCCCACACCATATCATGTTTACCTTCCACCATTCCAACCTTCACGAACCAGAGACCCCTGCCACAGACTCCCACCAGTGACCACCTCAAGTGTGGGAGACCCGCCACAGCTGCCAGGCCCACTGTAGCCCATCCTGGAGCTCCAGAAACCACATGTCAATCCCCACTGCTGACAAGTGAACCCCATCGGCCCTCAAATACAGGCCAATGTTCTTCTCCAACTCGCAGTGGAGGACCACCAGTCCCCCATTACGCACCACGAACTTCGCCATGATCGATGCAACCGACCGGGCCCCCCTCCAAGCTAACCAATTCACCCACCTGTAACGCCCCGGAAAAAGCTAACACAAAAGCTGTTCTGAACAACTGTACCTCAAATGGCGAAAAACAGACCTGGGGTAAAACACCCATCAAAAAGGCTAACATCCCCAACGACACTGGTTGCCGGGAATCCGGCTTACAGCACCCCCTTCTGTAACCCCTCAAAGCCTTACGCACTATAAATGCCTTCATAACATCCTCCACCCCACTCAGCTGAAACATAAACGCAAGGCCCGACATCTTCCTGTTGACCGAAGCAAAGGACACCCCTTCTTCACAGTTCTTACCCAGGAAATACGACAGTACCTGTAGTCTATCCTTGTCGCTGGAACAACCGCTGACACTACTCACCAACTCACGCCATTCTTGCCATACCCGCTCATACGCACACCACGTAGTGTCCACCACCGAGCACTACACCAATGCCATCACGGTGTCAAGACGAGCTCCCACATACCCTGGGGAACGGGACTCCCTGCTGCTCCTCCCCCGGTGCCAACTGCTGGAACCGTTCCCATTGTAAACGAGAAAGCGCATCAGCCACTTCATTCTCCATCCCAGGGATATGCACGGCAGACACACAAATATTCAGTCGCAAACACAGTAATACCAGATGTCGCAGCAGTCGTACTAGCGGTAAAGAAGATGCCGACAGGGAATTGGTGGCCTGTACCACCCCCAAATTATGGCAATGGAAACGAACCCTCCGGTTCGCAAATTCCAAGCCCCGAAGTTCCACCGCGAGCACTATAGGAAACAGCTCCAACAGCATAAGGTTACGGATGAGAGCAGACCCCCCTAACTCCTCCAGCCACCGATCCACACACCACCGCCCATCAAAGTAAGTCGCATATCCCACCAACCCCGCCGCATCGGTGAACAGCTCAAGCTCTGCAGCCTGGACCATTGGCCCCAGCCAAAAGGATCTACCATTATATTGCTCCAAAAATGAATCCCACACCTGCAGATAATCCCGATATTCCCGACCCAGACGCACAAAATGATATGCGCCTTGACTCCCGCAGTTGCGGCTGCCAGGCGCCTGCAAACAAAACCCTCCCCATTGGCATAATTCTGCACGCGAAATTCAGTTTTCCCAACAAGGACTGCAACTCCTTCAGCTGAACCTTAGAACGCCAAGCGACTGCAGCCACGGTCACCCGAAGATCCTCAAGTTTATTACTTGATAACCTGCACTCCATCAATGTAGTATCCATTATGATACCCAAAAACTTCAAGACCGTGGTCGGGCCCTCCATTTTTTTTCGTGCCAGGGGAACCCCAAAAACCTGAAAGATATGCTGCAAAATAGTCAACGGAATGAGACAAGACCGCTCCCCCAGTGAACCTATCACCAAGAAATCGTCCAGATGCAAAACAGAACCAAAGCCGGACAAGTCCTTGATGACCCATTCCAGAAAGGAACTGAACAACTCAAAGTAGGAACAAGAGATAGCGCAGCCCATAGGTAGGCACCTATCCACGAAGAACTGGCCCTCCCAACAACAGCCCAAAAAATGAACACTATCCGGATAGTGGCAAAAAGCTGACTCAATGTCAGTCTTGGTCATGAGCGCCCCCTTTCCATATCTTTGCACCCACCGCACCGCCTCGTCAAATGAGACTTAAGACACAGTACACAATGACGGATTGATGGCATCATTCACTGATCCCCC
This sequence comes from Aquarana catesbeiana, assembly GCF_042186555.1. Taxonomy (NCBI): domain Eukaryota; kingdom Metazoa; phylum Chordata; class Amphibia; order Anura; family Ranidae; genus Aquarana; species Aquarana catesbeiana. The sequence goes on from NC_133325.1 coordinate 427,203,827, forward strand.
TTTGGATGAGATAAATGGTGGATCAGCGGAGAGAGATGGCTGCTTGAAATCTCTGCTCCATTCAGCCGAGGGACAACCAGCGACATTTAGCACTTGAACAGTGCATATCCCCCCTCTGACACTCCAGAGAGGAGAGGAATCAGTGGACACCTGATTGGCATGTCCAGGAGGAGAGCCGCCAGCCTGCATCAGCCGCGCCGTCTCACAGACTATTTCGGGAGAGCCGACATGCTGACTAACAAAGAAGGCGCCGGCGCGCCGCCCTGTCCCTCACCGCCGGACCAAAGGAGCCCGCAGGAACACCCTGGCAACATGGAGGAGATGGACAGCTCAGCTCCACACACGGAAACCTCTCAGCCCTCATCTGCTAATCGAGGTAAGAGAGCCGCACAGTCTCCAGCCCTCTCTCCCACTAAAGCTCCTCAGCTTAAAAAACAGCACTGGGATACTCCAGCAACCACAGGCCCTGAAGTGCCACACTCTGACTCCCTAGCCACACTTCCTGCCTCTGACCAGCCAGCATCTGAACACACACTCAAACTCATGTTGATGTCATTGCAGCATGATATGTGTAATGAATTACGGTCCTCCACCTCTATGTTACACACCAGAATAGATCACTTAGAAGACCGCACTGATGACATTGAAAAAAACGCTCACTGAGCACACTGCGGCATACAACGAAATGGCGGAATTCCATGATCAGCACACTGAGGAGATTAACTATTTACGCACCAAAGTCGCTGATTTAGAGGATCGTTCGAGGAGAAACAACATTAAATTCAGGGGTGTACCGGAATCCGTTAAGTGCCCCGAACTGATCCCTTACATCCAGCAATTATTCCTCACACTTATCCCCCAATTACATCAAACTGACATGATTATTGACCGGGCGCACCGCATTGTCAAACCTAGCCACCTCCCTGCCTCAGTACCTAGAGACAATCTAGCGCACAGGATTCCAGGCGTTACGCTCCTAACACCACTTGCAAGTAAAGACTGCCTTCACCTCCTCTGGTCCTGATCACAGGTACTCATTGAAAACCTTTAATATACCAATTTTGCAATTGCACACTTCAACGATGTCCCTAATGAGCGCACCACCTGTTCCGCTCTTCACTCATCCCCCACTGGAAAGAAAGTGCTATGCACTTTGAAACTCTTCTGTTGTCTCTTATTTATATCCTTTACATTTGCATTTCTAACTTTGTTTTTCATAGCTTGTGCTTATTACAACACTGTTCACTTGGTTGCCTTAAATAATTGGCTACATTTTGATTCTTATATAACACCATCACTGGTCTACCTCCACCTATACGCACTACTGTGCAATACATCACAGCGGTAATCCTGCACCCCCCCCTCCTATTCACTTCCCAAAATGTCATTTACCATCACCTCCATCAACGCCAAAGGTATAAACTCCCCTTACAAAAGGAATCTATTATGGAAAGAAGCTTTAACCCTCACCTCCAACATACTGTGTGTACAGGAAACTCACTTTTCCTCCAGCAAACCCCCCTGCTGCTCCCATAAACAGTACCCACACTATTACTTTGCCAACTCCGCTAAAAAAAAATCAGGAGTTATGATTGATATACGTTCCATGGTCTCACTCCAGCCGCTCCACACTGAGATAGATCCTGAAGGTAGTTTCTTAATTTTAAACGCCACTATTAATAATCGTAACATCACCATTGCTAACATTTACTCCCCAAACACCAAACAACATCGCTTCTACAAGACCATTCTTAAAAAGCTGGAAGCTTTCAGACAGGGCCCCTTAGTTATCTGCGGTGACTTCAACCAAATTGTTGATGCCTCACTTGACACTTCTAATCCTGCTCATAAACGTTCTACCTCACTCTCCTCCCTACTCCACTCGGAAGATTTATACGACCCCTGGAGATGCCTCCACAGCACTGAAAGAGATTACACATTCTTCTCACACACACACAAAACACTTACTCTCGGATAGATCTCTTTTTGACCGACAAACATACCCTATAAATGGTACAGGAATCTAAAATTGGACTCATTACATTGTCGGACTACGCACCAATATCAATGAGGCTATTTCCAGCAACTACTGACAGAAAATTCACCACTTGGAGGCTTAACACCTCCATTATCGCACGTCCCTTATATCAAAAACAGATCTTATCCGAGCTCCACCAGTATTTCACAACTAACACTGGATCAGTAAACAACCCCACCACACTTTGGAGCGCCCACAAACCCTGCGCCAGAGGTCTCCTGATTAAGTTGGGAGCCCATGTGAAAAAACAACACAATGCCGCCACGAACAAACTCCTAGAACAAATACGCTTGCTCGAGCAAGCCAACAAACTCCAACCTTCCCCTCTACTCAGCTCTGAACTGCACACAGCTAGACAGGCCCTCAGTGACCACCTACATGCGAACTTTGATTTCCACCTTAAACGTCTCCGACTACAATCCTACTCCCAACACAACAAACCTGGGGCATACCTAGCTAGACAATTTAAACGCAAATTTACACAAACTAAAATAGCATACCTTACCGACGAACGCGGCATAAAACACACCAACCCTAAAGACATTGCAGACCAATTTAGTCTTTACTACTCTAAACTATACAACCTTACCAGTTCCAACCTTGCTCCACCACCATCCTCTACCGACATTACTAACTTCCTCAAAGACATACAACTCCCATCACTTTCACAAGACCAACTACAGCAACTGTCTACCCCGTTCTCCCTTACAGAAGTGGGATCAGCCATTGCCGCCTTACCACTTCATAAAGCCCCAGGCCCTGACGGGTTCTGCAATGAGTACTACAAAACATTCTCTAAGCTCCTTACCCCCCATCTATGCCGCTCCTTCAACTTCACCACCAGTACCGGCTCCATCCCATCGGAATCCCTCCAAGCCACTATTGTCACTGTTCCTAAGCCAAGCAAACCAACCGATGAACCTGCCAGCTACAGACCCATCTCCCTGCTAAACACTGACACCAAGCTTTATGCCAAAATCTTGGCCACGTGACTCTCAGACATCATTCCACAACTTGTGCATATTGACCAAGTGGGCTTTGTGGCTGGCAGACAAGCGTCAGACGGTACCCGTAGGTTCATAGACCTGATACAATGGGTGGAACATAATCAAACGCCTTCTCTGCTCATCTCTCTTGACGCGGAGAAGGCGTTGATAGAGTAGACTGGTCCTACCTACAGACAGTCCTTCAGAAATTTGGCTTTTCAGGGACCATCCTACAAGCTATACTATCCCTCTACTCCTCACCCAGCGCTAGAGTAATGACCTCCGGACTACTCTCGGACCCCTTTCACATCTCTAATGGGACACGTCAAGGGTGCCCACTCTCACCCTTGATTTTCGCCCTTGTCATGAACCCCTGTCCCAATCCATTAGACACAATCCACTCATTTCGGGGATATCTACCGCAGCTGAAAATCACAAGATAGGCCTGTACGCAGACGATGTCATCATTTCCCTGACTGACCCCACCAACTCACTCCCTGCTCTCCATCAAACTCTAGAAGCATTCAGTAAAGCCTCGCTATATAAAATCAACTTCTCCAAATGCAGCATGCTCGGTATAGGCCTAGACCAAAGCACCAAAACTGATATTACCAACCACACGTCTTTCTCATGGGCCCCTAATTCCATACTCACATACCTGGGCATACAATTAACCGCACCCTCATCCCACTTACGCTCCACCAACTTGCCAAAATGTATCTTCTACCCCATGCCTTGTATACATTTCAGACTCTACAGATATCCTTTCTCAAACGACAACTGCTGCAGCTACAGTCTATCATCACAACCTTCATATGGGGAGGAAAACGATCCCGTCTCAGGAGCAGCACTCTCTGCAAACCAGTCACGGCAGGAGGGATGGGAGCACCTGACTTATTAGCCTATTACAACACAACCATACTTGATCAAACCAGAATCTGGTGGAACCCTGTGCAACAAACCACCTGCCTTCAAATAGAAAAAGCAGCACTAATGTCCCATCCTAAACTAACTCTCTGTGCACTTCTTGTGCAACATCCAGAAACTCACTCATACCTCGACACTATTAACGCTACCATAAGGATAGCGTTAAGCCACCATAGGAAGGAAGGATATGGTAAGCCACCATACAATCCTCTCAAGTTACGCCTCTATGTCTACTCAAGCAAATACCACTGGAAGTCCTCCACATTCTCACGTCCGACATCAACATCTCTGAATGGATCAGCAAAGGCATCTCCAACCTTGGAACCCTATATCAAGGCCCCACCCTCATGTCCTTCCAAAAACTACAAACTGATTACCACATTGGACACAAAGATTTTTTTAAATACCTCAGGATGCGCTCGATCCTCTCTAAGGTACAATGGACTGATGACCTACAACCATGGCATATAATCACATTCTTTAACCTCAAAACACCTCGACAACGTGGAATCTCCTTTTGCTATAAACTTCTTACTGGCACCGGCCACACCTCTAAGCCACCAACGATACTGCAATGGGAGCAGAAACTACAATGTTCCTACACTCCCCAGCAATGGCATTGCGCACTACAGGCACCTCTGAAAATCTCCAGATGTCTCCTCTATTGGGAAACTGTCCAAAAATTATTTCACAACTGGTACCTCACACCATCTAAACTTGCCCGGATCTACCCGAATTTAACTAATCTCTGCTGGAGAAACTTTGGATCCCCAGGAACTCCACTCCACATATGGTGGGACTGCCCCATCCTCACCAAAGTGTGGACTATGCTCTCTAAACTCCTCCTTTCCATTCTACCGGATCCTGTACCCCCCAAATGGTTTTATTGGGACTAGACATGGAACTATGGCCTCGTTGCTCACGCACGATCATCTCCCATATATATATTGCAACGCGCTTGGCTATTGCCAAACATTGGAAATCTCCCAATCCCCCATCTAACACGGAAATAACTGCCCTCTTGAACAACCACTGCCTGATGGAATTTATGCACGCCAAAGCCTACTTACAACTTCCTAGATTCCAAAAGAACTGGGACCTTTGGCTCACACATCCTAAATGCATATACCCATGAATGACTCCCAACCCTAGGTAGACCCTCCATTGATGTAATGACTTGATCACTACCTGTATACCTGTATGTTATTCATTGTTTGCTTTGTAACCTGTTAACTATGTAAAATCCTCAATAAACTTGAGTTACAAAAAAAAAAGGTGGATCAGTCAGATTTGATTCGGCTCCCTCTTGGGCACCACACCCAAGGGGGAAACCACCAAGTTCCCCACCGGTGGCCTATCAAATGGGCCTGCCACCCTCCCCAAAGCAACCTCCTTATGTAACTTACTCTCCACCACCTCCGGATGCTCGTACGCCGATCTAAGATTAGCCGAAACAGGGGGGACCCTATTTAACATGCTTGGAATGGGGAAGCCCTCCCGAAAACCCAACCACAACGTCCAGGCAGCCCCCTGTTAGGATACCTACTTAGGTACGGTGCCATTTTCTCCACCTTCACCGGAGTCATCCCTTTTCCCAGCGTCGGCCCGGATTCTTACCTTTTCAGAAGCACTTGGACCAAGGGTGGGCACCTCCACAACCGGAAACAGCAGGTCTCCCAAATTTGCAGGTCCCTTCATTAAACTGCCAGCAGAACCCCTTAGGCTTTGTGGCCGATGGTGATGAGGTGTTGGCATCCCCAGCCCCTCCATGAAAGGGTGGCAGCACAGCCCCGGCTTGTGTCATGAGCTTCATCCACAACCCGATATCTTTGTGGTCCCACCGCAAAGACGGCCGAAAAGCCTTCCGCTGCCGGAACTGCTCATCGTACCGAAGCCAAGCCATTCCCCCATAAACCCTTTGCTTTTCACTGATGGAATCCAGGTAGCAGAATAACCCCGAACAATTGTCTGGAGCCTTCTCCCCTATGATGCTCACCAGAATGTGAAACTCCTGTGACCAATTTGCAAATGTTCTCGGGATAAGCCGATAGCACCGTTTCTCTTCCTCCTCTTTTTTGCTCTCATCCGGCTTAACCTTGTCCAGGTTAAACTTTTCCAGCGGAAGCAGCAAGAAGATCTCCACATACTCCCCTTTCCAGATCCTCTCCCTAACCTCCGCCTTCAGATGGGAACCAAGGGGTCCCTTGTAACAAACGTAGACCTCACACCACGCCGCATCGCCAATCTCACACTGTCCACCACTGACCCCCCTGGAGTCACTGCACTTGTACTCACCTGGGAAGATCCATGCAGCGGCACAGGAACCACAGCCGCTGTCGCCACCACGGCAAGAGGCGACACAGCCACCACTACAGCAGGTGTCGGCGGAGCCGCCACTATGGCAGGCGTCAGCGGGGCCGCCACCACAGCAAGCGGTGGCAGGGGCACCACCACCGCAGGCGCTGGTGGGGCCACCACTCCAGCAAGTCAGAGCCAATACGACCGATGGCCCACCCCCCACCAGCCAAGAAGAGACCGGTGAGACCAGAGAACCGGGGGGTACCTGCCACAGGACCCCTGGACCCCAGGTCCCTACCTGCCACCAGCGCTGCCAGCAAATGCTGCAAAAGCATGTCACTAGCACTCATGCCCAGGATATCCAAACTCCCTGAGAGGCCCCGCTAGCACCCATGGAACCAACCCCAGCAGCAACAAAAGGCACCGGGGCCGGCCCACCCCCCACCAAAAACCCAAAGGGGAACTAACCGGGTGGAGGGGGGGACACAGACACAACAGGTACAGTTAAAGGAATAGACAAGGACTTACCAGGCTGCCCAGGGGAAACCGACCGGCCAGCCACTGCCCCAGATCCCTGAAGAGGTCCCTCCCTCACCAGGCACATTATAGTCTGAATCAGATATTTTCCCTCGGATCGTTGGTCCCCCTGGTCCTACAGGGGACGCTGTGGATGTGGAAGGACCTGGTCACCCGTCTGTGACGTCTTCAGCCCACGCCCTCAGTGCCTCGTTGCTGGCTCCAGCAGATCTCCCCCTCTGAGCACTCTGCCGGCTGACAGACGCCGCTCTAGCACTGCCGCCGTCACCAGGGAAACCTTTTCTTCCTCCACCAATGGCCGCGGCTGCCCGGGGGAGGGGCCCGTGCCAGCAGCTGCAGACCGTCCTCACCAAACATCGCTGGGCGCAGGGGAAGGCCCTGCACAGTGTGCTGTCGGGTCCCGTTCCCCAGCAGAAGGAGGCCTGGAGGGGGATGCAGATGGCGCTCTCCCAGCCGGGTCCTGCCCATGATGGGTCTGTAACTGAGCTCCCAGGGAGGCGGCTCACCCGGGGGGGTCACGTCAGGTCGAAAACGCGCAGGAGGCCGCAACCTCCTCGCACGTGGTAGTACAGGGGCAGGAGTAGCTGAGCCCTGCCCCGACCCCTGAAGCAACACAGTGAGCTGAGAGTTCAGCCCACTATGTGCCGTTCTCCTCAGCAGCCATCCACAGCTGCTCGATCAGCCTATCTAAAGTCTCCATGGTTGCATATAGGGATGAGCCGAACACCCCCCTGTTCGGTTCGCACCACAACTTGCGAACAGGCAAAAAATTTGTTCTAACACGCGAACACCATTAAAGTCTATGGGACACGAACATGAATAATCAAAAGTGCTAATTTTAAAGGCTTATATGCAAGTTATTGCCATAAAAAGTGTTTGGGGACCTGGGTCCTGCCCCAGGGGACGTGGATAAATGCAAAAAAAAGTTCTAAAAATGGTCGTTTTTTCGGAAGCAGTGATTTTAATAATGCGTAACCACTTTAGCCCCGGAAGGATTTACCCCCCTCCTGACCAGAGCACTTTTTACAATTTGGCACTGCGTCGCTTTAACTGCTAATTGCACGGTCATGCAATGCTGTACCCAAACGAAATTTGCATCCTTTTCTTCCCACAAATAGAGCTTTCTTTTGAGGGTATTTGATCACCTCTGCGGTTTTTATTTTTTGCGCTCTAAACGGAAAAAGACCGAAAATTTTGAAAAAAAATGATATTTTCTACTTTTTGTTATAAAAAAAATCCAATAAACTCAATTTTAGTCATACATTTAGGCCAAAATGTATTCGGCCACATGTCTTTGCAAAAAAAAAATGTCAATAAGCGTATATTTATTTGTTTGTGCAAAAGTTATAGTGTCTACAAGCTAGGGTACATTTTCTGGAATTTACACAGCTTTTAGTTTATGACTGCCTATGTCATTTCTTGAGGTGCTAAAATGGCAGGGCAGTACCCCATTTTGGAAAATAGACACCCCAAGGAAATTGCTGAGAGGCGTGTTGAGCCCATTGAATATTAATTTTTTTTGTCCCAAGTGATTGAATAATGACAAAAAAAAAAAACAATTTACAAAAAGTTGTCACTAAATGATATATTGCTCACACAAGCCATGGGCATATGTGGAATTGCACCCCAAAATACATTTAGCTGCTTCTCCTGAGTACGGGGATACCACATACGTGGGACTTTTTGGGAGCCTAGCTGTGTACGGGGCCCCGAAAACCAATCACCGCCTTCAGGATTTCTAAGGGCGTAAATTTTTGATTTCACTCCTCACTACCTATCACAGTTTTGAAGGCCATAAAATGTCCAGATGGCACCCCCCCCCAAATGACCCCATTTTGGAAAGTAGACACCCCAAGCTATTTGCTGAGAGGCATGTCGAGTCCATGGAATAGTTTATATTTTGACACAAGTTGCGGGAAAGTGACACATTTTTTTTTTTTTGCACAAAGTTGTCACTAAATGATATATTGCTCACACAGGCCATGGGCATATGTGGAATTGCACCCCAAAATACATTTAGCTGCTTCTCCTGAGTATGGGGATACCACATGTGTGGGACTTTTTGGGAGCCTAGCCGCGTACGGGGCCCCGAAAACCAATCACCACCTTCAGGATTTCTAAGGGTGTAAATTTTTGATTTCACTCTTCACTGCCTATCACAGTTTCGGAGGCCATGGAATGCCCAGGTGGCACAACCCCCCCCCCCCCCAAATGACCCAATTTTGGAAAGTAGACACCCCAAGCTATTTGCTGAGAGGCATGGTGAGTATTTTGCTGCTCTCATTTGTTTTTGAAAATGAAGAAAGGCAAGAAAAAACATTTTTTTTTCTTTTTTCAATTTTCAAAACTTTGTGGCAAAAAGTGAGGTCTGCAAAATACTCACTATACCTCTCAGCAAATAGCTTGGGGTGTCTACTTTCCAAAATAGGGTCACTGGGGGGGTTTGTGCCACCTGGGCATTCCATGGCCTCCGAAACTGTGACAGGCAGTGAAGAGTGAAATCCAAAATTTACGCCCTTAGAAAGCCTGAAGGCGGTGCTTGGTTTTCTGGGTCCCGTACGCGGCTAGGCTCCCAAAAAGTCTCACACATGTGGTATCCCCATACTCAGGAGAAACAACAAAATATATTTTGGGGTGTAATTTCACATATTCCCATGGCATGTTTGAGCAATATATCATTTAGTGACAACTTTGTGCAAAAAAAAAAAAAAAAAAATTTGTCTCTTTCCCGCAACTTGTGTCACAATATAAAATATTCCATGGACTCGACATGCCTCTCAGCAAATAGCTTGGGGTGTCTACTTTCCAAAATGGGGTCATTTGGGGGGGTTTTGAACTGTCCTGGCATTTTATGCACAACATTTAGAAGCTTATGTCACACATCACCCACTCTTCTAACCACTTGAAGACAAAGCCCTTTCTGACACTTTTTGTTTACATGAAAAAAATTATTTTTTTTTGCAAGAAAATTACTTTGAACCCCCAAACATTATATATTTTTTAAAGCAAATGCCCTACAGATTAAAATGGTGGGTGTTTCATTTTTTTTTTTCACACAGTATTTGAGCAGCGATTTTTCAAACGCATTTTTTTGGGAAAAAACACACTTTTTTAAATTTTAATGCACTAAAACACACTATATTGCCCAAATGTTTGATGAAATAAAAAAGATGATCTTAGGCCGAGTACATGGATACCAAACATGACATGCTTTAAAATTGCACACAAACGTGCAGTGGCAACAAAATAAATACATTTTTAAAAGCCTTTAAAAGCCTTTACAGGTTACCACTTTAGATTTACAGAGGAGGTCTACTGCTAAAATTACTGTCGATCTGACCTTTGCGGTGATACCTCACATGCGTGGTGCAATTGCTGTTTACATTTGACGCCAGACCGACGCTTGCGTTCGCCTTAGCGCGAGAGCAGGGGGGGGACAGGGGTGCTTTTTTTTTTATTATTATTTATTATTTTTTTGCTTTTTTATCTTATTTTTAAACTGTTCCTTTCACTTTTTTTTAAATCATTTTTATTGTTATCTCAGCGAATGTAAATATCCCCTATGATAGCAATAGTTAATGACAGGTACTCTTTTTTGAAAAAATTGGGGTCTATTAGACCCTAGATATCTCCTCTGCCCTCAAAGCATCTGACCACACCAAGATCGGTGTGATAAAATGCTTTCCCAATTTCCCAATGGCACTGTTTACATACGGCAAAATCTAAGTCATGAAATGCTCGTAGCTTCCGGTTTCTTAGGCCATAGAGATGTTTGGAGCCACTCTGGTCTCTGATCAGCTCTATGGTCAGCTGGCTGAATCACTGGCTGCATTCTCAGGTTCCCTGTTGAGACAGGAGAGCCAGAGAAAAACACGGAAGATGGTGGGGGGGCATTCCCTCCCACTGCTTGTAAAAGCAGTCTAGATGCTAATTAGCTGCTAGAATTGCTTTTACATGAAAGCCAACCGCTGGCTGAAAAGAATGATACCAAGATGATACCTAAATCTGCAGGCATCATTCTGGTATAACCACTCAAAGTCGTGAATGGCGTACCTGAAGACAAAAAAAATGGTTAACAATAAAACACAGTAAACGGTAAAGTATAAAAAATTGCATACCTGAAAAGCAAACATGATAAAACATAATAACAATAAAACATTGCAGAATAGAATACAGTAAAAAAAAGAGCAGAACGATAGAGAGAGAATAGAGAGAGAGAACAATAAAACGACAACTGTTTCTTTTTTATTTTATATTTTTTTTTTTTTTTTTACACTTTTTTTTGTAACTAACTGTTATAACTGTAATTGGTTCCAGGTTCGGGTCTCTCAAAATGCGATGGCATCTTGGGAGACCCTGTGAAAGTGTGCCATGCTGTACCCTACGCTAATACTCAACTAGTGTATGGTAGCGTTCAAAACATTTACCAATGCAAAGACCAGGATTGTCAGGACAGGAGGGACAATAATAACGGTGTCACGCCTATATCCGCGCTTGCAGCAGACACGACATCTTTTTTGGGGGGGTTCATTGGGTAGGGGTACTCGGGAGGACCTAAAGAAAATGCCTCACATGCAGCCGACTGCATTTGGTTGGGGATGTGAATGGGGGAAGTACGGGTGCTGCAGAAGTGGTGGGTTCCCAATTAGGATTGGCGAATGTAGCAGGAAGGGCACTATGGGCACGACGGGCCTGTGTTTGTCTTCTTCTTGGTGGCAGCGGGACACTACTTGTGCTTGCCATCTCACCAGCTTGAACTGCACTTATGGGACTCGCCACGTCACCAAGTGTTACTGCAGTGCTGGTTTGACTACGACCGGGATGTACTAGGCCACTGGTGCTTGCCAGTTCACCAAAACGCTACCAAATCTGGGCTGATCCCGCTAACACTGCGTTTTTGGGAACCCTAAACTGCTGGGGACGCTAGTATAGATCTGATCAGATCAGATATTGATCCGTTTAGATACTATACCACTAAGGGAGGTGTATGGTGCATGCGTGGGTGTTATCGCTACTGGCGCTAACCTGACGCTGTCTGGGGCGACGCATATCACCGCCGGGCGATCAGGGGGCTAAACCTTTATTTGGTAATAAACGGCGGGTGCCCTGACACTATAAAAAGTAAACAATCTAACCAGCGTCACCCGTAACGGTTATACGGTGATCAGTGGTGAAAGGGTTAACTAGGGGGCAATCAAGGGGTTAAAACATTTATTAGTTAGTATATGGGGGTCCCTGACGCTATAAAACGCTGACAGCGAACCTAAATATTTACCTCCCTAACTAGTGTAACCAGTGACACTAATACAGCGATCAGAAAAATGATCGCTTAGCGAAACTGGCGACAGGGGGTGATCAAGGGGTTAAAACTTTATTAGGGGGGTTAGGGGGTATCCTAGACCTAAAGGGGTCTAATACTAACTGCCCTACCACACTAACTGTCACAAACTGACACCAATGCAGTAATCAGAAAAAAAAAACTGCTTGGTGTCAGTGTGACGGGGGGAGGGGTGATTAGGGGGGATCAGGGGGGGATTGGGGGGGATTGGGGGTGTAATGTGTGCCTGGCATGTTCTACTGTATGTGTGTGTGTTGGTGCACTCACATTGCAGTCTTCTCTCCTCGGCGCCGGAAGGGAAAATACCGAGCCGAGGAGAGATGACATCATTTCCTCTGCCTCTGTGTACTATACAGAGGCAGGGAAATGATCCCATTGGCTGGGAGCGATTGGGAGGGGGGGCCACGAATGGATGGCCTCCCCCTCACCTCCGATCGCCGGGGGACAAATGCCGACCGCCTCGGGCACCGGGGGAGTCCGATCGGACCCCCCGCCCGCGGGAGGCAGATCACGTACAGGTACGTGATTCTGCCTGCCCGTGCCATTCTGCCAACGTACATTGTCGTGAGGCGGTCGGCAAGTGGTTAAAGTGAAACAATAAAAGTGCAATATTTCTTTAAATTTCGTACCTGGGGGGTGTCTATAGTATGCCTGTAAAGGGGCGCATGTTTCCCGTGTTTAGAACAGTCTGACAGCAAAATGACATTTCAAAGGAAAAAAGTCATTTAAAACTACTCGCGGCTATTAATGAATTGCCGGTCCGACAATACACATAAAAGTTCATTGATAAAAGTGGCATGGGAATTCCCCACAGGGGAACCCTGAACCAAAATTTAAAAATGGCGTGGGGTCCCCCTCAAAATCTATACCAGACCCTTCAGGTCTGGTATGGATTTTAAGGGGAACCCCGTGCCAACATTTTTTTAAAAAATGGCGTGGGGTCCCCCAAAAAATCCATACCAGACCCTTATCCAAGCACGCAACCTGGCAGGCCGCAGGAAAAAAGGGGGGGACGAGAGAGTGCCCCCCCTGAACTGTACCAGGCCACATGCCCTCAACATTGGGAGGGTGCTTTGGGGTAGCCCCCCTAAAACATCTTGTCCCCATGTTAATGGGGACAAGGGCCTCATCCCCACAACCCTTGCCCGGTGGTTGTGGGGGTCTGCGGGCGGGGGGTTTATCAGAATCTGGAAGCCCCCTTTAACAAGGGGACCCCCAGATCCCGAACCTCCCCCCTGTTTGAAATGTAAGGGGGTACAAAAGTACCCCTACCATTTCACAAAATAACTGTCAAAAATGTTAAAAATGACAAGAGACAGTTTTTGACAATTCCTTTATTTAAATGCTTCTTCTTTCTTCTATCTTCTTTCTTCTATCTTCTATCTTCCTTCGGTTTCTTCCTCCATCTTCTTCTTCTGGTTCTTCTGGTTCTTCCTCCGGTGTTCTCGTCGGGCATCTTCCTCTGCAGCGTCTTCTTCCCTTCTTCTCCTCAGGCCGCTCTGCATCCATGATGGCATGGAGGGAGGCTCCCGCTGTATGATGCTTTTCCTTTTCTGATGGTTCTTAAATAACGGGGGCGGGGCCACCCGGTGACCCCACCCCCCTCTAACGCACAGGGACTTGACGGGGACTTCCCTGTGGCATTCCCCGTAACGTCAGATGGGGCGGGGTCACCCGTTACGTAACCCCACCCCCTTCTGATATCACGGGGAATGCCACAGGGAAGTCCCCGTCAAGTCCCCGTGCGTCAGAGGGGGGCGGAAGCACCGGGTGGTCCCACCCCCCCGTTTTTTAAGAACCATCAGAAGAGGAGAAGCGTCACACAGCGGGAGCCTCCCTCCATGCCATCATGGATGCGGAGCAGCCCGAGGAGAAGAAGGGAAGAAGACGCCGCGGAGGAAGATGCCGGACGAGAACACCGGAGGAAGAACCAGAAGAGCCAGAAGAAGAAGATGGAATAAGAAATCGAAGGAAGATAGAAGATAGAAGATAGAAGAAAGAAGACAGAAGAAAGAAGAAGCATTTAAATAAAGGGATTGTCAAAAACTGTCTCTTGTCATTTTTAACATTTTTGACAGTTTTTTTGTGAAATGGTAGGGGTACTTTTGTACCCCCTTACCATTTCACACAGGGGGGAAGGCCGGGATCTGGGGGTCCCCTTGTTAAAGGGGGCTTCCAGATTCCGATAAGCCCCCCGCCCACAGACCCCCACAACCACCGGGAAAGGGTTGTGGGGATGAGGCCCTTGTCCCCATCAACATGAGGACAAGGTGTTTTGGGGGGCTACCCCAAAGCACCCTCCCAATGTTGAGGGCATGTGGGCTGGTACGGTTCAGGCCACCCCCCAGGTACGAAATTTAAAGGAATATTAGACTTTTATTGTTTCACTTTAAGCATTATTAAAATCACTGCTCCCAAAAAAACGGCTGTTTTTAAAACTTTTTTTTTGCATTGATCCATGTCCCCTGGGGCAGGACCCAGGTCCCCAAACACTTTTTATGACAATACCATGCATATAAACTTTAAAATTAGCACTTTTGATTTCTCCCATAGACTTTTAAAGGGTGTTCCGCGGCTTTTGAATTTGCCACGAACACCCCAAATTGTTCGCTGTTCGGGGAACTGGCGAACAGCCGATGTTCAAGTTGAACATGAGTTCGACTCAAACTCGAAGCTCATCCCTAGTTGCATACAGGAAAAACTTACTGCCTGTGTCCTGTCTCCTACACTGCTGCCCCACGAGTGAGCTTACCCCTCCCTCTGCAGGGGTCAAAATTAACTACAGCCACACCTACCCCTCACCACTGACCATAACTTCCCCTCTTTTAACCCTAACCCACTTCCTAACAGGAAATTCCCTGTGCTACCTACCACAGCTGCCCCCCCCAGTCATGCTGGCTCTCCACCCAGGTTCCCTTTAGCTGCGGGCCTGTTCTGGATGGAGGAACAATAGAGAAACCTTTGAATAGCAGCATTGTCAGTCTAGGAGGAGGATAGTGTTAAAATGACTAGCTGATTTAGATGCACTAAACAAATCTAAACCAAACCTCAGCTAACATTTGTTGTGGATAGGGAAATCCTCCACACGATATCTTTGTATTCTGACCACAGTGGCGATATATGGATCGAAATTTGTCTGTTCCCTGCTGAACAAGCCAAATTTTGTTCCATGTATGGCCACCTTTATTGGCTGTATCACCAGGTGAAAATAAAGAAAAAAGACCTAAAATAAATAAAAAAAAATACATAAATACATAAAATTAATGCAAGTGCAATATACAACGGGTCTCATGTGTCGCCCAGCTTACAGAGTCCAGCTTTCATGGTTATTCAATGTAAAGTCAAGAATACAGAGTGCAGTAGCCATAAGTAAGTAAAATACAACAATAAAGAATACGTACCAGATAGCACAAAACAGAGAAGGAAGTATGTAATGTACACTGTATGTCACATGATAATCCTGACTGCTGCAATCTGTATGCTGTGTCATACATTGCATACTGCTGACTGCTGCCCCTGTATACTAAGCTATACATTAAATAATATATCACATACCCTGATCACTACATTCTGTCAGCTGTACTGTGCATTACATTCTTCTGAGTGCTGAACTCTATATGCTGTGCTGTATTTTGCACACTCCAGAGTGCTGCACCTCCAGAGTTATCAGGATCAGTGGCAGCTGGTGCTCAAAATTTTTTGGGGGGCGCAAACAAACTGAAAAATTCTGAAAAATAACCCCATCAATTGCAGCCAATGTGCCATCAATTACCGCCACTGTACCTTCAAACGCAGCCACTGTGCCATCAAACGCAGCCACTGTGCCCATCAATTGCTGCCACTATACCATCAAACACAGCCACTGTGCCATCTAATGTAGCCACTGTGCCCAACAATTGCCACCACTGTGCCATCCAATGCAGCCACTGTGCCCATCAAAAGCAGCCACTGTGTCCATCAAATGCAGCCACTGTGCCATATCATATGCTGCCACTGTGCCATATCATATGCTGGTACTGTGCCCCATCAAATACAGCCACTGTGCCCATCTTATGCAGCCACTTTGCCCCATCGAATACAGCCACTGTGCGGCATCGAATGCAGCCACTGTCCCCATCATATGCATCCACTGTGACATCATATGCAGCCACTGTGCCCATCAAATTCAGCCACTGTGCCCATCAAATGCAGTTACTGTGCCTATCAAATGCAGCCTCATGGTGTCCCATCAAATGCAGCCTCACTGTGCCCATCAAATGCAGCCTCACTGTGCCCATCAAATGCAGCCTCACTGTGCCCCATCAAATGCAGCCTCACTGTGCCCCATCAAATGCTCCCACTGTGCCCCATCAAATGCAGCCACTGTGCCATATCAAATGCTGTCAGTGTGCCCCCCGCCCGCCGTCTGTAGTTACCCTGTCTTTGTGGCGGTGGGACAGCACTTTGATGTCTTCTCCCATCCTTTCTTCCCATCCTCTGCTATGATTGGACGCCTGATAGGCATCCAATCACAGCCCCTGTCATTTCAGCCACCAATCAGGTGACGGGTAACAGATCAGAGAACCTGATTGGCGGAGAGGCGGTTTAGTGTTAGGAAAGTGAATATTGATTCACTTTTCTAACACAGCTGAGTGACCTGTGAGCGCCCAGCATGGCACTCGCAGGTCACTTTTTTGATGCCTATTAGAGCCTATGGCTCTAATCAGGTACTTAAAAAAACCCTGCTGCTGTAATTCAGGCGCCCGACACCTGAAAAGGGGCCTGGGCGCCTGAATAGGGGGTGGCAGCGGCAGCCATAGATATGCAATGCCTGAATCTAATTATTGGTGCTAGAGGGGTGGCTGGAGAGAGGGGGCGGCGCCCGAGCGCCCGTATGTACGCACAGCTACTGGCCAGGATTATGTATTATACAGCCTAGTGTACAGAGTGCAGTGATCAAAAGTATGTATCATACAGTCTAGCATAAAGAGTGTATTGGACAGATCATGTAATGTGCAGCCCAGCATACAGGTTGCAGGTTTTAGTAATATGTAATATACAACTCATCTTACAGAGTGTAGCATTCAGGAGTACAGTCCAGCAGCCATTAATATATATTATATGACAATAAGAAACGTGTAACATATAGCAATTCTGTGTATGTAATATACTGTACATGTTATGATACAAAATCCTGACTGCTGCATTCAGTATGCCATCCCATACATAACATACACTTGACCATTAAACTCTGTATCTCTGCCTTTGAGAAGTTTCACTTCTGCAACCTTAAAGAGGAGGTCCAGCCCCCCAACAAAAAAATTAAAAGTCTGCAGTTGCAAATGCTTTAGCTGCTGCCTTTTATTATTAGGACACTTACCTGTCCAGGGATCTCGCAATGTCAGCACCCCAGCTGATTTTTCAATCGGCTCTCGGGTGCTGCCGTTGCCATTCCTTGTAAGAGAACCTGGTTCCCTACTGCGAATGCGCAAAGCACACTGTGCTTTCTGAATGGCCCGGCGGAGGTGGAAAGAAGCAGGGGTGCTGTACTTCTGGGTACCTCGCCACGGCAAGGTCTATCGGAAGTGGGGTTGGGTACCTGTCAAAAACAGGTACCCGCTCCCCCCTTCCCCCCACAGGTGCCAAACGTGGTAGTGGAGGGGAGAGGGAGCAAACAAGCAGATTGTCCCCTTTTGGGTGCAGCTCCACTTTAACTACAGTTTCACTTGCCCAAAGCTCTCACTTCTTCACCCAGTCATTCCCATCTACATGTCCCATCTATGGACACCACCCTCCCTGTCCAAAACTCTGCACCCAGCTCTCCCTCTGTACCTCCACACTTAACCCACAGCTCTCACCTGTTCACTTCTCCCTCACCTCTGTCTACAGATATCACCTCTGCACACCCCCTCCATCTACAGCTTTCATCTTTGTCTCTCCCCTTTATCCACAGCTTTATCCACAGCTTTACCTACTTTATTATTAGTGTAGTATGTGCTTCATTAAATCCAGGGTCTTGTTGTTAGTCTGGGTTCTAATTGCTATCTGGATATCATCAGTGGTAAAGTGTCAGGCTATTCCAAAATTTATTTGGATATTCCTACTCTAGCATTCAGGGTTCCAGGACGATAGATCATTGCCTTCTGCCATTCCCATTTAGACTGTATTAGACTGTAGTGTATTATGCTCAAGGTGATGTTTATAAACCTGTGTAAGCTTATTTGTATGTCCGAATACTTTTTAAGCGCTTCCCTAAAAGGAAGAGCAACATACGCTACAATGTGATGCCACCTAACCATATACCACCTAATCACATAACCAGCTTTCAAGTTCGCCACAATTCAATGCCCTGAACTGTGGGGACTTGGAAAGAAAATTAGGGAATTTCCATGTCTGGAATTTGCATAGGGGATTTTGTAATGTAGCACACGCCCTTAAGGGCCGCAGATAAACTGGCATCACGGCCAGACCGGCCTACCGGAATACCAGGGAATTTCCCAGCAGGATACCTGCCCTGAAGCCACTTTGAGCTGTGGCTGCAGCGCTCCCCTCCCTCCCTCTCTAATCCTACTCTTATTTGTCACACACAGCAGGCATCTTCACTGTGTGTGAATCAGTGTTCTGTCTATCACACAAGCCGGTCTAGGGGGGGCGGGACCTTGTTACAACACCGCCGAACACAGACCCAGCTCCATGACACACAGCGGGAGATGCCCACTGTGTGTGTGTGATACAGGCTATGGTGAGTCTGTATTGATGGGCACAGTGAGGCTGCATTGATGGGCACAGTGAGGCTGCATTGATGGGCACAGTGAGGCTGCAATGGTGGGTACAGTGAGGCTGCATTAATTGGCATAATGAGGCTGCATTCATGGACACAGTGAGGCTGCATTCATGGGCACTGTGAAGCTGCATTCATGGGCACAGTGAGACTGCATTCAAGAGCACAGTGAGGCTGCATTCATGGGCACGGTGAAGCTGCATTGGTGGGCATAGTGAGGCTGCAAAGATGGGCACAGTGGGCCTGCATTACTGGGCACAATGATACTGCATTCACAGACACAGCGAGGCTGCATTGATGTGCACATTGAGGCTGCAATCACAGGCACAGTGAGGCTTCATTCACTGGCACAGTAAGGCTGCATTCATGGGCACAGTGAGGCTGCATTTGATGGGCACAGTGAAGCTGCATTGATGGGCACAATGAGACTGCATTGATGGGCACAGTGAATCTGCATTGATGGGCACAGTGAGGCTGAAATGATGGCCACAGTGAGGCTGCATTCATGGCCACAGTGAGGCTGCATTCATGGGCACATTGAGGCTGCATTCACAGGCACAGTTAGGCTGCATTCAAGGGCACAGTGAGGGTGCATTCATGGGCACAGTGAGGCTGCATTGATGGGGACAGTGAGGCTGCATTCATGGGCACAGTGAGGCTGCATTCATGGGCACAATGAGGCTGCATTGATGGACAGTGAGGCTGCATTCACGGGCAGAGTGAGGCTGCATTCATGGGCACAGTTGGGCTGCATTCACGGGCACAGTGGAGCTGCAGTCACGGGCACAGTGAGGTTGTATTCACGGGCACAGTAAAGCTGCATTTGATGGACACAATGAGGCTGCATTGATGGTCTGAGGCTGCATTGATGGGCAGTGAGGCTGCATTCATGGGTACAGTAAGGCTGCTTTCATGGGCACAGTGAGGCTGCATTCACAGGCACAGTAAAGCTGCATTTGATGGGCACAGTGAGGCTGCATTCATGGACACAATGAAGCTGCATTCATGGGCACAGTAAGGCTGCATTAATGGGCACAATGAGGCAGCATTGATGGGCACAGTGAGGCTGCATTCACGGGCACAGTGAGGCTGCATTAATGGGCAGTGAGGCTGCATTGATGGGCACAGTGAGGTTGCATTCATGGGCACGGTGAGGCTGCATTCATGGACACATTGAGGCTGCATTGATGAACACAGTGAGGCTGCATTGATGGACAGTTAGGCTGCATTCATGCGCAAAGTGAGGCTGCATTCATGGGCACAGTGAGGCTGCATTCATGGGCACGGTAAAGCTGCTTTTGATGGGCACAGTAAAGCTGCATGGGCACAGTGAGGCTGCATTGATGAGGACAGTGAGGCTGCATTCATGGGCACAGTGAGGCTGCATTCATGGGCACAATGAGGCTGCATTGATGGACAGTGAGGCTGCATTCACTGGCACAGTGAGGCTGCATTCATGGGCACAGTGAGGCTGCATTCATGGGCACAGTGGAGCTGCATTCACGGGTACAGTGAGGCTGCATTCACGGGTAGAGTAAAGCTGCATTTGATGGACACAGTGAGGCTGCATTCATGGGCTGAGGCTGCATTGATGGGCAGTGAGGCTGCATTCATGGGCACAGTGATGCTGCATTCATGGGCACAGTGATGCTGCATTCATGGGCACAGTGAGGCTGCATTGATGGGCAGTGAGGCTGCATTCATGGGCACAGTGAGGCTACATTGATGGGCATGGTGAGGCTGCATTCGTGGACACAGTGAGGCTGCAGTGATGGGCACAGTGAGGCTGCATTAATGGACAGTTAGGCTGCAATTGTGCACCAAGTGAGGCTGCATTCATGGGCACATTGAGGCTGCATTCATGGGCACTGTAAAGCTGCATTTGATGGCCACAGTGAGGCTGCAATGATGGACAAAATAAGGCTGCATTGATGGGCACAGTGAAGCTGCATTGATGGGGAAAGTGAGGTTGCATTCAAGGGCACCGTAAATCTGCATTTTATGGGCACAGTGAGGCTGCATTGATGGGCACAGCGAGGCTGCATTGATGGGCACAGTGAGGCTGCATTGATGGGCACACTGAGGCTGCATTTGATGGGCACAGTGAGGCTGTATTTATTGGCAATGTGAGGTTGCATTGATGGGCATAGTGAGGCTGCATTTGATGGGCACAGGTGACACTGCATTGATTTCTTGTATCATGTCCGCAGTCTCTTACCATCTCTTGTATCAAGTCCGCATTCTCTGACCATTTCTTGTACCATGTCTGCAGTCTCTGACCATCTTTAGTATGATGTCCTCAGTCTCTAACCATGTCTGGTATCATGCCCGCAGCCTCTGACATCCCCTGTATCATGTCCGCAGCCTCTAACCATCTCTTGTATCATGTCCACAACCTTTGACCATCTCTTGTTTTATATCATGTCTGCAGTCTCTGAAGGAATCTGGAGAGGAGTCAAGAGTGGGAGTGCCACCAGGATGGGGTTCATGGGAGAAGTCAGACGTGTGTGGACTGTGAAGAGGAGACTATTTGATTAAACCAGAGCCACCAAGCTGGAGCCGATTGACTGAGCCCTGCACTGTGCACCTGAGAGGAGGTCAGTGACATCGCCATCAGGCCAGTCTGGGGGGGTCACTGACATAAGGGAGGAGTGAATACAATAATGTAAGGAGGAACTGATATAAAGGTTTCCCCCTTGGTCAACAGAGTCCCCCCCCCCCACGTTCCCAGAGTTCCTTGGGTCCCCCTTGATCATTGACAACTTTTACCACTATTAACTGGAATTTGCTTTTATATATAAAAAAGCCCTATGTGCTTTCATATCTGTATGTGCAAAAATATATAGCAAAAAGAACAGTGTCTAGCTTGCATCACTCCTATGGCTGCTGATCCCAGCACCACCTCTTCAGGCACTGCTGACCCATCTGACTGCAGCTGCCCCTTTCACTCGCTCTGCGGGCTAACTTTTCCCCACAGTCCTCCAGACTGACACTCACCAGCCTGCCTGGCTGACTCTCAGGAGACCTCCCAGTAGTGCTGACCTGCTGTCCTCTTTCCTTGCTCCCATGCCTCCAGGAAGGGCTTCCTCTGTGTGTTTTGGCAGGATCCTTCCAGCACCCAACCCCCTGGCCCAAGGTCACCCCCCAGACTAGGGGGCACCCCTGAGAGCCACTGACAGCCTCCTCAGCACTCCATCTTCATCTTCCACCCAACTGCCCCTGCTAGCATTACTCATGCCTATTTATGAGGGGGCCTGCCCCCTGCCATACTTTTACTGGAGATTGGCTGAGGCCCTCATAAATATGCCAAGCAGCGCCTCCTAACCTCCAGCCACTATGTCTAGAACATTTTTCAATGTCCCAGAAAACAGGGGGAGGCACCGGAGAGGCTGCTAGGATGAGTCATGCAGTCCTGCGTCACTGAACCCTGGCCCAGATTTACAGCTCAGGCTTAGCCCTGAGCTGAACTAAATTTTCCTACACTAACAATTCTGCATTAACAAACCTACACTAACAAACCTAGCACACCAGAGGGTGCCACAGTAAGGAAACAGATAAAGTTAATGGAGTATGATCTGAACGTGTGAGATTACCTATAGTTAGATGGGTGTGTGGACAAGGGATTATAGCGGTGCTAGGGTCAGGAAGATTAGAGAAGAAAAGATAAAACAAAAAATACTAAAATTACAAATTTTATTAATAGTCTATCAAAAATACAATGTACATTATAAACAATTCATACAGTAATTATACAAATTTTGTGGATACATGTACTGTAAGTGACCCTAAGAATGGTCAAGTGGGCCAGATGGCAAGTGGCCGTTGAAGGAGGGGGGGCTCGTTTTCCTACATGTTTCGCCAAAACATTGGCTTCTTCAGGGAACAGGAGCTCATAGGGTGGATATATATAAAAAATTCTGTGTGGTGGACATGAAAACACATGTTAGAAATATTAATTTGACCAAACACTGCATAGTAAAAACAATGACACATTGCAACTGTGGCTGGACATTCATGCGACCCTAAGCTCCACACCACTAAACGGAACTGCGGACATACCTGGGGCGTCAGTGCCCAAGACGGGAGGGAAGAGAGGGAGAGGGGGAACACAGCCACCCAAGGAGATCCCCACCGCGGAGCAGGCAGACCGCGCCGTAAATTATGCCTGCAGGGGGCATACAGTAGACCTGGCAAAGGAATGTAAAGATAGTCATGTGTCATAATTATTATTATTTTTTGTATTTTTTGTTTTATCTTTTCTTCTCTAATCTTCCTGACCCTAGCACCGCTATAATCCCTTGTCCACACACCCATCTAACGTTTGATTATTTAGGGGATGAGGTGCTGTATCCTCTGGTACCATCTAGCCATCTTTACTTTTTTGAGATTACCTATAGTCCACATTAGTTAGAGGGGTAGAGAAGGAAGCGCCACCTGAGTGTAGTATTAACAAATGATGTTTAATGACACCAGGTAAAAACACACTTACAGGATAAAAACATATAATAGGCTCATCTGTATGAGTATGTGGTCCTCAGACTAGGGGCCGGCGTGGAGCGCACGTGAAGCGTCTCTTCCTGATGGCCACAGAAGGAGCTCCTGGCTGGTAATCCACCTTCTGCAGCCCAGCATCCCTGCAGCGT
Organism: Aquarana catesbeiana; assembly: GCF_042186555.1. NCBI lineage: Eukaryota > Metazoa > Chordata > Amphibia > Anura > Ranidae > Aquarana > Aquarana catesbeiana. The sequence goes on from NC_133325.1 coordinate 427,227,354, forward strand.
CACCACCACAGGATCAGAGGGAACACTGAGGACCACATACTCATACAGATGAGCCTTTTATATGTTTTTATCCTGTAAGTGTGTTTTTACCTGGTGTCATTAAACATCATTTGTTAATACTACACTCAGGTGGTGCTTCCTTCTCTACCCCTCTCTCATCCATCACAGAGCCAGCTCTCTAAGGAAACAGCAGCCGCCTAGCCTACCAGCCTACTTTAACCATTACATTACCGGTTACCACTTAACCCTTGAACTTCCAGCCTGTCCCCTATGGACTAAGTTGCCCAGCCCTTTATATCTCCTGTTATTTATGGACTTGTGTGTTTGCGCTTACAGTTACCAATACTCTGTTAGTCCACATTAGTTACTCTGGGGAATTGGGTGTCATCAACAAAAATGTGATTGATTCTTAAGAATGTGGCATGCGTGCAAAAGTAGCAAGTAAAATCCAACTCTGTTGGGTTTAGGAGTCTTCAGGCGTTCACTAAGAAAGTATGGGTAAGTAGGTGCTTTAGATCTCCTGTGGATGTATAGGGTGCATTATTACATGGATTGAAGCAATTTAGGAAATGATCAATGGTGGCATTGAAATCACGAGCTACATTTAAGTTACGAAGGTCTTGTTTAAATAGTTAGCTGCATATGGAGTATCTCAGGCTGCTGTGTACAGTATACAGTTCTCTTTGACAAAAGAGCATTGGCCAGCCACCATCCAACCCTGGAAAGAAGCGCGCCAAGTGTCTGGATTGTGATTAATAATATAAAGGGGCACTGTAGGAGGCAGAAGTGCAGGCAGCGTTCAGCGAAATTGGGCTACACAGAACCCTGGTAAAACAAAGCCATTCACCATGGCTTTGATCATGTAACTACATTTTTCTCATTAAATAAAGCAGTGGGTGTTTTGGTGAGGGAGAATTTTTGGTGAAGAGGTCCTCTTTACCAATTTACTAGCAAAGGGAAGGATAAGTAAATTGTGGATAAACATTGGCTGATTTCTGCAGTTTTGGGTACCAATGGCGCAAAAGAGTCAAGCGATGGGCCCAGTGCTTAGCAGTAGGTCTGAATAATTTCAGGCTTTTTGTTAGGTGATAATAAACCACATGCCTGTGGTTCCATGTTGGCATCACATACTCCCGGAAGTGCATATGCGTTTAAGTTTGCAATTTCAATTTTTAATTGGTCCTAGCATTACAGCCTACCCCACATAGTGACCTAACTTGTGCAAGAACTGGGAATGTGGTGCATTACATAGGCGTTTTCTAACCCAAGAGGCATAATTTATTATTCATAGTGTGCAGTGTTGGATACCATTTTCCACTTATAATGATTTAATTTGCAAGTCCCCCAAAGCTAATGGTCTTGTAGAAATGTAAAAGGCAAAGAATTTGTTTTCTTAAGCTGCAAATGCCAACAAAGGATGCTATTTTGTAACTTGAAAGCAAAACTGATATGTTTTAAATTTGTTTCTGACACATTTTCTATATCCTGCTATTTTACTACAGGAAAGGAGACATCAACTGGAAATGTGGACTTCAAGGTGCAACCTCTTACCAGGTTCTCCTTGATTAGCTTTACCATACAGTTTTGGGAAAAAACATAAGGTAATTTAGCCCCATAATCATATATGTCATGAGACTTTCAAATTCTTGTCCTCATCAACATCAAGTCCCCCTTGTTATAGATCCCCCCATGTTGAGGTCAGGTCTCCTGGAATGATTTAGGAGGGGGGTACACACGTACTGCTCTTTCTTGGCCTGCTTGGCTTGCCATGTTGTATGATGGGTTAAGAGTCTGGTATGGAGAGGGGCCAATATTTTTTACTGTTTGTTTTTTGTGTGGGTCCCCATTGACGTCCATATCAGATGCTCACCAAGGATAAGGGTCTGGTATGTGTATCCAATATTAAGGTCTGGTAACTATGAAAGGAATCCCCCCCCCTTTTTTTTTTTAACTGTCAATTTACACAACACACAGATGTGCCACTTAACGGGTAGGTTTGGGGCATCCCTCAAGCATTTTTAATGTTTCACTTTAAGCATTAATAAAATCTCTGTTCCTTTCCAAACATGATTAAACAAAAACATGTTTTTGCCAGTTCATCCTTTATGCGTTCCTACTGTTCTTTACAAAGAGAGAGAGAAAAAAGCGGTGTCAATGATGTCTTGCATAGTATACATGAGTAATGAGATGTACTACAGAACAGAGTACTTCCAAAGGATATTATTTTAACTTACAGAGTAATCCACAGGGAGGATATAAACTTACAGAACATGAGAGATAGGTCAGAAAAAGGGAGAGTTCCAACTTCCTTGGAAGGGTATTGGCTTAAGTTTTACCTTTGGGTGGCAAGTGGTATTGTACACTTGTTTCCCATGTCAAGAAATACTATGTCTAGGATTGGTGAAAGCCCTCAATAAAGGTAGGAGCTATACGATGTTATGCTTACTTTGCACACCTTCCTTGATACAGTTTTACTTTAATCTAACCCTGGGGTTAGGGCATGGACTAATGAAGATACACTATATTGTCAAAAGTATTGGGACACCTGCCTTTACACACACATACATTTTAATGGCAATTCAGTCTTAGGCCGTAGGGTTCAATATTGAGTTTGCTCACCCTTTGCAGCTATAACAGCTTCAACTCTTCTGGGAGGGCTGTCCACAAGGTTTAGGAGTGTGTCTATGGGAATGTTAGACCATTCTTAGAGAAGCGCATTTGTGAGTTCAGGACACTGTGCAGGCCAGTGAAGTTCCTCCACCCCAAACTCGCTCATCAATGTCTTTATGGATCTTGTTTTGTGCACTGGTGTGCAGTCATGTTGGAACAGGAAGAGGCCACCCCCAAACTGTTCCCACAAAGTTGAGAGCATGAAATTGTCCAAAATGTCTTGGTACGCTGACACCTTAAGGCTTCCTCTCACTGGAACTAAGGGGCCAGGCCCAACCATTGAAAAACAACTCCACACCACAATCCCCCCTCCACCAAATGATTTGGACCAGTGCACAAACAAGGTCCATAAAGACATGGATGAGCAAGTTTGGGGTGGAGGAACATGACTGGCCTGTACAGAGTCCTGACCTCAACCCTATAGAACACCTTTGGAATGAATTAGAGAAGACACTGCTGCCTTCTTGTCCACATCAATGCCTGATCTCACAAATGATCTTCTGGAAGAATGGTCGAACATTCCCATAGATACACTACTAAATAGGGATGAGCCGAACACCCCCCGTTTCGGTTAGCACCAGAACCTGCGAACGGACCGAAAATTTGCACGAACGTTAGAACCCCATTGACGTCTATGGGACTTGAACGTTCAAAATCAAAAGTGCTCATTTTAAAGGCTAATTTGCATGGTATTGACCTAAAAAGGGTTTGGGGACTCTGGTCCTGCCCCAGGGGACATGTATCAATGCAAAAAAAACTTTTAAAAACGGACGGGCACTGATACGGCGGCACTGATGGGCACAGATGAGGTGGCATCAATGAGGTGGCACCAATGAGGTGGCACTGATGGGCACTGATGATGGGCACTGATAGGCAGTACTGATGGGCACTGATAGGTGGGACTGATGGGCACTGATAGGTGGCACTGGTATGCGGCACTGATGGGCACTCATAGGTGGCACCGATGGGCACTCATAGGCGGCACTGATGGGAGCTCGTAGGTGGCATTGGTTGGTACATATGGGTGGCACTGATGGGTACTTATGGGTGGCACTGATGGGTGCCACTGATGGGCACTAATAGGTGGGCACTGATGGGCACTGATGGGCACAGATGGGCACTGACAGGTGGCACCAATGGGCAATGACAGGTGGCACTGATGACACTGATTGGTAGCACTGATAAAATGTATTGGTGGCATTGCTGGGCATAACTAAAATATAATGGTGCCAATCAGTGCCCATTTGTGGGCACTGATTGGCACAGATTGGGCACATTGGGCACATGTGGATGGCCATGGGGTACATACCTGGCCATCCACATGTTGCCCCCTTCCCTGGTGGTCCTAGTGGCATCCCTGGTGGTCCAGTGTGGTGATCTGAGGGGGGCTGCGCTGATAAACAATCAGCACAGACCCCCCTGTCAGGAGAACCGCCGATCGGCTCTCCTCTACTCGTGTCTGTCAGAAGCGAGTGAGGTAAAGCTGATCAATGGCTCTTCCTATTGACAGCGTGATCAGCCGTGATCTTTACCAAGATCGGTGGAGCGGTGTGTCAGGCTGACACACCGCTCCACCGATCGCCGCGATGCGCGCCCCCACAGGCGCACGGCGGCATGTTATCCTGCTGGACGTCATATGACGTCCAGTCAGGATAACGGAACCACTTCCCGGACAAAGCTGCTATAGGGCGGGTGGGAAGTGGTTAAAGGAAAAAAGTAATTTAAAACTGCTTGCGGCTTTAATGTAATGTCGGGTCCTGGCAATATGGATGAAAATCAGTGAGACAAACGGCATGGGTACTCCCCAGTCCATTACCAGGCCCTTTGGGTCTTGTATGGATATTAAGGGGAACCCCGCACCCAAATTACAAACAAGACAGGGACTGTAGGTTTGTTGTTAAGTAGAATCTGTTTGTAATTTTGAACTGGTGCATTTTTAACATGTTTAGCTCCAGCCAAAAAATCTATTTTAAGCTTTTTGGAAAACCTAGGAAAACCTAGTGACTAGGTGGCAGCTGGTGAACTTTAGTGTAATACTTTTGAAAAGTCACTAGGTGGCATAGGTGGAATGTCCTTTTGCTGTTATCTTCATGGGGTGAAGTTTAATGGCTTGACGATCCTCCTTTCTAATTGATTAATGATCTCCATGTAGATGGCAATTACCCTCTGCAGCTAATTTTTTGGAACCTATCAAAATGAAGCAGAGCCTCTTGTGAACCAATCATAGCGTCCTCTCTTTTGACGCTTGTGTATTTAGTGCGCATGCGCGAGCGTCGGTGCGTACCCCTGATGACGTCAGTTGTGACGAAACGGCCGTAGGGTCACAACATTGCACGCACCGCGCATGCGCGATTTTAAAATAAACGGCGGTAGTGTCGTTTTTTTATTTTGCTCCTCTTTTTTGTTATTTTAACGTTATTTTGCCAATAAAAAGAAAACCAAAAGTTATCTGCACCAGCGGAGCATCTCCTTTTTTGTTTCTTTTGGCATGATAACTACCCCTTTTTGCATTGGATCTGTGGAAAATCTCAAGCTTGCCCCATGAGAGGATAGTACTCAGGAGAACATCTACAGCGGTTGTTGGCTGGTCGGCTATCTGGCGAGGATTCCTGACGCACCTATCCATCGGTGGCCCTTGGAGTATCCCTGTGGCGGTTTCAGCATATCTACTAAGCCTGTTTTGACCCCCCTGAGTAAGGGCGGTCACAGGCTTTCTGGTAAGCCTTTCATTCTTCTATTCGGTGGTGGGCAACATGGAACATTGAAGAATGTACCCCTGAAATCTACACTTGTATCAAATACACTGTTGTGGACGTTTATGTGTTTTCTTAAGTTTTTTATAAGGAAAGACTCCTTTTTTGTTTATATGTTCACGTTTCAAGAAACACTTCACATAATTAACACGTATGACTGTATCACTGTTTTTTATTTTTTGATTAATTTTCTTTATTAATTTATTAATTTGTTTATCAAATTTCATAATTCACCTCACATGTCCAGCGCTGCACTTTCTAAATTCTAAATTATATTTTGGCCTTCATCTTTGCAGTCTTAACCAGATTCGGATTCTCAGGTCCCTTTATACAGGCTCTACGAACCCTATATTCCCTCCCTACATCTCTAGTCCAGATGTCCTCCTATATGTCACAACGGTTTACTCTCAGCAACGGCACCAGACAAGGATGTCCTTTGTCACCCTTATTATTCATACTAAGTCTCGAACCTTTAGCAGCAGCTATCAGATCCCATCCTAATATCAGGGGAGACCCATTGCGACAACAAGATTACAAACTATCCCTATTCGCAGATGACATCTTACTAACCATCACTCATCCCGACACTTCCCTACCCTTTTTACATAAAATCCTTTCCATTTTTGGATCCTTATCAGGTTTTCGTGTTAACCAGACCAAAACAGAAGCTCTTCTCATCAATATACCCTCAGACATGCTTAGCTCTTTACAAAACAGATTTAAATATAGCTGGTGTCAGACCTCACTGAAGTATTTAGGAATTCATCTTACCCCCTCATATCACTCACTTTACCAAGCTAACTTCCCTCCTTTGTTTGCAGAAATCTCTAGACTCCTGCAACTTTGGTCTTCCATCCCACTCTCTCTCCTTGGCGGAATTAACATCCTCAAAATGTCGGTACTACCCAAATTATTGTATTTATTTGAAACGCTACCAATCTTAGTCCCACTGTCGCAGTTGAAAAATCTCCAGAGAAAGTGCCTCAATTTTATTTGGAACAATGCATCCCATAGAATTGCTCAATCAGTAGTCTTCTCCCCTAGAGCTAAAGGTGGATTGGCCGCCCCTAATCTCATTAAGTACTATTATGCCTCTCATCTTAGGGTACTGACCACCTGGACCTCAAGGAAAGCCACAAGTAGATGGGCTGAAATTGAAATGGGGATTACTGCCCCAGTACATCCTTGTTACATGTTATGGCCATCTTCAAAGAAATTCATACCCCAACTAAGGTCTTTATGTTTGTCCCCGATGCTTTTTACTCTATCTATTTGGAAAAGATGTAAAGACAAATTTTCTCTTTCCTTACCTTGCTCCCCACTCCAGAATATTCTCTTTAACCCAGACATCCCAGATGGACTATCCTATCTGCGAACACTCTCATGGACTCATGCAGGCATATTTCAACCGCGACACCTGGTGCATCCGGTCACACGTAAGCTTCTATCATTTTCAGATCTCAAAGAAAAACATGATTTACCAACCTCTATAGAATACTTTTATTTACAAATTAAACATTTTTTCCAATCCAACTTCCCTTCATTATCCTTAGAAACCCACAGACTTTGAAATATTGTGTGCAAATGGCCCATATGAACCAAAACTAATTTCATCTATATATAAAATACTCCATGCAGTACCCCCTCTAACTAACTCCACACATAAATAAATGACAAAATGGTCCAGAATGCTAAATAGACCAATCTCATTGTTGGATTGGGGGAAAATCTGGGAGTCAGCTTTCAAAGTTTCAAGGTGTGTGGCACAAAAGGAGACCGCTATTAAGATATTATTTCTTTGGTACAGAACTCCTGAGCTGTTACATGCCCAAAACCCTTCTCTTTCTGATTTGTGCTGGAGGTATGGGCAGTCCGTAGGTACTCATCTTCACATCTTCTGGGACTGCCATATCTTAAGTACGTATTGGACTGAGATACAAAATTTATTACAAACACTTTTCCCAACATCTATCCCATTAAACCCCATACACTTTCTTTTGGGTCTACCTTTCCCGGGCATCCCTAAATCATTACAGAAACTCGGGTCTTTCATACTTTTGGCAGCAAAAAGAGCCATCCCTAGACTTTGGCTATCTACCTCCTCTCCCACTTTACACCATGTTCTTTCCATAGTAACAGATATGCGCAGAATGGAACACTTAACCGCAAAAATGGAAGGTAAACTTCCCCAATTTGGAAAAATTTGGAAACATTGGGACGATTCAATATTTTCTCCTGATCCTCACAACCCCGCATCTTCTTGATTCCCATTAGCACTACTCTTTGAGCATCCTTTTGTTTGAACTTGTAGTTGATACATTATGTTTCTTCATTTATATAATCTTACTTTTTTTTTTTTTCTGTCCGAAACATGAATACTGTATAGAACTTTTTTTTTCGTTTGTATGACCCAATACGGGAAGAAGCTGACATCTACTTATACAGATATCCCCATCAAGTTTATTTAACCTGTTTGTACTTAGCTTTTGATTGCTCTTTTTACTCTTTTTCAAGACCCAGTAACCCAGAGGATTTTCGGTGGGAAAGGTGTCCAAGTCAGATCTTGCCCCTAGGTATTCCTGCACCATGTAAAACAGACGCTGGCGATGGTTGCTGGAACCGATCATACCTTGGGGCTGTGGACTAAAAAATTGTCTGAACGCATCGGTCAGACGGCCACCTTCTCCAGCGCTCCTTCTTTGACTGACTGAAGCCTCAGCAACACGTTGTCCAGAAACAGGAGTGTGTAACCTCCCAGTCTCTGGGAACACATTGCACAGACCTTTCTGCAAGGCCTCCCGAAGATGTTTCATCCTCTGCTCCCTCTGCGACGGCAAGATAAGGTCCGCAACCTTACCCTTATAACGTGGATCAAGGAGGGTTGCCAGCTAGTATTGTTCCTTCTCCTTGATACCACGAATACACTTTGCAGGATCAGGGAGGCCATGCAGCATAGGTTTACTGAGGCATTTGGTCCGGAGTCCTCTGGGTCACTAAGGACGACATGATCCACAGCCACCTCCTCCCAGCCACGTACAAGTCCATGTGTTTCTTGGGATTGTAAATGATCCCTTAAAGACTGCTGCTGATGCTGAGTGCCAGGCTCCACCTCCATACTGACACAATCCTCCTCCTCCTCCTCGTCTTCTTCCTGTGTGATCGGCGGGCACTCAGGAACACTGCCTGGATAAAGAGGGCCTTGAGAGCTAAGGAAGTCCTCCTCTTACTGCCTCTGTTCTGCCTCAAGTGCCCTGTCCATTATTCCACGTAGCGTGTGCTCCAACAGGTGGACAAGGGGGACAGTGTCACTGATGCATGCACTGTCACTGCTCACCATCCTCGTGGCCTCCTCAAATGGTGACAGGACAGTGCATGCATCCCTGATCATGACCCACTGGCGTGGGGAAAAAAAACAAGCTCCCCTGACCCTGTCTGGGTGCCATAGTCGCACAGGTACTCATTGATGGCCCTCTGCTGCGTGTGCAGCCACTGCAGCATGGCCAACGTTGAGTTCCACCTGGTGGGCATGTAACAAATTAGGCGGTTCTTGGGCAGGTTAAATTCCTTTTGGAGGTCTGCCAGCCGAGCACTGGCATTATATGACTGGCGGAAATGCACACAGACTTTCCTGGCCTGCCTCAGGACATCCTGTAAGCACGGGTACCTGCCCCAGAACCGCTGCACCAAGTTAAGGATGTGAGCCAAACAGGGCACATGGGTCATTTGTCCCTGTCGGAGGGCGGAGAGGAGGTTGGTGTCAATGTCGCAAACCACCATTCCTGCCTTAAGTTGGCGTGGCATCAACCACCTCTGAACCTGCCCCTGCAGAGCTGACAGAACCTCTGCCCCAGTGTGGCTCCTGTCCCCCAAGCACACCAGCTCAAGCACCGCATGGCATCTTTAGCCTGCATACTTGAGTAGCCCCTTGAACGCCTACGGAGCATCACTGGTTCTGAGGACAAAGTACAGGAAGATGCCATGGAGGAAGAAGAAGAGGAGAGGGTGGAGGAGAGAGGTATGTCAGAATCATTAGTAGTGGCATTTTGGAGCCGTGGTGGCGGAACAACCTCCAACACTACTGCACCTTGTCCTGCATCCTTCCCAGCTGCCAGCAAAGTCACCCAATGCGCCGTGAAACTTAAGTAACGTCCCTGTCCATGCCTGCTGGGCCATGAGTCAGCGGTAATATGCACCTTACCGCTAACCGCCCTGTTCAGCGAGGCATGGACATCGCCTTCCACATGCCGGTAGAGAGCCAGAATCGCCTTCCACGAGAAAAAGTGGCATTTGGGTACCTGCCACTGAGGAATCGCAGATTCCACAAACTCACAAAAGGGGGCAGAGTCTACCAACTGAAAAGGTAGCAGATGAAGTGCTAGCAATTTTGCCAAGCTAGCATTCAACCTCTGGGCATGTGGATGGCTGGGTGCGAACTGCAGCAGCTGGGGCAGGGAAATTTGCCTGGTACAATCTGACATCGGTGTACCGAAAGCATATTGCCCACAAGTACTTGGCTGTGACACACCTAATTCTACACCTTCATTCCTCTCAGTGCAGGTCTCAGAGAGGACTGAAGGTATAGTGGGGTTGGAGATCTCAGCTGATGAGGAGCAAGGAGAGGTCCTCTTTGTTCTTTGGTGTGGGTCTTTTAGATACGTTTGCCAATGAACTGCATGGCAGGTCAACATATGTCTGGTCAAGCATGTGGTGCCCAAGCGGGAGATGTTTTGGCCACGCGAGATACGCTTGAGACATATGTTTCAAATAGCAGCGGTGCAATCTTATGCACTCATCTCAAAAAAGCCCCACACCAAAGAACTTTTGGAATAACGCGGAGAGACAACAGCGACCTGCACATGCGGAGCTTTGCGGTGTGATGCAGTCAGTGTGCTGCCCTTAGGCTGGCCCCTGGAGGGCATCCTGCCTCATTGGTGATGTGCCTCCTCCTCTCTCCTATCAGGCACCCACGTTGAGTCAGTGACCTCATCATCCCCTCCCTCCTCATCACTGGAGCAAACCTGGCAGTATGCTGCAGCAGGGGGAGCATGACTGCCAGATTGCTGTCCTTCTTGGGCACCCCCTCTGTCCGTGCTCACGTTACTGCCTTCATCTAGCTTAGTATCATCATCAGAGCCTTCTGGAGCATGTACCCAACACTGTGGTCAAACAGTTCGAGGGACTCCTCAGCAGGACATGGTGGGGCTAGGGAAAGAGTCACTGATGCCATTGAGCTGAGGGAAGAGGCCGCGTTGGCAGCTGCTTTGCCAGACAAAGTTCCCTGAGCATGGGTGAGAGAGGATGAGGCGGATGAGGATGGCTTGGTCATCCACTCGACCAAGTCTTCCACATGTTGCGGCTCAACATGGCCAGCTGCCGAGAAAAAGGCCAAGCGTGTCCCACGGCCACGTGCTGATGAGGATGCACTGTTTTCACGACCAGCACTGTTGCCTCTAGACACAGAGCCTACTTGCCCTCTTTTATTGGCTTGTGACTGTCTGCCTCTCCTTGTTGGCCTTCCAGACATACTAATGGCCTGCAGTGAGATGTAGCTGCACTAAGCTGGGATATATATATATATATATATATATATATATATATATATATATATATATATATATATATATATATATATATATATATATCTACTGATACTGCAGCTGCCTGCCTGTAGTATGAGAACACCACCAATCTTCTACAGGTAGCTTTAGATGAACACTGTTCAGAGGTCGCACTACACTAACTTGTAGCTTTAGCTGACCACTGTGCAGAGGATGCACTACACCAACGTTAAAATAATGTAGCTGCCTGCGGTAGTGATAGGATCAGGAAAACACCACCAACCTTCTACAGGTAGCTTTAGCTGAACACTGTGCAGAGGACGCACTACACTAACGTGTAAATAATTTAGCTGCCTGCGGTAGTGATAGGATCAGGAAAACACCACCAACCTTCTACAGGTAGCTTTAGCTGAACACTGTGCAGAGGATGCACTACACTAACGAGTAAATAATGTAGCTGCCTGCAGTAGTGATAGGATCAGGAAAACACCACCAACCTTCTACAGGTAGCTTTAGCTGAACACTGTGCAGAGGTCGCACTACACTAACATGTAAATAATGTAGCTGCCTGCGGTAGTGATAGGATCAGGAAAACACCACCAACCTTCTACAGGTAGCTTTAGCTGAACACTGTGCAGAGGTCGCACTACACTAACGTGTAAATAATGTAGCTGCCTGTGGTAGTGATAGGATCAGGAAAAAATCACCAACCTTCTACAGGTAGCTTTAGCTGAACACTGTGCAGAGGTCGCACTACAATAATGTGTAAATAATGTAGCTGCCTGCGGTAGTGATAGGATCAGGAAAACACCACCAACCTTCTACAGGTAGCTTTAGCTGAACACTGTGCAGAGGTCGCACTACACTAATGTTAAAATAATGTAGCTGTCTGCGGTAGTGATAGGATCAGGAAAACACCATCAACCTTCTACAGGTAGCTTTAGCTGAACACTGTGCAGAGGTCGCACTACACTAATGTTAAAATAATATAGCTGCCTGCGGTAGTGATAGGATCAGGAAAACACCACCAACCTTCTACAGGTAGCTTTAGCTGAACACTGTGAAGAGGACGCACTACACTAACGTTAAAATAATGTAGCTGCCTGCGGTAGTGATAGGATCAGGAAAACACCACCAACCTTCTACAGGTAGCTTTAGCTGAACACTGTGAAGAGGACGCACTACACTAACGTTAAAATAATGTAGCTGCCTGTGGTAGTGATAGGATCAGGAAAACACCACCAACCTTCTACAGGTAGCTTTAGCTGAACACTGTGCAGAGAACGCACTACACTAACGTGTAAATAATGTAGCTGCCTGCGGTAGTGATAGGATCAGAAAAACACCATCAACCTTCTACAGGTAGCTTTAGCTGAACACTGTGCAGAGGTCGCACTACACTAACTTGTAGCTTTAGCTGAACACTGTGCAGAGGTCGCACTACACTAACTTGTAGCTTTAGCTGAACACTGTGCAGAGGTCACACTACACTAACTTGTAGCTGGGATATATATATATATATATATATATATATATATATATATATATATATATATCTACTGATACTGCAGCTAGCAAAATCAACTGCCTGCCTGTAGTATGAGAACACCACCAATCTTCTCTAGGTAGCTTTAGATGAACACTGTTCAGAGGTCGCACTACACTAACTTGTAGCTTTAGCTGACCACTGTGCAGAGGACGCACTACACCAACGTTAAAATAATGTAGCTGCCTGCGGTAGTGATAGGATCAGGAAAACACCACCAACCTTCTACAGGTAGCTTTAGCTGAACACTGTGCAGAGGTCGCACTACACTAACATGTAAATAATGTAGCTGCCTGCAGTAGTGATAGGATCAGGAAAACACCACCAACCTTCTACAGGTAGCTTTAGCTGAACACTGTGCAGAGGTCGCACTACACTAACATGTAAATAATGTAGCTGCCTGCGGTAGTGATAGGATCAGGAAAACACCACCAACCTTCTACAGGTAGCTTTAGCTGAACACTGTGCAGAGGTCGCACTACACTAACGTGTAAATAATGTAGCTGCCTGTGGTAGTGATAGGATCAGGAAAACATCACCAACCTTCTACAGGTAGCTTTAGCTGAACACTGTGCAGAGGTCGCACTACAATAATGTGTAAATAATGTAGCTGCCTGCGGTAGTGATAGGATCAGGAAAACACCACCAACCTTCTACAGGTAGCTTTAGCTGAATACTGTGCAGAGGTCGCACTACACTAACGTTAAAATAATGTAGCTGTCTGCGGTAGTGATAGGATCAGGAAAACACCATCAACCTTCTACAGGTAGCTTTAGCTGAACACTGTGCAGAGGTCGCACTACACTAATGTTAAAATAATATAGCTGCCTGCGGTAGTGATAGGATCAGGAAAACACCACCAACCTTCTACAGGTAGCTTTAGCTGAACACTGTGAAGAGGACGCACTACACTAACGTTAAAATAATGTAGCTGCCTGCGGTAGTGATAGGATCAGGAAAACACCACCAACCTTCTACAGGTAGCTTTAGCTGAACACTGTGAAGAGGACGCACTACACTAACGTTAAAATAATGTAGCTGCCTGTGGTAGTGATAGGATCAGGAAAACACCACCAACCTTCTACAGGTAGCTTTAGCTGAACACTGTGCAGAGAACGCACTACACTAACGTGTAAATAATGTAGCTGCCTGCGGTAGTGATAGGATCAGGAAAACACCATCAACCTTCTACAGGTAGCTTTAGCTGAACACTGTGCAGAGGTCGCACTACACTAACTTGTAGCTTTAGCTGAACACTGTGCAGAGGTCGCACTACACTAACTTGTAGCTTTAGCTGAACACTGTGCAGAGGTCACACTACACTAACTTGTAGCTTTAGCTGAACACTGTGAGGAGGACGCACTACACTAACTTGTAGCTTTAGCTGAACACTGTGCACTACACTAACTTGTAGCTTTAGCTGAACACTGTTCAGAGGACGCACTACACTAACTTGTAGCTTTAGCTGAACACTGTGCAGAGGTCACACTAAACTAACGTGTAGCTTTAGCTGAACACTGTGAGGAGGACGCACTACACTAACTGTAAATAGTCTAGCTGCCTGACTGTGGTACTAATAGGATCAGAAGAACACCAGCAATTTTCTTCAAGTAGCTGTAAATACTGTAACAACACAATATATATATATATATATATATATACAACACCTGGCATGCATATATATACACTGTAAGTGCAGCTAACTGACTGACTGTCCTGCCTAATCTATCTAACTTAAATCAAATGACACTGTCTCTCTGTCTCTGTCTCTGTCTCTCAACGCCGGAACACACTACACAGGGCCGCCGTGTAGGCAGCCTTATATAGTGTGGGGCGTGTACTAAACCCCCTGAGCCATAATTGGCCAAAGCCACCCTGGCTTTGGCCAATTACAGCTCTCTCTACAGACGGCGCTGTGATTGGCCAAGCATGCGGGTCATAGTGCATGCTTGACCAATCATCAGCCAGCAATGCACTGCGATGCCGCAGTGAATTATGGGCCATGACGCGCCATACGAATTTGGCACGAACGGCCCATATCGTTCGCAATTCGGTGAATGATCGAACAGATGATGTTCGAGTCGAACATGGGTTTGACCCGAACACGAAGCTCATAACTACTCCTAAACCTTGTGGACAGCCTTACCAGAAGAGTTGAAGCTGTTATAGCTGCAAAGGGTAGGCCAACTCAATATTGAACCCTACGGACTAAGACTGGGATGCCATTAAATTTCATGTGCATGTAAAGGCAGGAGTCCCAATATTTTTGACAATATAGTGTATTGTATATTTCACTGGACTTTCTATAGAAATAACCAAATCTTCAATACAGGATTTTTATTATTCCTTTAATACAGTGTATTTTATTTCAAGTTCAAGCTGTGATCATTTTAAGGGACTTTCCTGTTATGTGAAACATGTCTAACTTGTTTTCCACTTATTTATAGAGCAGAAGACACTTTGGATGGCATTCTGAAATTAGCTTGTGTGGGTACATTATATAGCAGCATATGCTCAGCTTGCTTTGTCATTTCACAAGCCAATAGATTTTCTTTTTTGTTTGTAGAAAGCACAGCACTCATGACACTGCTGATTGACAGCAGACCACGCAGGACACAGTCATTGTATCACCTCATCTTGTGATATATGTCTCATAGTTAGCTTGGATCTGTCTGTTCTCTTGTCATTTAACAATTAAACACATGGGTACAAAGAACACATACATTTTGAACAGTATTAATCTGATTTTTGTTCTTTTATACTGTTTTTATATGTAACAAAATAGTCTGTAAGTGTGACACTTTTTTGGCATACTCCTTAAAACAATGCAAAGTATAATAGCAAGCAGACATAACTACCAATGTAATGTAGATAAACAGAAAAAGACCAGTTTGTAGTACAAATTGGGGGAGCGGCCTGGATGACAATCATGGCTCCCTCAATAGACACAGTGAAGGAGTTGGCATAGCCACTCAAGGATAGGAAGTGTAATATTTGCAGGATTACTAGGAAAAAATAAAGGGGAAAAAAGGCTGAAATAACAACACTAATGCAGCCACCACATCTAGTAACTGGTAAGCTGCAACCTTTCAGATATTTGTTTATGGGTCAAATATGTTTTAAATGTTAAGATGTGTGTCTGTTATCTGAATAGGTAGCAGGCTATGATTAGACCAGTGCTGTATGTTAAAGAAGTTTTCAGTTCAACACAAAGACTGGGCCAGGCATTTAGGTGGGAAAACTTGGACACGGTCCCATTTAGACATGAGCTCTGGGTTCAGTCCAAACACAGGCTCAGACTGAACTTTCCTTGTTCTGGTCTTCACCTAAAAATTACATTTTCAGCCCATTTGGTAGTATCAAACATCATATGTAGTAGCAGGATGCCAGAATCCCCAGGCATGTAAACAAATTAGTAGTAATAAAGGTGAAGCGCCTTAATATAGCAGCAACACATTAAATAACCAAGTAAATAATAAATTAAAACATCCACTATAAATCATCTGCATACAAATGTGAAAGTAAAAATCACACACAAAAAATGCTTAAAAGAACTAAGAAGTCCTTTTTACTCCAGAGATGTCAGTATATTGCTTCCACCAGTAATAGTAGTAACATGCGAACAGGAAAAAAGTTTGTTCGAACACGCAAACACCATTAAAGTCTATGGGACACAAACATGAATAATCAAAAGTGCTAATTTTAAAGGCTTATATACAAGTTATTGTCATAAAAAGTGTTTGGGGACCTGGGTCCTGCCCCAGGGGACATGGATCAATGCAAAAAAAAGTTTTAAAAACGGCTGTTTTTTTGGGAGCAGTGATTTTAATAATGCTTAAAGTCAAACAATAAAAGTGTAATATCCCTTTAAATTTCGTACCTGGGGGGTGTCTATAGTATGCCTGTAAAGGGGCGCATGATTCCCGTGTTTAGGACAGTCTGACAGCAAAATGAAATTTCAAAGGAAAAAAAGTCATTTAAAACTACTTGCGGCTATTGCATTGCCGGTCCGACAATACACATAGAAGTTCATTGATAAAAACGGCATGGGAATTCCCCACAGGGGAACCCCGAACCAAAATTAAAAAAAAAAAATGACGTGGGGGTCCCCCTAAATTCCATACCAGGCCCTTCAGGTCTGGTATGGATATTAAGGGGGACCCCGGCCAAAATTTTTTAAAAAATGACGTGGGGGTCCCCCTAAATTCCATACCAGACCCTTCAGTGCTGGTATGGATTTTAAGAGGAACCCCGTGTCAAAATTAAAAAAAAAAACGGCGTGGGGTCCCCCCAAAAATCCATACCAGACCCTTATCCGAGCACGCAACCTGGCAGGCCACAGGAAAAGAGGGGGGACGAGAGAGCGGCCCCCCTCCTGAACCGTACCAGGCCACATGCCCTCAACATTGGGAGGGTGCTTTGGGGTAGCCCGCCAAAACAGCTTGTCCCCATGTTGATGAGGACAAGGGCCTCATCCCCACAACCCTGGCCGGTGGTTGTGGGGGTCTGGGAGCGGGGGGCTTATCGGAATCTGGAAGCCCCCTTTAATAAGGGGACCCCCAGATCCCGCCCCCCCTGTGTGAAATGGTAACGGGGTACAAAAGTACCCCTACCATTTCACTAAAAAACTGTCAAAAATGTTAAAAATGACAAGAGACAGTTTTTGACAATTCCTTTATTTAAATGCTTCTTCTTTCTTCTATCTTCCTTCATCTTCTTCTTCTTCTGGTTCTTCTGTTTCTTATGGTTCTTCCTCCGGTGTTCTCGTCCAGCATCTCCTCCGCGGAGTCTTCTTCCCTTCTTCTCCTCGGGCCTCTCCACATCCATGATGGCATGGAGGGTGGCTCCTGCTCTTCTCTTCATCTTCTTCTCTTCTTAATCTTCTTTTCTTCTTCTCTTCTTCATCTTCTTCTCCGGGCCGCTCCGCATCCATGCTGGCATGGAGGGAGGCTCCCACTGTGTGACGCTTCTCCTCTTCTGACGGTTCTTAAATAATGGGGGGCGGGGCCACCTAGTGACCCCGCCCCCCTCTGATGCACGGTGACTTGACAAGTCTTGACTTGACTTGACTTGACCTTGTATCGTCATCTCTCTGCCATTTAAGGAAAGTCCTACTTTCCATTGCTGGTGGAAATTCTGGATTACTGAATAAGGGGGTCATTGGACCTCTATAAGTAGACCCTAATCCCCGTTTCATTATTCCATCCCACACTTTCAATGTTGAAGCAACCAAGAGGGTCAAGTCGCTCTCGTGGGGTCGCCTTTCCTTCATTATCCAGGGTAATGATTTCAATTTTATGGCTGCGACCTCCTCTTCTAATTTTACCCATTGTTTACAGTCAGTATTTTGAAACCAGTCTACAATTCTAGTTATAAACACCGCTTTAAGATAAATTGATAAATCTGGAAGGGCCTGTGACAGACCTAGCCGGGAAAGAGACTTTTGGAGGGGACTGTATGCTAGCCTCTTGCCGATCGATCAGGGGCCCTTGCATTTGGGGGAACGGTGCTCTTTGTGAGCTGTATGCCTGGGGACCCTTGAGGTGGTATTACTGTGGATTCGGGTCCTGGTCCCCCAGGACACACAGACTCTGGGGACCCTGGATTTGCCATATAGGAATAGTGGCTGATTCATAATGCTGGGACAGATACTGTTAGGAGATGCTGATGTAAATTCCAACACCTGTCTGTCTATTGTCTGCTAAAATGTGTATTGTAAATAAGTCTATACTATGGGATCTAAGAGTCATTAGATCCCCATTGTTATTTGTGTTAATTAACTCTGCTATTGTGTGAAGAAGAGTCTATGTTGATTGTGATAATGTTGATTGGATTTTCTGAACTACAAGACGGCCAGTCTGGCCTAACGGTCATGTCTGAGTCATCTAGGCTGTCTAAAGGGGTTAGTTAATTAGCTCATGTTAATTAGGTTAATTAGGTTACAGCTGTATTGTTAGAGTAATATGAGCAGGAGGTATAAAGGCCTGTATTTTGCAATAAAGGATATTCCTGTTTGAACTTACATACAGTCTGCCTGGTGTTTGTTCTGAGCTATCACAATTGGACTAGAATGGCACAGAGCTGTAGTTCTAATCCCGGAGCATTGGATGACCGAGCAATCAGATGTTGCGATCTGCAGTCTGATTGAGGAGTGTCGGGAGAGTGGAACTGAGCGAGCAAAGGGGCTCGTTACATTGGTTGGCAGCCGTGGGATTTGCTCTCCAGTTACTGGGACACTCCAAACCAGCCTGCAGGAGAGCCACGCTGAAAGACTTACTTGAGAGCCGTGGAGGGAATGGTGGGATCGTGCTTCCTTGCCGTGAACACATTCAAACCATCACCTGGATCCAAGGTAGCAGGATAGCAGGAGAGGAGAAATACCAGCCACCATGGATGAGGAATTCAGAAGGAGGTTGCGAGAGGAGATACAGCACAGAGGACCAGTATCAGAGCAGGTCCTGCTAGGATGGTTTGATTCTATCCGCTGTGAACTCTGGAAGGAAGCACTAGCCCGTGAGCAGCGACACCAGGGAAAAGTTCTCCCCTCCATCCATGTGAGGTACTGGTCGCAGTATGAAGTGCGAATGCTGTTTTTGGGGGAACAGCCGAACCAGGAGTGGACAGCCGAGTTAAGCAGACAGATCCGGGCAGAAATGCTGTTGGACGAGAGCTACAGAGCCCTCCAGTGGTATGTAGCCCAAGTGTGCCCATGGACAGTGGATGACAGCCCCACGGAAGGCTTTGACTACGATGGCCTGGGATTGTTATACTGGAGGCTGTCCAGGGACCCTGACTTTGGAAGTGATCAGGAGTGGCGTTTGGAGGAAATAATGGAGCACAGAGAGCGGAGACTGAATGTCTCAGAAGTGCACTGGGCACTGGAAGATTTGGAGTTTCTGGCCGTTCAGGAATGGGAGTTGGAGATCGCCTACAAACAGCTGTTAGACTCTGCTCAGCAGCAGAGTGGTGCTCCCTTTGCCTGGGACTATCATGAAATACCAGTTGACAACTCTGAAATCCTGGCTGAAGAGTTGACAATGTGGCAGAGTAACGGTGT
Organism: Aquarana catesbeiana; assembly: GCF_042186555.1. Lineage (NCBI taxonomy): Eukaryota > Metazoa > Chordata > Amphibia > Anura > Ranidae > Aquarana > Aquarana catesbeiana. The sequence goes on from NC_133325.1 coordinate 427,246,938, forward strand.
GCTTTGCCAACCTGCACCCGCAGCTATGGAGGGGGAGGTCTTATGGCGGATGCAGCAAGTGCTGACTGACCTTGATGAACCTGTTTCTGCATTGGATGATCTTGGATGGAGGAATGTGCCTGTCCAGCAGAATGCCAGAGAATCGGCAGTGGAAAATCTGAAGATTGCCCTCCCCAAACCTGAAGTGCTGACAACAGGGCAGAGCTCTGCTAACCTCTGCCCAGCACTGATAGCATATTCTGGGTTCCACAGAGAGGAGATGGTGAACCTTTATCCCCAGACACCAGTTGCAGAGACAGGGGATTTGATAGACTTTTCTGCTGAGGAAGAACAACCTGGTGAGCCTCCAGCAGAAGAGGAGCTGTTATTAGGGCCAAACTTCACTATGCTCTGCCCAGCACCAACAGAAGTGTCTGTGAAGTCACAAGGAACTTCCCCAGCTGAAGCGCTGGCACCTGACAGAGGGTCCAAGATCTCTGCCCTACACCTGCGGCGGTTCCGGAGGCTCAGGGTGAGAAGGAGGTGGTCACTTCCCAGCAGCAGATCAGGATACAGGGGGAGAAGGGAGAGGAGGTGTTCGTCATCCCTCCCCAACAGTTAGCCGAAGCAGATGGTGTGGGGTTTCCAGCAGAAGGGCTGGCAACAGGGCCGAGTACTGCTGGACTCTGCCCTCAACTAACAGAGGATGGATGTCCTGTGAAGGTGGATGGGACTTCAGTCTCCACCTGTATACCCCAGGGATGCTGGGCAGTCGGCCCAGATCCCCAACAGCATGACGGAGTGAGCCCAGACACCCTGTCTTCTCTCCAGTGGCAGAAAGGACTCCAGGGAGAAGGGCCAGTCCAGGCCTCTCCCCAGCGGCAGATATGTTCTCTGAGAGAAGCAGAGGTTGGCTGGGTGAGTAATGCTTTGTTTGGAACAATTTGTTTGGGGTACTGTGTGGGTACAGGCATTAGAGGACTGGAACTACTGACTAACTTCGGAGTCAACCCATCTGGGGTCTCCTCCCGTGTTAGTCTCCTGCTGAACGGGGAGAAATGTGACAGACCTACCCGGGAAAGAGACTTTTGGAGGGGACTGTATGCTAGCCTCTTGCCGATCAATTGGGGGCCCTTGCATTTGGGGGAACGGTGCTCTTTGTGAGCTGTATGCCTGGGGACCCTTGAGGTGGTATTACTGTGGATTCGGGTCCTGGTCCCTCAGGACACACAGACTCTGGGGACCCTGGATTTGCCATATTGGAATAGTGGCTGATTCATAATGCTGGGACAGATACTGTTTTGAGATGCTGATGTAAATTCCAACACCTGTCTGTCTATTGTCTGCTAAAATGTGTATTGTAAATAAGTCTATACTATGGGATCTGAGAGCCATTAGATCCCCATTGTTATTTGTGTTAATTAACTCTGCTATTGTGTGAAGAAGAGTCTATGTTGATTGTGATAATGTTGATTGGATTTTCTGAACTACAAGATGGCCAGTCTGGCCTAACGGTAATGTCTGAGTCATCTAGGCTGTCTAAAGGGATTAGTTAATTAGCTCATGTTAATTAGGTTAATTAGGTTACAGCTTTATTGTTAGAGTAATATGAGCAGGAGGTCTGCACCTCCACTTTGAGTGTATAAAAGCCTGTATTTTGCAATAAAGGATATTCCTGTTTGAACTTACATACAGCATGCCTGGTGTTTGTTCTGAGCTATCACAACTGGACTAGAACGGCACAGAGCTGTAGTTCTAGTCCCGGAGCATCGGATGACCGAACCATCAGACGTTGCAATCTGATTCTATAGCAGCAGAGGAGTGTCGGGAGAGTGGAACTGAGCGAGCAAAGGGGCTCGTTACAGGGCCAATCCTCCATCTTTTTTTAATCTAGTTAATATTTCTCTACGAACTCTAGCGGGTTTCCCCGACCAAATGAAGCTCCCTATGGCCTTACGCAATTGATTCAGAATATTTGTTGGGGGGAATATTGGGACGGTCTGGAATATATAAAGTATTTTAGGCAATATATACATTTTTATAATACTTATCCTGCCTATCCAAGAAAATATTCCTTTATCATATTGCTGGAGTGTTGTTATAATTTTCTGCATTATCGGAAGGTAATTATATTCCTGGGTCTTTTCCAGGTCTCTAGGGATATAGATTCCAAGATATTTAAGCGCATTTACTTGCCACTTAAAAGAATTTTTTTTTTTTTAAGCAATTCCACGATGTTACTAGGAAGTGTAATATTCAGGGCTTCTGATTTGTTAAAGTTCACTTTGAAGTTATTTACCTCACCAAAACGTTTTACATCCGATACGTCACCATTCGCACGTATTCTGGCAGTTGGATTATGGTATAAAACCATTATTTTTTCCAAGAGCACTGGGCCCAATCCCCATTGTTTCAGAGTCTCTCGGAGAAAATGCCATCCCACCCTATCAAACGCCTTCTCGGCATCTATTGCCAGGAGGCATGATGGGACGGCATGTCTCCGGGCAAATTCCACAAGTGGGAAAGTCTTCAAAGTATTGTCTCTCGCCTCTCGTCCTTTTACAAATCCCACCTGATCTAGGTGTATATATGTTGGTATTATCGGGGTAAGTCTATTAGCAATGATTTTAGAATAAATTCTAAGATTGATATTCGTCAGTGAAATAGGTCGATAATTACCGCATTCAGTATGATCCTTCCCGGGCTTAGGTATTAACGAGATGTAAGCCTGCATTCCCTGTGAAACGAAGGGCTGAAAGGCAGAAACCGCGTTGAATGTCCGTTTCATAATTGGAATTAATGAGTCCTTAAAGATTTTATAAAATCGCGGAGTAAAGCCATCTGGCCCAGGACTCTTACCAAGTACAAGCGCGTCTATTACTTTTTGTATTTCATCCTCTGAGAACTCCTGTTCTAGCTGCTCTACTTCCGTTTCCATGAAAGTTGATATAGGAGTATCTTTTATATATTGATATATGCTCTGTTGGAATTTTTCTGGATCCTTTTCTACTAGTTGGTTAGGGATGTTATATGACCTATTATAGAATGAATGGAAAGTTTTGAGGATCCTCTTCGGATCATATGTTACATCGCCTGTTTCTGTTTTAACCTTTACGATAGTCGATGTGTTAACACGTTGATGCAGCGCCCTTGCCAAGAGTTTACCTGGCTTATTTCCCTGCTGATAGTATAAAGTACGTTTTTTATCTCTAATCCGAAGTGTTTGTTCATTTAACAAAGTTTGTAACTCTGATCTTTTTTCTGCTAATTCCACTAATTTTCCCGACGATAACGTTAGCTTATGTTGTGTTTCCAATTTCGTTATTTCCTTTAGGAGATCAGCTATTCGATCCCCTTTTACTTTTTTTAATCTAGATCCATGTTTTATAAATAAACCCCGTACTACACATTTCAGTGCTTCCCACTGAGTTGGTAGGGAAGTAGTATCCCTTGCATGATCCTTTGTAAAGTTCAGTATAGCTGCTCTGATCTCTTCTACACTAGCCTCATCAAATAATAAGTTATCGTTTAACTTCCACAAGCTTCCTATACCAATCCCATTGGATATGGCTATCACCAAAAATATAGGCATATGATGTGACCAAATCGCACTGCCAATATCAGAAGAGGAGGTCGCCGCCGTCCCCAACTGGTTAGTTAGAAAATAGTCAAGTCTATGGTATGTACCGTGGACTTTTGACTGGAACGTATAATCACGTTCTTTTGGATGGAAGGCCCTCCATATATCCACCAATTGATGCTTTTCCATCATTTCTCTAAATTTCTTTCTATCCCTGCTCCCCTGAGACATTGGAGGAGCTGTGGTGTCTAAATCCCAATCAAGGACAAAATTAAGGTCTCCGCCAATTATTATTGTCCCTTCTGCTCTTTCCATAAGATCTGCTATCCAGAATGTTCCTATCTTTATCTGTTCATGATTAGGTAGGTATATATTAATGAAGGTATACTTTTTGCCATATATAACGAGTTTTAATAGTAGTGCTCTACCATCTCTGTTCCTCCAACTTTCCAACACCTGATGAGGTATTGCTATGGAGACACCCCTTGATTTCGAGTAGGTAAAGGAGTCATGGTACCATGTTGTATAATGCCTATTCTGTATGTTGGGTATGTGGTCTGCCCGAAAATGCGTCTCCTGAAAGAGGGCGATGCCAACCTTTTGTTTATGGAGAGAGTATAGAATCTGTGATCTTTTTGTTGCAGAGTTTAACCCTCTAACATTGTAAGAACAAATTTTAATCGTACCCCAAGAGAGGAACGAGCCGGGAGGGAAAGAGGGGAGACAAAAGGGAGAGAGAGACGAGAAAAAGAGAAAAGAGGGGAGGAAAAAAAAAAAAAAAAAAAGGGGGGGAGGGGGGAGACCCACCCAACCTCTCATTTATATACCAAAAGTTCCCAAAACCTATAAAACAGATATTACTAAACCCCGACATTGAAAATATTATATTCCCTTACTAAATAGTGTCTTTATATTGGGGTCTCCATACTTTATCACCACCTTAGTAACACAAACATTATCAATGGGTCAATAAGTAGGTCATCCTAGTATTTTGTACAACATAAAAATACCACCCGCACAAAATAAAAAAAAAACAAGACACCCCAACACACCACACCAAAATACATACAAGTTCTGTCTATATGCCAGTATTATACTGGCCAATAGTGCATATTTCAATCTCTTCCTAGTGATTTACATCAATAACTCTATTCTACCTTATCTTCCCAAACCCAAACATTTGACAAGTCCTTTATTAAAAAAAAAAAAGAAGAAGAAGAAGAGAAAAGGCACATCCTCTCCCCCGGGAAGAAGTGCTACAAAAGGACACTTCAAGAACAATGCAACCCTGTGTGGTCAAATCAAGATCCAACACTGGTGACAAGCTCACAAGGGGTTGGCCAGAAAAACAAACAGGACTCTGCATTCTCCTCTGACACAGGATTCTGGAGCCTTTCCAACAGAATAACTGACAGTTGATGTCATACAGATCACTCCTGGGTACAATTGTCTGCAAGACAAACTACAAAATAGAAAGTAAAGAAAAATGCAGCAAGCCTGGTAGAGACCACATGGCCTATATACTGCACATAGTTTGATGAACTTTTTTTATTTTCTCTGATTAAATGAGGGATCTGAGGTTTTTGGCCTGGCTATTTAGATAACAAGCCCAACTGAAGCAAGTCTGGTTATTCTGGACTCTGTAGAACTCTCAACCTACTTAAGGATTTTGCTTTGTCCCAGGAACCAGTTTCCCTGCCCATCAGACTGGGGAGCAATAAACTACCTAAGTAGTCAAAGACAGCTCATGTTTGGTGAGACACAGCCTGAGCAATAAAGGGTTTACTTTGCAGAGAGTTAGCTGACTGGGCAGCAGTATGTTGCTCCAGGTCTGTTAGCCAGGGATCCTGTGTGTTAGTAAATGGCCAATGTTTTACTGTTTTTCTTCTTATACATAGTGTATATAGTCTTTGTAAATAAATTGCAAGTGTGTTCCACTGCTGTGCCTGTTTAAAGTGTTTTGAACCTACCCAGGAATTCAAGCAGACCCTGCTGCCGTGATAGTTCCTCACGCATGGCAGAGGATGTGGGCATCTGTGTTAGGTGTAGTTAGGGTCCATCAAAAGTTACTGAGACAGCTCGTTCTGGCAATCACCAATCAACAGAAGGCAAATGCACACTCACACCCTGCTGCAGAGCTAATCTCTCACAACACACACACACTCTGATTAAAGATGCGCTAGCATTTCCCAGAGCAGTACTAAAATCTCAGCAACATTGCATGATTCGCAGTTAATATCACATATACCTAAGTAAAGCAATACAATTTAGCTACCTATGTGCATATCTGGGAACTTTTGAAAGTCATCATTCCTGAGAATGAAGGTAGAGTAGGGGGTGGAAAGGTGAGCTGAAATGATGAGTGTGGCTAAATTTTGAGGTGGGAAGGGCTTAAAATGATGGAGTGTGACCGACCTTATACAGCCATCATATTCCCATGCAATAACTATTATTGTCTGAAAAACTGTGCAGTTAGGGAAGCAAATAATGGAAATTTAGACCTGCAGACAGTTAACACCATTACTGCCTGGCACAGCCCTATTTTATGAACACGGTATGGGTGACAGTCATGGTCTCAGATGGAGTTCCCTAGTACATAGTACCCCCATTAAATACCAGTGTATCAGAGGCCAGCCCTTAACAGTTGCTTAGGGCTAAACTGAGTGTATTGTATTAATTGTAGATGGTTCTCTGTCCCCATTCTTTCCTCCACTAGCTTGGGGTACATCACCAGCCAGTCATCACCCTCATCCTTGTGTAGACACCGATCCTAGAACCCTTAACACCAATGCTACACATCACTTCCACCACCGTCTCCGCAGTGGTGTCAGGTCCTCATTACCTGGAGACTGTTGATATCAGGCTGATTGCCATTGGTTAAAGGCTTTTATATTGCCGGTTTCTTTCACATCCTTGTGAGTAGTTTTTAATTCATTCTTTTAATAAACCTATAAAAGGATAATGCACAAGGCTGCTGCGCCCTCTTTTCTTTGTTTATTTTCTGACTGCTAGGATACCTCTATCCTGGAGGGCAACAAGGCCTGAGACATTATCCACCCTGAACTTTAGATCACCTGATCAACACACTTGTGGCAAGAGTATTTGTTTACTGCTATCAAGCAGCGCACCATGCATGCGTCATAAGAATAGGCTGCCTTAATGAAATACATGGTAAAACACAAAATAATGCATGTTAAAGTGACACTGTTCTTTTACCCATTAAAATCAAAGTGATAGTGTCTGTAGAAAGCCAGTGATACTCTCCTTTCCAGTGAAATACCCAAGGTCAGAGTATAGACGGAGCAGTGGTGTAACATCTTAGTGATTGGACTCCAAACCATAGCACCGTTACATATTGATGTGTCGCTGATTGATGAGTATTAGTGGTCCAGGGAAAGGTAAATGCTTTTCTTAGACACTATCATTTTGCCCCAAATGGACCCCCAAAGGCCCATTCACACTTGTGCATTGTATTAATGGTTGGTAAAACACATGCATCAAAACATGTACTGCAGTGCATTACATGGAACCCAAGCACTCTAATATGCTATAGAGCAATGTACCCACACTGCAGCACATCACAACACACGTCACACATTGTGGTGTGCTGCTTCATAAAAAAGGGGAAAAAGGGTAATGCGGGTTCATTCACATTTCCACTTTGTGGTGCTATGCACTAAGGCTATGCACCTTTATCATAGCTCGTGCAATGCAAAGTAGTAGTTTTGCTTTACATTAGAAAAAAGGGCAATGTACATTTTTAAGCACTTTAGGGTGCATTGGAAGTCCATTAATTTTAAAAGGATTTTCTTAATGCAACACGGTAATGTGGGAGATAACTGTGCACTTTGCAAAGTGCATTTGCATTCTGCAAGAACAGTTGCTCCGGAGCTTAGTAAATGAGGTACAGATTCCCTTTGCAAAGAATACCCAATCACATGCAAGGAAAATTAAAAAAAAACAGCATTTTTGCTTGCACATGATTGGATGATGGAAGTCAGCAGAGCTTCTGCTTATTTACTAAGCTCTGGAGCAACTGCTTTTGCAGAGTGCAACTGCACTTTGAAAAGTGCACAGTCTATTTGCCTTTGGTAAACTAACTCCAATGTGTTGCACAAAGATGTAAATGGGCGATGCAAGTTTTTGTCTTCCTTGGGGTGTGTTGGCAGCTCATTCAATCAATGGTTATCTATGATAGAGGGTGCCTTAACACAAGTACACTAACGCACCAAAATAATGTGCAAGGGTTGTGAAACCAGCTTAAAATTAGTATGTACACTAGGAGTGGAAGTGTTTGTTTTTTTTTACTTAACTTTAATTAATTTTTTGTTAATGTCACTAGGGAGTTAAAACCTTGGTGACAGTAGACATGCAAATGCAGTTCCTCTGTAAAAGGCATATCATCTTTCTAACAGATTTCTCCCCTTTGAGGTGGAGAAAGAAACAGCGCTGCACTGAACTTGGAAGAGTTCATGATTGAGCACTTCCAGTTCAGTTTCATTCTGCAAAGAATCAGTAAACGGTAATGCCTTCAGGTTTCTACAGAAAAAAAAGAGGCAGGCAATTAGGCCAGCAAAAAAGTATAGACATGCAGCTGTGGGAGAAGTGTAAATAATTTTATGAATGGATGTGATTGGCGACTTGTTAGCCACCAATCACATTCATTCATAATTCTAGGCTGTCCAGGGCACCAAGATGTCTGTGCGGGTTGTCACTGAGGGGGTTATTTTCTAAAACTGGAGAGTTCAAACTCTGGTGCACCTCTGCATAGAAACCAATCAGCTTCCAGATGTTATTGCCAAAGCTTAATTGAACAAGCTGAAGTTAGAAGTGGATTGGCTACCATGCACAGCTGCACCAGATTCCAAGCGCATCAGTTTTAGTAAATCTTCCCCAGTATGTCAGGAATCGGCAGCAAAGATGGCCAGATCTACACTCAGAAGACTGGGACCAGACTGTGTATGCTTTACGAGAGAGAAATATTTTGTTGCTGTCAGTTCTCATTTCTGGACTTCAGAACACCTGCCTCACATGTTATGGAGATGAGGAGGTGTGTTGTTCTGTAATCCCAATGCACTTCCTGTCCTAGAGAGAAAATTATTACCCTCTGTAGAGACAGTACAATGAGTCACAGGTGAAAAAAAAAAAAATTTCAGCCACCACAAGGACCGGTAACCTGAAATATATAACATTTTTGTTTTGAACTCAGATATTCTTTAATGTGCTTCATGCTTGTTCTGAGACATTTAAATAAGAATTAATTACGAATTAAAGTTGGAAACAGTCAGGCAAATAGCATTTTTAGAGGAAGCTCAGACCTTTGCCCTTTAAAAGTACAACTTAGACACAAGGCTGCATCTAAAAAAAAGTGAAACTTTCTATGAAAATGCCCTTATTTAAAGTTACTGTATATGCTTTTTTAACTTTTAGATGCAAGTCACAACGAAAACAAAAATTGCTTGTTATTTGCAAAGGAAAACGGATTTGCTCAAGGTCAAATGTTGAGGGTACAAGGTCATCTTATCTTTGTATATATTGAGACAAAAATATGTTAAATGTGTTTCCCAACAATGAAGCAAGTTCAAGCGCAGACAGTATCAACCTTTGCATGCCCATTCAACATGTTTATGGCAGTTCATTATCATCCTCACTTCTCCATGATTCCTCTTACAATCACAGAAAAGATTCAATAGAGACATACTGTATGATTTTATGTTGGTTGTGTAGCAGATGGACCAGCAGTTGAAGCTTTCTTTTACAAGCCCATTACCCTGACCTCATTAGCGATTGCCTCATATCCTTCTAAACACATTCGACTCCGCTTCTGCAGAAGCCAATCATGCTAATTAAACCAAATCAGTTTGCATATTCATGGAGAACTGCTAGACTTTTATGGGCAGATAAAATAAACATGATGTTGTTTTTTTTTCTTTAATAATTTGAAAGCCACAGTCCATCATCATTTCAATCTTTACACATCAGTGATAAGTACATAGCTGGCTTTTAACTTTTTTTTTTTTTTTGAGAAATATGGGAAATCTAGTTAATGGGCAGCTAATGAAATCAATCTCAATGTGGTTTGTTCTCTAGTTTTCAGAAGTACCATATTGGAATCATTTGCCGCTTTCTTTATTTTATTTTGCTATAGCCAGATATTTAACATGCAGTTGTTGTGCACAGTGTAGCGCCCTGCTGCTGTGCATTAAAATGTTACAGTATAGGCAAAAACGTGTTGTTAACAGATTATGCTGACATTGCAGTTGTAACTGATAGAATGGACTGGAGATAATATGCAATAAATGTTATTATATGGCTACACAGCAATATCATGTTATTATTTATATCAGATGTGTCCAGGGGGCATTATTGTATGCATCCCACTGACACTCAGTTTGCCCTCCTGTAATTGCTGGCAGAGCTGACATCAGAAATTATAGAGCCCTTTTCACCCTTAGGTACCCTTTTGTGGCAATTCAAGATGTGCCTCAACCCCCTTGTCACTCCTAGTCATCAGTGAGTATCAGTATACCCTCAACCTCCTTATGGTTCCTTCTCAATCCACCCTCAGAAGTAAAGCTTTAGCAGGATGTCTTTGCAATACCAAAGTGGTGCAGGACCTACAACACATGGTCCCAATGGATAAAGTTTATTAGGACCCACTTAAACACAAAGTAGGCTGTTGGTAGAAGCTACAATGTGTATTTGTAACCCCAAACAGTAGCCAGTTTGCCATAGGAACACTTTCTACCACTTCAATCTGGGTGCAGCTCCCAACAATTGTCTACTTTAAAATCATTCACTGCCCTTTTGCTTTGCCCTCTAGGCAAAGGGCAACAGAGTCCTCTGTTCATTGTGCAGCCTCCCCTCTTTTGTCTCTGTGATTAGAGAACTATGGATCCCCATGGTGTGCAGCAGGAGTCCCTTTTTATCCTAGTTAGTGTGTGTTACACACTTTGTTGTTTCCTTTGTCAGGACAAGACATCATCTCCTATGTTTTTTTTTATAACAGAGAAAGAAAATTGAGACCTGCATGCAAATGATGGTTTTCAACTCATGTAGCTCTGTACATACAAACACTGGCGGCCCCAGGCAATCAGTGGTGAGAGAACATGACATTGCTTGGGTTTAATGTGTTAGGCTGCACCTAACCAAATTATCCTGGTCACAAATGCATTAGCCATGGCCATGATCACAGATAATTTGGCCATCTGACTACTATCACAATATACTGCTTACTAAAGCGATCATTTCTGCTTTACGTATATGGTATACATGGCATTTATACTATACTATGACTCCCATATGTAACTAACAACAACTTGTCAATAATATTAACAACTTGATCAAAGCTGACCACATACAATTTGAACAGTACAAACATTACACTGTGACTTGAGAGTGGATACTGACACCGCAAAAAGAATGGAGACATTTTAGGTATAACAGGACTGGTCAGACAGAAGAATCGTCTCCTACCTAATTACAATGCAAATGAAAACTAGCCAACCAGCGCACAATATTAGAACTTGACTTGAGGTTAAATGGTCCTGCTCTTAGTCTGTTGTAAGCCCTGGGATTATGTCTTTTTGGGAGAAATCTATCTATCTATCTATCTATCTATCTATCTATCTATCTATCTATCTATCTATCTATCTATCTATCTATCTATCTATCTATCTATCTATCTATCTATCTATCTTATACAGCAGTGAATCTTACAGCCATGTCAATGTAATGCAAGGGTGCAGGAAACTGTTAAATGTTATATTGGTATTTTAGTAGACATGTTTCACTGATGGCAGCCAGTAAAAATAGGCAAATTCAGATTGTACAGCAAAGGTGTCTAACATATCTGTAGCAGGGCATGGTTTTCAATGAGCCAACTGTTATTATTAAAATAGTTAAAAATACATTATTATTATTAATTACCAGCAAAAGCGTGTGTGGGGAGGAGGCGGGGGGGGGGGGGGGGGTCAGTAGATGTGATGCTGAGATCAGGTGGATTGAGATGGTTGCTAGTGCAGTGGTGACAGTAGGTCTGGTGGGTACAAGCATGGTCATGTGTTGTTGAGGGTGTTGAAAAAGTGCAATGAAGGAAAGAGTGGTGAGACCAGGGGTGAGGGGGGTGGACAGGGAGAAGCGCAATTAGTGTAGGAACAGGTGGAAGGAACAGTAGTGAGGGTAGAAGTAAATGGATTGGTGGGGAGAAGAGTGGTGAAGTTTGGTGCCTTTGAGGGCAGTGGTGGCTGGGTGACTGAGAGGAAAAAGTGGTGAAGACAGGGGACAGCAAAGTGGTTAGAGGCTATGTAAATGGGTGTGCATGTGGTTGAGTGATGGTGGAAGGAGCAGACTATTGAAATGGGAAGTGGTGAGGAGGGACAGCAATGTGGTGTGAGCAGGAGTTTATCAGACGCATTAAAGTGAATTTGACTCTTGAGTTCCATAAAGGATTCTCACACATGAGCAGTAAAAATTGTGAATGTGAGATTTTTACTTCTGCACTCCCAAAAGTCTGCCATCGTTTTGGCAGAGAAATACCACACATGCTTGGTAGTGGCCATGCTGTATTACTCAGTGGCGGTGCGTCCATTAGGGGCGCTCGGGCATCGCCCCCTCTCTCCAGTCACCCCCTCTGTGTACTATGGATAGATTAATGCATTTCATGAATCTATCCACGGCCGCTGTAGCCACCCCATATTCAAGCGTCCATCTCCTTTTTGGGCACCGGGCGCTTGAATTACAGCGGGGGGGGTTTGAAGCACCTGATTAGAGCCATAGGCTCTAAAAGGGTTCAAAAAAGGTAAACTGCGATCACAAACCGCTCGCAGTTCACCCAGGTGTGTTAGCAAAGCAAATATTTGCTATGATAACACGCCTCTCAGCAAATCAGGAGGCCCAGATGTAATACCGGGCACCTGATTGGCTGAAGGTAGAGGAGATCTCATTGGCCACTAGGGATGAGCCGAACACCCCCCTGTTCGGTTCGCACCAGAACATGCGAACAGGAAAAATGTTCGTTCGAACACGCGAACACCATTAAAGTCTATGGGACACGAACATGAATAATCAAAAGTGCTAATTTTAAAGGCTAATATGCAAGTTATTGTCATAAAAAGTGTTTGGGGACCTGGGTCCTGCCCCAGGGGACATGGATCAATGCAAAAAAAAGTTTTAAAAACGGCCGTTTTTTCAGGAGCAGTTTAATAATGCTTAAAGTCAAACAATAAAAGTGTAATATTCCTTTAAATTTCGTACCTGGGGGGTGTCTATAGTATGCCTGTAAAGGGGCGCATGTTTCCTGTGTTTAGAACAGTCTGACAGCAAAATGACATTTTGAAGGAAAAAACTCATTTAAAACTACCCGCGGCTATTGCATTGCCGACAATACACATAGAAGTTCATTGATAAAAACGGCATGGGAATTCCCCAAAGGGGAACCCCGAACCAAAATTTAAAAAAAAAATGACGTGGGAGTCCCCCTAAATTCCATACCAGGCCCTTCAGGTCTGGTATGGATATTAAGGGGAACCCCGGCCAAAATTTAAAAAAAAAAAATGACGTGGGGTTCCCCCTAAATTCCATACCAGACCCTTCAGGTCTGGTATGGATTTTAAGGGGAACCCCGCACCAAAAAAAAAAAAAAAAAAAACGACGTGGGGTCCCCCCAAAAATCCATACCAGACCCTTATCCGAGCACGCAACCTGGCAGGCCGCAGGAAAAGAGGGGGGGACGAGAGTGCGGCCCCCCCCTCCTGAACCGTACCAGGCCACATGCCCTCAACATTGGGAGGGTGCTTTGGGGTAGCCCCCCAAAACACCTTGTCCCCATGTTGATGAGGACAAGGGCCTCATCCCCACAACCCTGGCCGGTGGTTGTGGGGGTCTGCGGGCGGGGGGCTTATCGGAATCTGGAAGCCCCCTTTAACAAGGGGACCCCCAGATCCCGGCCCCCCCCCTGTGTGAAATGGTAAGGGGGTACAAAAGTACCCCTACCATTTCACTAAAAAACTGTCAAAAATGTTAAAAATGACAAGAGACAGTTTTTGACAATTCCTTTATTTAAATACTTCTTCTTTCTTCTATCTTCCTTCATCTTCTGGTTCTTCTGGTTCTTCTGGCTCTTCTGGTTCTTCCTCCGGCGTTCTCGTCCAGCATCTCCTCCGCGGCGTCTTCTATCTTCTTCTCCTCGGGCCGCTCCGCACCCATGGCATGGGGGGAGGCTCCCGCTCTTCTCTTCTTCTTCATCTTCTTCTCTTCTTCTCTTCTTCTTTTCTTCTCTTCTTCATTTTCTTCTCCGGGCCGCTCCGCACCCATGCTGGCATGGAGGGAGGCTCCCGCTGTGTGACGGCGCTCCTCGTCTGACAGTTCTTAAATAACGGGGGGAAGAAGAGAAGAAGAGAAGAAGAGAAGAGCGGGAGCCTCCCCCCCATGCCATGGGTGCGGAGCGGCCTGAGGAGAAGAAGATAGAAGACGCCGCGGAGGAGATGCTGGACGAGAACGCCGGAGGAAGAACCAGAAGAGCCAGAAGAACCAGAAGAACCAGAAGATGAAGGAAGATAGAAGAAAGAAGAAGTATTTAAATAAAGGAATTGTCAAAAACTGTCTCTTGTCATTTTTAACATTTTTGACAGTTTTTTAGTGAAATGGTAGGGGTACTTTTGTACCCCCTTACCATTTCACACAGGGGGGGGCCGGGATCTGGGGGTCCCCTTGTTAAAGGGGGCTTCCAGATTCCGATAAGCCCCCCGCCCGCAGACCCCCACAACCACCGGCCAGGGTTGTGGGGATGAGGCCCTTGTCCTCATCAACATGGGGACAAGGTGTTTTGGGGGGCTACCCCAAAGCACCCTCCCAATGTTGAGGGCATGTGGCCTGGTACGGTTCAGGAGGGGGGGGCCGCACTCTCGTCCCCCCCTCTTTTCCTGCGGCCTGCCAGGTTGCGTGCTCGGATAAGGGTCTGGTATGGATTTTTGGGGGGACCCCACGTCGTTTTTTTTTTTTTTTTTTTTTGGTGCGGGGTTCCCCTTAAAATCCATACCAGACCTGAAGGGTCTGGTATGGAATTTAGGGGGAACCCCACGTCATTTTTTTTTTTTAAATTTTGGCCGGGGTTCCCCTTAATATCCATACCAGACCTGAAGGGCCTGGTATGGAATTTAGGGGGACTCCCACGTCATTTTTTTTTTAAATTTTGGTTCGGGGTTCCCCTTTGGGGAATTCCCATGCCGTTTTTATCAATGAACTTCTATGTGTATTGTCGGCAATGCAATAGCCGCGGGTAGTTTTAAATGAGTTTTTTCCTTCAAAATGTCATTTTGCTGTCAGACTGTTCTAAACACAGGAAACATGCGCCCCTTTACAGGCATACTATAGACACCCCCCAGGTACGAAATTTAAAGGGATATTACACTTTTATTGTTTGACTTTAAGCATTATTAAAATCACTGCTCCTGAAAAAACGGCCGTTTTTAAAACTTTTTTTTGCATTGATCCATGTCCCCTGGGGCAGGACCCAGGTCCCCAAACACTTTTTATGACAATAACTTGCATATTAGCCTTTAAAATTAGCACTTTTGATTTCTCCCATAGACTTTTAAAGGGTGTTCCGCGGCATTCGAATTTGCCGCGAACACCCCAAATTGTTCGCTGTTCGGCGAACTTGCAAACAGCCAATGTTCGAGTCGAACATGAGTTCGACTCGAACTCGAAGCTCATCCCTATTGGCCACCTAGCAAAGCAGGAAGAAGACAGGCATGGAGGACACATGGAGGACAATGAGCCATCACCGCGCTACCCATCCCACAGCTCGCCACCTGTCCCACAACCTGACCCACCACCACAATGGGGTAAGTGCTGGGCAAACAGCCGGCGGGCACAGTAGCTGTATATTATGGGCACAAAGGCTGCAATTGATGGAGCACAGTTGGCTGCATTTGCGGGGCACAGTGGCTGCATATTATTGGCACAGTTGGCTGCATATGATGGGCACAGTTGGCTGCATATGATGGGCACAGGTGGCTGCTTTTGCTGGACACAGAGTCTGTATATGATGTGCACAGTGGCTGCATATGATAGGCACAGTTGGCTGCATATGATGGGCAAAGTGGCTGCATATGATGGGCACAGTTGGCTGCATATGATGGGCAAAGTGGCTGCATATGATGGGCACAGTTGGCTGCATAATATGGGCACAGTTGGCTGCATATGATGGGCA
This sequence comes from Aquarana catesbeiana, assembly GCF_042186555.1. Classification (NCBI taxonomy): domain Eukaryota; kingdom Metazoa; phylum Chordata; class Amphibia; order Anura; family Ranidae; genus Aquarana; species Aquarana catesbeiana. The sequence continues at coordinate 427,262,711 of NC_133325.1, forward strand.
CAGTTGGCTGCATATTATGGGCACAGTTGGCTGCATATGATGGGCACAGCTGGCTGCATATGATGAGCACAATGGCTGCATATGATGGACAGAATGGCTGCATATGATGGTCACAGTGGCTGCAATTGATGTTTTTGTTTCAGTATTTTTGAGTATGTTTGTGCTCCCCCCAAAAAAAAAAAAAAAAATGTGAGCACCAGCCGCCACTGTTCCTACTACTGAGCATGTTCGGGATCTCAGTGGCATTTAATAACGGACAGAGGCAAGATTTTGCCACCATACTGAAAGAAGAAATTCAAGAGCGTGGAAGTGAAAGCAATAGATAACAGTACTCACGTGTGGGACCGTACCAATATAAATTGTGAATTCATGGGGATTAGCCAAAAATACTAGCGTCTTTTTGTGTGACACATGCTGTCAGGAAAAGCCCTCTTGCAAATATCCCAGCAAACTAAAGTTTAAAGGAATGCCTGTGCACAGAAGCGCCATCCGGCGCTCGCGCGCGTGCAATAGCGCCAATAGAGCCAATAGCGCTAACGGGCGTACGCGCATGCGCAATAGCGCCAATAGCGGTGCCCTGTGACAGCACTTGGCGCCAAAGAGGCTATTTAAAGAGGACTGTTCCACTGCTGCCTTGCTGTCCGGTCTACAGCGTTCCTGAAGACCCCTTGTGCCCTGTTACTTGCATTTGCTACCTGATACCTGTTGGACTGTTCCTGACTACTCTGTTTGCTGCCTGCCCTGATCCCGGCTTTTGGACTTTGACTACTCTGTTTTCTGCCCGCCCTGATCTCAGCTTTTGGACTTTGACTACTCTCCTGGATTTACCTTCTGTACCTGATCTGCCCGCCTGTGTTTGACCCGGCTTGCCTGTACCCTGCTGTCTACCTCCTGCTGCTGGACTACAAGACACCCCCCAGCTGTCTACATCCTGCTGCTGGACTACAAGACACCTCCCTGCTGTCTACATCCTGCTGCTGGACTACAAGACACCTCCCTGCTGTCTACATCCTGCTGCTGGACTACAAGACACCTCCCTGCTGTCTACATCCTGCTGCCGGACTACAGGACACCTCCCAGCTGACTACCTGATTCAGCTCTCTGCTCCAGCCTTCCAGTTAGGCACTTGTGCCCCTTCGCACTCCCGAGCCCCTGTCATCACTACCAGGGGTTCCCGAGTCGGAGGTATACGAGAGGCCGTTCCCTGCATTCCGGGCTCCACCTACCAGGTACGTGACACATGCCCATCTGCTATTTTGATAGAGGGAGGGAACCAAGGCCCCATCCTGGAAAAGACCTGGGGGGGGGGGGAGTTTAATCTGTATTTTTTTTAATCTGTATTTTTTTTAACTTTTTTCTTTGAACTATGGAAACATCTTGTGTCTCTAGCCAACTAATCTAATGTTTTTCCTAAATTTGCATCATAAACATTCAATATGAAGTTCAACCAAAAACTAGGGACGAAAGAAAATGCCATTTACCTCCTTTATTATTCTTTTAATATAATTATAGGATACATATTATATTTTTAAATTTTGGATATTGTTGAGGTTTTTTTCTAAATATATTCATT